>NW_028238198.1:30836213-31331943 GCF_041429995.1 Eschscholzia californica
TAAATGAACTTCTACATGGGTACAGGAGGTGAACTCATATTCCAACCTATAAAGATCAACAATTCCATATGCTTGGGCTTCTATTGCAAACATATATATAAACATTCAATTCCATATGTTACTGATAGATTGTCTGTTCATAGTTGATCTAGTATAACTGTATAAATGACTAAGGAAAATGGTAGCGAGAAGAGATTAGAACTAATGTTTCCTAATAAAATTCGATAATCTATTCGACTAACATCCCAAGTTCCATTTTGATGTGGTTATGTGATCACCATCTGATGTTTTTACATTGGTCAAATAGGAGAAATAAACATATTTTTCTAAAAAATGTTGATGATATGTTTGTGATAGATGAACAATATACCTAAATAAATAAAAAATCTATACAAAGCCAAACAAAACAACATGCAATATGAAACAAATTAACAATTAAGATGAAATAAAGTAAACTATAACAAACATTAACTTACCTCAACAAATCGAACAAACCCTAACCCAACAAAATTTGGCCGAAATTTCCGACGAAGTAGAAGATACTTAAGATTCAAACCCTATACGGGATATTAGTTTCAAGATTGGGACTCAATTGCATACAAATCGAAGAGAGAAGGTGGAATCATTTCGTTCTAGAGTGAGAAAGTTTGGTTTTCGTTCTAGAGAGATAGAGTTCGGTTTACTCTGATATCCTTGTTATGTTTGGTTGTCTAGATTATCTAGACATCCTTTTATAATGAAGGGCAAATATGGAAGTTCATGGTCAAAATAGGATCATTTGAACGATATTTGAAAATGAGGGTCATTTCAACAAAATTCACTCAGTCGCTCAATTTCCCATTAGACAACTAACAATCTGTTTCAACAAAAAAAAAAAAAAAACTAACAATCTTATTTGAAGAAAAAGACACTACCTTAAAAATCATTTTTGAAAGAAATAGACAGTAGAAAATCGATGTAGAGAATAGTAAGAGGCGAGCTGGATCGTTCTATAAATAAATTAAACTCTAGGTAGTAGTGGACAATGAGAAAAATACTTTAAAAACAGAAGGGGATTACTCTAACTCTACTCCTACCCAACCACCATGGATCCTTACAAGGTATTTGACTTTTTTGCTTGCCTCTTTATCCAGTTAAATAGTTTGGGTTTTTCCCATTGATCCTTCATTAACTTTTTGAGTACTTGGATCATTTAAATCTGCTTTCTGTATTGCCTATTTGGTTGGTTGATACTTGATCCCACTATTTTGATTCATTTTAAAAGCAAACTTTGATTAGTTTTCTTGAATGGGTTTTTGTTTTGGTTGATCTGGTTTTGCATCTCTTCTTCTATAATTGGATTTAGTTCATCACTAACTCACCTCATTTTGATTATACTTTACTTGACAGCATCGCCCATCAAGCTCTCATAATTCCCCTTTTCTCACCACTAACTCTGGTGCTCCTGTTTGGAACAACAACTCATCATTGACTGTTGGTTCTAGAGGTACTACTATTACTACTTAATCACTTGATTTATGAGTCTGAATCAAACCCATTATTTATGTCAAGATTATAACTAGACCTAATGTCATTGAAAATGTTGTAAGTACATAGAATTTTTACTTAATCTTTGACATGCTGACTCATCCGGGTAAAAGAATGGTCCAGACCGTTGTATTCGTGGTTTGATCTTTCGCGTAAAACTTGTTTAGTTTAAGGAGAGACTATATTTGTTATGATAGATCGTGAAATACGTAATAAACCAGCAGACCGTTGTTTAGAATGCCATGATTTTCATAAAATCGTTGGATCCTAATATGAAAGATTTGAGTCCCACTTCAATATGTCTTTGACAGGTCCGATTCTCCTCGAGGAATATCATTTAGTTGAGAAGCTTGCGAATTTTGACCGTGAGCGTATTCCAGAGCGAGTTGTTCACGCTAGGGGAGCGAGTGCCAAGGGCTTTTTCGAGGTCACACATGACATTTCTCACCTCACTTGTGCTGATTTTCTTCGGGCACCAGGGGTCCAAACTCCTGTAATTGTTCGTTTCTCCACTGTTATCCATGAGCGTGGAAGCCCCGAAACTCTGAGGGATCCTCGAGGTTTTGCAGTGAAGTTTTACACCAGAGAGGTAACTACATTTCTTTAGTCCTTATTTCTGTTGTCGCGATCGATAAGCTTTTAGAGCTTCTTTCTGGGCCAAGTTTACCTGTTTTTGTTGATTTCAGGGTAATTTTGATCTTGTTGGAAACAATTTCCCCGTCTTTTTCATCCGCGATGGAATGAAGTTTCCGGACATGGTCCATGCTCTGAAGCCCAACCCTAAGTCCCACTGTCAAGAGAATTGGAGAGTACTTGATTTTTTCTCTCATCACCCAGAGAGCTTACACATGTTTACCTTCCTCTTCGACGATACTGGTGTTCCGCAAGATTATAGGCACATGGAAGGTTCTGGTGTTCATACCTATACTCTTATCAACAAAGCTGGAAAAGCACAATATGTGAAGTTTCATTGGAAACCCACGTGTGGGATCAAATGTTTATTGGAAGATGAGGCAATCAAGGTTGGAGGAGCTAACCATAGTCATGCAACCAAGGATCTCTATGACTCTATAATGGCGGGTAATTATCCTGAGTGGAAACTTTTCATCCAAATAATGGATCCTGATCACGAGGATAGGTTTGATTTTGACCCGCTCGATGTTACCAAGACTTGGCCAGAGGATATCATCCCCCTCCAGCCAGTTGGGCGCTTAGTCTTGAACAGGAACATCGATAACTTCTTTGCAGAGAATGAGCAGCTAGCCTTCTGTCCTTCTATTATAGTCCCTGGTATTTATTACTCGGATGACAAGTTGCTTCAGAGTCGTATCTTTTCTTATGCCGATACTCAAAGGCATCGTCTTGGACCAAATTATTTGCAGATTCCTGTAAATGCTCCTAAGTGTGCTCACCGCAGCAACCATCATGATGGTTTTATGAATTTTATGCACCGTGACGAAGAGGTATCGAACTATCGATCATACTTTATGCATCTTGAAGACTTAAGAAGTAATTTTGTGCATGTATAGTTGAATTTCTTTCCTTATTCCTTGGATTATATACCCTAATGGTAGCTGTTTTTAGGTCAATTACTTCCCTTCAAGGTATGATTCTGTTCGTCACGCAGAGACTTACCCCATTCCTCCAACCATCTGCTCCGGAAAGCGCGAAAGGGTTAGTACATACTACTATTTGGTGACAAATTTAGGAGTTCATTTTTCCAAGTAAAAAATGTAATTTGAGGTTGATCTGGTTTCTAATAACTCATAGCTAATCAAATTGTTTTTATATCCTGGGATTAAATGAGTTTATAGTACCTTTTTTTAAACTGTCGGCTGATATTCGATCGTCTGGTGATAACAGTGCATCATTGACAAAGAGAACAATTTCAAGCAGCCCGGAGAAAGATACCGATCCTTCACACCAGAGAGGTTTTTTTTCCTTCAGATAGATTGTAGAAATACTAAATCTTCGGGCTTTTTTCACACTTGTATTATTTCATTTCTTTTCGCAGGCAAGAAAGATTTATCTGCAGGTGGATTGACGCTTTGTCCGACCCAAAGATCACCCATGAAATCCGGAACATTTGGATCTCATACTGGTCTCAGGTAAATACACTAGAAATGGGTTGTAAATTGATGATATATGTCATGAAAGATAAGATTATATCTTATTTGGTAAAGGTACTGAATTTACGATGTCTGTGGTTACAGGCTGACAAATCTCTGGGTCAGAAGCTCGCTTCTCGCCTGAATGTGAGGCCAAGCATTTGAAGACGGTGACGATGATGCTCGTCGCAAGATTGAGTAAAATGCAGGAAGACTTTTGTTGTAATGTTGTAATCTGAAGAAATATTAATGCTTCATCATGTAATAAGTTAAACATGAGTACTATGCTCCAACTAATAAAGAACAATTATGTATCATATCATAGTATTGCACACAAGTATATGTATAATTCCAATTCAAACGTGGTTTCGCCTGTCTCATATATCATGAGAATCCACTATTACAAGAAACTCCATGAATGAAGGGTCCTTTGATGGAAGAAGAATCAAGAGCACAGTGAGATACAATCAACGGATATGGCTAAGTTGATTTGACACGTTGAGAATTCAAGATCGCCCATATCAAATGCCATAACGAGATATCAGGCCAAAGAGCGGCTGGAGAATATAAACAAGTACATGTAGTTTGGCAAAGAAGAAAATTACTCAAACGATTGGTACCTGAAGTTCTGATTAGTATATTCGGCTCAGGGCACATAGACATACATATGTCTCTCAAGATCGGATGGCTTAACTGCAAGTTTTCCATCATTGACGTCACAATAAAGTTCAGTCAGATTACCAGCACCTGACCCACTTCTGTCAAGTTCAAGGAATTTACTCCGTCTCTCATTATAACATTCTTGAACGGCATGAGTTATCTCATTGGACGAAGAATATGCAACACAGACATTTAAAACAACACCGTCGTTCTTTGCTGTAGCTGCCATTGCCTTCTGAGCTGCTTTTTGGGTTGATTCATCTAAGAGCTTCAAGTTTCCGATAAAATTTATCCCAACCCCAAACTTGCTCACTATACTCTTTACCCCGAGCAACTCGTCGATTTTATCTCGCATCAGTCCCATCACTGACTGAACTTTTTCGGGTTTACGATTGAAATTATCGACAGTAAAGGCGTATACTGTTACGCACTTAACTCATAACAGTACTTGAGAATTTCTTAAGAGCCAAGAATCCAACTCTATGAGCAGTCTCTTCTTTCAGTTTATGCTTTCGAGCGTACCTTCGATTTCCATCCATTATAAAAGCGATGTGGTTGGGTATATGATCTACAGATAGAAGAGCGAAAAAATGCATTTTCGGAATATAGAACCCAATTTCCCACTGAAACCCGTCCCGGTTATTAAGAGTCTCCATTTTTAAACTGAAGAAGAAACCAAAATTAGGTCATTACCATAACCATGGATTGCTTTCTAGCATCATCATTGAGGCATTTTATCAAACAAGTTGTGCCTATTAAAACATCATGAAGTTTAGGTTGCCAATTTTAAAGGGATATTATTAACAGTCTTTTGAGAAAGTGAGGAGAGAGAAAGTGAGGAGAGAGAAATCTCTGGTTTTTGACCATCATCCGCCATGAATGAGTCTTCGTTCTCGGTCGAGGTGGACAAGAAGATATTCTGTTTCGAGAAGATGAACCCTAATTTCACGAGGGTTCGGGAGATCCGAAACTCCATGGAATGGTCATGCAACTTACCGGTAGAAGGGATCTCCGGTTTGGCATGTTTCGTTAGGTCTAAGGCGTACAAGTTCTCGTCATGGAAGGAGGACATGGAAAGAAGGGGAAGATGCAGGGACAATGGAGTCGTCCGGTTCTGGGAGACGAGGGAGAACAATTTTGGTCCGTTCATTAGAGTGTATCGTACATGTGGCAAGGAGAACGCCCGAAGTTCTCTCTGTTTTCCAGCTGGCGCTAATGGAATCTTTTGGAAGATTATTGCAGATCACCTAGATCTCACGCTCCCTTTTTCCCAGAAATCTAAGACCATTATTCTCCGCCGGCTTAATGGCAATGGGTCGTTACCTCAGTCGGATCAAGCGAAGAGTTCGATACACATTCAACCACCATTACCTACCCATATTCCCGAGACCAACAATCTTCATTACACCAACGTTTCATCTTCGTCTTCTGCCAAAACCAGCCCTAAACACCCTCATCATTCCCACCTAAACAACAGCCAATCCAAGTCCAAAACCCTATCCTCTTCGACATCTGTCAACAAACCGGGAATATCTTATTTTCCCATAGCCAATGCATGTCAAGTTCAGATCATATCCCATCAACCAAAACTTCACTCAACTTCTTATAAATCAGCCCTTCTTCAACAGAGACCTCCTACAAACCCTAACAAAATCAGTTCTAAAACCATTAATACCGAAAATCTTCATTGCTCTGCTATGGCCTTGACCCCTAATGGAACCATCAGTTGGGAAGACACGGTTTTGGTGGAAGCTACGTATGCCGTCGACGACTGGGGAAGCGTGGAAGATTTAGTCAGGGGGATTTTGAAGACTGGGGAGGTATCCTTGATTCCTTTTAACAGGGTTCGAGCAGTAATCAAGACTAAACACAACACGAAACCCCTGCTGGATTTAGGCGAGATTCATCTGTCTCAGGTCGAGAGGATGTTCTTTCGGCGATGGCATCCGGACTGTAATCAGGTCAACTTGTCCATGTGTAAGGTCAACGTTAAGATTTTTGGCCTCCCTTTCAACCTTTGGAATGAAGAGGTTTTCCATGATATTGGTGAGACATTTGGAGACTTTTTGATGATCGATGAAGATACTAAAGCTTCAAGGTACTAGCTTTCGCCTCTATTTATATCAGGTGTGACATTACGTCAAAAATACCGGAGAGATTGATCCTCCTGGACAGGGGGGATGTGGTGGAAGTTTTTCTCCAATGTGTGTTTTCACCGGAAACTATGGTGTCGCCGGAAAGTGGTCAGAGGCTTTTCGGGTCAGCTCACTCCTCAGATGTAGAAGACCGAGGTGACAGTGATACAGACCAGTACATCAGGGAGCGGTCCAAGGAGTTGACTTTTGCTGAAGAATCGAGGATCAATAGCTTAATAAGGGACCCTCGAAAAGAGAAATGGCCGATGGGGTCTGATCCTATTTCCTCTTCGGTGATAGATCAAGGTCTCATCTCGTCAGTTGGTATGGAGGCTGAACCCCCGATCAACTTTTCAGAGGCAAATCAAGGTACGGAACTAATTCAAATTTCAGAAGGGTGCGCCGAAGACAATGGTCATAGGCCTGGGGAAAAGGTTGGGGGCCCAAAGAAGACGGGCCCAGCAAAGAAAAGATTTAAGATTTACTATCGTTCCAGGAAGAGAAATAGAAAGCCCAGGAGGATTCCTAGGGCGCCCCCTCTCCTGATCACGGACTTGGGTAAGGCCCTAATGGACTCTTTTAAGGGCACCTCGGGCAGAGAACTTCCAAGGATCCCCAAGGGTATTACCCTAGACAAAGAATGGACAGGTGCCTTTTCTCCCCCTCATCCAGCCGTCACCCCAGCAAGTATGCCTCCTCATGACTTGTCAGTTGCTGTGATCAACACGAGTATGGAACAGAGGATGGAGGAGTTCTTGGCAATAGGAAAGGAGTTGGGTTTTGCGTTGGAACATGAAGGGGCTAAGGGGAAGATGGAGAACCTGCTTAGGTTGATAGGATCAGATCTCAAGGAGAACTATGACAAGGTTGAAGAAGACTTGGTAATGTTCACTCAACCGTTAGCTACCAGGGGTCCAGGAGTAAACATTCCAGTGTGTGTGGGGGAATCAGAAGGGATCACTGAAAATACAGAGGTGTCGCCTATGGATAGTGATCTTGCCATGGTGATTCATACTCCAGTTCAGAATAGGGTTTCAGTCGATGGAGTTTTGACTCCTGATCAGAGCAGTGGACAGAAGAGGGCAGGAACAACATCTAAGTTAGAAAGGGAGGCTAGAAGACTAAAGTGGACGTTGAGGGAGTCAGAATCAGGAGGAAGCAGGAGGACTCGGTCGTGTTCAAGGGTGGTAACTCGTCTTGATTATGTCAATTAACTTCATTAGCTGGAACATCAGGGGTTTGGGAGCAGCAAAGAAGAAGGCTGCAGTTAGGAAGTTAAGGATGGAGATGAAGGCGAATTTTGTGTTTCTTCAAGAAACTAAGTTAGTAAATGTTAATGATGTTCTTGTGTTTAGTCTGTGGGGTAGTTGTAATGTGGCCTGGTGCGCTTTACCGGCTACTGGGTCGGCAGGGGGTGTCCTTTGTATGTGGGATCCTTCTTATTTTGTTTGCTCCGACAGGGTCATAGGTAGTTTTTCCATTTCTCTTAAGGTATGTAATGTTTCTGATGGTTTTGAATGGATGGCTACTTCGGTTTATGGTTGATGGGTCATGAAAATGTCTCATCTGAGTCGTTTAATTTAGCCAAGTTAGTTCGTTTCGAGTCTTTATTATAATAAAATGGTTGGTTTTTATGATTAGGTGTCTTTTGCGGAGTTAGGTGTGAAAAACGGTTAAAAATGAGAAAAAGTTACTTGAAGGGCCTTTTGGTCTTTTGGACACAAGGGTATTCTGGGAAATTTGGACAAGGTCAGTGACGAGTGGAAAGTAGAGTCCGAGACGAGCTCGTAGGAGAAAACGGAAGTCAATTCGGAGTCCGGAAGAGTGAGATATGCATAGTCAAAGTTGGAGTCAAACAATGTAGACTGGTGGGACACTTTCGGGCACCATTCTGGCTGGTGGGATGCACAAACCGGACAGCAACATGTGGTCCCCTCTTTTCCCACTTTTAAGTCCCTAAATTTACAGAAATGCCCCTCCTTTTGTCTCACTTTATGTTCAACCAATAAGAAATCATTTCTTGAGTAGAAAGCAACCCTAACTTCCTATTTTAACCCTCTTTCTCCCATATTCTTCCAATTAACTCCTAAAACCCTAGCCATCAACCCATCTATAAATAAATCTCTACCTCTTTCATTTCTCTCTAGACTTAAAATCCCTCTCAAAAGGCTTCCTTCTCTAATTTCTAAGCCACTTCTCCTTCTATCTTCTAACCCTAAACCTATTTCTTTCTCCTTTCTCTAGCCACCTTCATCTATTCTCTACAATTTCTTTCTACTCCTAATTTCTTCTTCTAAACTTCTAATTTCTCCATTACTTCTTCTCTAAAATCTCTTCTTCTTCTATCTCTCTTCTAAATTTCTCTTCTTTTATCTTCTAAAAAACTATTATTTGGAGTTTTGGGTAATATTCTTGGAAATATTTGGAGCTAATATTGGACATCAACATGGAGGCACAAGGAGTTATGGATCTAAATCTCATTTGGTGATTTCTTTTCATTATCTTTTGTAATTCCATTTACTTTAGAATTTCAATGAATATTACTTTAGATTTCATGAGTAGCTAATCTTGTATCTAGGGTGTAGAGGAAACCCATACTTGGGCTTATTTTGAAATATGTTATTGATTAATGAATCCTTGTATTGAGCTTCAATGTCTATTAATTGTTATTTCATATAGATCTTATAATCTTGTCTTTATTCATGCTTCATAGTGAGATATTTCATGCTTTTGTTAAGTTATTAGATGGAATATGCTTATTAGATGATGAATGATTATTAAGGAATATAACTTTTATGTGATAATCAATTAAAATATAAATGATTTTGAAATGTGTTATTAAAGAATATCTTCCGGAATCTAAATAGTTTATTATGTTAGATTTTGAGTTATATATGAAAAAAGGAATTTGTTAATTGAATGCATGTTTTAGATAGTTCATTTATGTGGTGGAATCAAGAACCCTAGATTTCTTTCCCATCTTGATTTCATTATTCTTTAGTCTTTTCTTGTTTTCTTTTAAAAATAGTTTTCACAAAATCAAACCAAAATTAATGAATGGAGGGTTAATTTAAGATTTAGATAAAATTACTTGTCCCTTGGAACGATTTCCCGATTTACTAATTTTACTATAACTTGATCCCGTGCACTTGCGGGAATAGACCTATTTTTAGGCCTATCAAGTTTTTGGCGCCGCTGCCGGGGACTAAGCTTGAATTTGTCTTATCTTATTTCTATATTTGGAAAGTTTTATTTTTGGTAAGTTTTTATTTTTGGACACTTTGACTTGCTTTTCCATTTTTGGTGTGTAGAACGCTAAGGAGCAAAGGAAGAGGCGCAACAAGGAGAGGAGCTCAAGAAGGAAAATTTACATTTTATTTTTAGTATTTTTTTATTATTTTTGGTGAGAGAGAGACTTTTAGACTTTCTAGTTTTTATTTTTGGTTTAAACGTTTTGACCTTAAATTAGAGGGCTTGTTAATTGTAACCGAAAACCAAAACAAATCCTCGGGTTCGCACACTTGCGGGAAGAGTGGCCCGGGTCGTCTACAAAGGTCGTCGCCCGTCTTGAACGGGAGGTAACTTCTAGATCACCCACGAATCTCCTGTAAGTGGGTACTTGTGATGTTTTTGCTTGCCTAATTGATTGTCGAACTGTTAGTTTAATTATCATATTAGTAAGGGCATTAACCCATTACAAGATAGGAGTCGGATTTCATCACCGGTCTCTTGCCCATTTAGGTAACAACATTGCGCAATCCCAAGCCTCACTTAAAATTAAAAATTGATTTAGACATTGGCCAAGGGTAACGAGCTTATAGGACCTTCTTGACAAATCTCGAACTTGATTAGTATTTAGAGTTTTCCCAGGAAGAGGGAACGATCTAAGCGCACAATTCTTGATCGTTGTACTGTGACGGAGTAACTCCTTATAAGAATCATAGTTCAAGCTTTGGAAAGAAATAGAAGCTGTCTAGATCAATTTTTAGGTGAAAAAGACTACCCAGTCGTCTAGATTGTGTCTAGGTTGCTTGGTTGAGTCAGCTTGCTTGTGTGTGTGTTTTCCTTAGGATCTTCGTAGTTTCGTTACTCTTTTAAAACAAAACAAAAAAAAAAAAAAAAAACCAAAAAAAACCAAAAAAATGGAAGGATTCTTCTATGAGGACGAATTGGAAGAGAGACGGAAGGAACAATCATTGTTAAGAACACAAGAGATACTTTTACGGAGCATGTCTAAACTTGAGGCAACTAACGCTACTCTAAATAATTTTGACCAGTCCCGTAATGATGGTCATAACGTCGATAACTATTGGAATCATCATCAACCTCAACAAGGTTGTGTCCCTCAGTTACAAAATACCAATAATTATCAACGTTTTAACTATCAAAATTATTTTGAAAATCCGAGGGATAATGTCTATGGTGATAATTATAGGGAGTATTGTCAACCTCAAGGAGGTTATGAGTCACACTATGCACATGTCAATAGTTCATCCTACAGTCAATATAATGAAGAGTTTTATGATCCAAACATGTCCCAACCACCTCAATGGGATAACATTCAAACTAATGACTCTTCATCATCTTCATTAGACAAACTTTATAGTCTTCTTGTCAGGACTAATATAGAGCTTGAGCAGAAAGGTCGGGAGCTACGAGCTGAAAGATTAGCTCTAAGTGAAAGAATTAGTGAAAATCTAGAATTGTCCCTCAATAAAAAACCCAACATCATAGATGATGAGTCCTTTGATAATCTGGAGTACAATACACAATATCATAAGTCTTATGATGATGAGGATGGTAGTATAAATGAGGCGAATACTTTGTTTGATCCTACTCCATGTTTAGTTTCTGACCATAGTATTTTGCCAACCATAGAGTCGCCGCTATCATCATATGAGTCCATTGCTGAGGAAACTCTTGAACCACCTTCAGAGAAACCAAAAGCTGAGTCTGTTTTGTCTCCCGAGTCTAAACCTTCTTCTCATCTTAATGATAATCTTTTGGATCAAACTTGATGTCTTACTAAAGATGAAGCTGATGAACTTTGGCTAGTTGAAATGTCCAAAGAGAGTGATGACTCACTCGACTTAGGTGAAAATCTAAACACTAATGAGATCATAATGAAAGATAGTTTGTCTGAGTCTTTACCGAAGGAGATTAGACCCAACTTGGAGGTAATTTCAATACAACAAGCCAATGAGGCTATTTTAGAACCTCCGAGTTTGAGTGTTGATCTAGGTGAGTCAAACCTCTTAAATAGTCATGCACCATGTCCCTCGGAAGTCCAAGTAACCTCGTGTCAATCACTTGTGTATTCTTCCACAGTCTCTCAATCAATTTGTCATGTTTATGAGGATCCATTTTATCCAATGTCTTTCAACTTTAGTTTATCGCCAAACTTAATGATTGTTGCTTCATCTAAGTTTGGGGATAAATCATTCACATTGGAAGTCTCACTTAAACTGCCATATCATTCCATGGACGTGAGACTGAACCTTCCTGGATACTTCATCTTTTGGGTTGACCCTCAAATCTTCCGATTACTATTGTATGGGGAGTCATCAACCCTTAATCTAGTAGGTTTACAGTAACTTTTCTTTCCTTTTTCTTTCATCATCGTCTGGCTGAAGACGATAAACTTAGCGCTTCTTGGGAGGCAACCCATGCTTCTGATATAGGACAGTGGAGTCTGGTAATATCTTTCCTCTCATCTTTTTATTTTTGGCATAGTCTTCAGAACATTGAGGACAATGTTCGGTTTAAGTTTGGGGATAAGGAAGAACTTTTTGCTAAGTCCTTCATTTCGAAAATTCGAGAGGGTTCAAAATTTTTCAATTTTGACCGAAAATGTGAGTCTAATGGTTGTTTTTGGCTTGTTAATAGTTATAGAGTCGAGTTGATCGTGCTATCCGGTTGTTAAAGGTTTCTTCATGAATTTCGAGTCTTGAGGTCGTCTGTGTGCTAGCCATGTGAGTATTATGGAAGTGAAGGGTAGACGGTTCTGAGAGAACTAGATTAATCTTTAGTGGAGACTTAACCCTTGTGAGATTTCTGAGCCTTTCTATTACCTTTGAGTGTACTCTTCTGCGCTGATTCCGAGTAGAGTGAAGAGCTACTCAACCTCGCAAATTTGTAAAAAGAGCTCATTTGATCTCGTGTGCTCAACTTCCATAGCCACTAGGAGTGACATCAGGATAGCGAATAAACCTTACTCTTGTAGTCCATGAAACCCGATAATAGTGTCAACTTTAGGAAGACGGATACTCCACCATCCATTCATCATATGACTCCCAAGAATGAAGGCATGAAAAGTAAAGAAAGAAGAATGTGAAAGCAAAGTGCGAAAAATGGAAAAGTTGATTGTTGAGAATACTAGTGTTGGTATTGCATTGTTTGTATTGTTTATAATTGTTATTTCAAAAAAAAAAAAAAAAAAAAAACAAAACTCTGAAAAACAGAAAGTGTGTCTAAAAGTTCATGTGAACTTTAGTTTGTTATGTAAAATAAGTGTTCGAAGCAAAAAGCTAAGTATGGAAGTTGCTCGGAGTTCTCTAGCATTGAAGGCGTCGACATTCTCGGGATCTCATCACCATCCATCTCATCACTTGTATCCGTTGACCTTTAGGAAGCATTATTATAAGGTAGAGTGGGTGAGAAGGGTAAGTGAGCTTCCCCATTCCATTTAGTGGTTATATTCCTTTTCGTAGATTATTCGTTCTAAAATATTGTCCTCACCCCTTTTTATGTGTTGAGTCTATAGTCGTGATCACACTCGCACATACGAGTGAACCATTTCTGAGTGATTCATCTTTTAGAGCGTATGTCTGTGAGGCCAAAGTCGAGGCGAAATGTATTAAGATAGGGATCAAGGCTCTGTGTGTTCGGAACTGAAGTGATTCTCATTGTGGCTAGTCACGTACACTTTGAGTCTAGATTACTAGTGAAGAGATCTTTAGCGTCTGTATAGTGTTATTAACTTTGACTGATTCCTATTAGCTTGCTAAAATTTTCTAGGAGATAAACATTTTTAGTCCCTCTTAGTTGACTTTGAGTGCTTTTGGACCCTATTGTATTTTAGAAATGTTTTTGAATTTTGTGGGTATATTCTCTGGAAACCCTCACGAGACAAAACTCGTCCACTAGGGCAACCTAGGGGTTTAACGGCTTGTTGCATAGGCTAAATGTAACCGGGATTCCTCCGAAAGTGAGTTAGGTTTTAATTTTATTTTGTTTTCCTCGAGGACTAGCAAAATCTAAGTTTGGGGATGTTTGATTGGTCATGAAAATGTCCCATCTGAGTCGTTTAATTTAGCCAAGTTAGTTCGTTTTGAGTCTTTATTATAATAAAATGGTTGGTTTTTATGATTAGGTGTCTTTTGCGGAGTTAGGTGTGAAAAACGGTTAAAAATGAGAAAAAGTTACTTGAAGGGCCTTTTGGTCTTTTGGACACAAGGGTATTCTGGGAAATTTGGACAAGGTCAGTGACGAGTGGAAAGTAGAGTCCGAGACGAGCTCGTAGGAGAAAACGGAAGTCAATTCGGAGTCCGGAAGAGTGAGATATGCATAGTCAAAGTTGGAGTCAAACAATGTAGACTGGTGGGACACTTTCGGGCACCATTCTGGCTGGTGGGATGCACAAACCGGACAGCAACATGTGGTCCCCTCTTTTCCCACTTTTAAGTCCCTGAATTTACAGAAATGCCCCTCCTTTTTGTCTCACTTTATGTTCAACCAATAAGAAATTATTTCTTGAGTAGAAAGCAACCCTAACTTCCTATTTTAACCCTCTTTCTCCCATTTTCTCCCAATTAACTCCTAAAACCCTAGCCATCAACCCATCTATAAATAAATCTCTACCTCTTTCATTTCTCTCTAGACTTAAAATCCCTCTCAAGAGGCTTCCTTCTCTAATTTCTAAGCCACTTCTCCTTCTATCTTCTAACCCTAAACCTATTTCTTTCTCCTTTCTCTAGCCACCTTCATCTATTCTCTACAATTTCTTTCTACTCCTAATTTCTTCTTCTAAACTTCTAATTTCTCCATTACTTCTTCTCTAAAATCTCTTCTTCTTCTATCTCTCTTCTAAATTTCTCTTCTTTTATCTTCTAAAAAACTATTATTTGGAGTTTTGGGTAATATTCTTGGAAATATTTGGAGCTAATATTGGACATCAACATGGAGGCACAAGGAGTTATGGATCTAAATCTCATTTGGTGATTTCTTTTCATTATCTTTTGTAATTCCATTTACTTTAGAATTTCAATGGATATTACTTTAGATTTCATGAGTAGCTAATCTTGTATCTAGGGTGTAGAGGAAACCCATACTTGGGCTTATTTTGAAATATGTTATTGATTAATGAATCCTTGTATTGAGCTTCAATGTCTATTAATTGTTATTTCATATAGATCTTATAATCTTGTCTTTATTCATGCTTCATAGTGAGATATTTCATGCTTTTGTTAAGTTATTAGATGGAATATGCTTATTAGATGATGAATGATTATTAAGGAATATAACTTTTATGTGATAATCAATTAAAATATAAATGATTTTGAAATGTGTTATTAAAGAATATCTTCCGGAATCTAAATAGTTTATTATGTTAGATTTTGAGTTATATATGAAAAAAGGAATTTGTTAATTGAATGCATGTTTTAGATAGTTCATTTATGTGGTGGAATCAAGAACCCTAGATTTCTTTCCCATCTTGATTTCATTATTCTTTAGTCTTTTCTTGTTTTCTTTTAAAAATAGTTTTCACAAAATCAAACCAAAATTAATGAATGGAGGGTTAATTTAAGATTTAGATAAAATTACTTGTCCCTTGGAACGATTTCCCGATTTACTAATTTTACTATAACTTGATCCCGTGCACTTGCGGGAATAGACCTATTTTTAGGCCTTTATGGTCCGTGTATTTCTTCTCTTAGGGAGTCGTTTTGGAGGGAATTGGATTCAATTTATGATCGTTGGAACCTACCTTGGTGTATTGGGGGAGACTTTAATGTTACTAGATTCGGTTTTGAGAAAAGGAATAAACATTCCATCACCTCTAAAATGAAGAGATTCGACGAATGGGTAGGGAGGAATGAGCTCATTGACCTTCCGGGGAATGGGATGGCTTTCACATGGTCCAACAATCAATCGATTCCGGCGATGAGTCGGCTGGACAGATTCCTAATTAACAAAGCTTGGGAGGATCGGTTTCCTTCAGTCTCTCAAATTATTCTGCCGAAGCCTTTGTCGGACCATGCTCCCGTTCTTCTGAAATCTAATATCAAGACTACAGGTAACCCTCCTTTTAGACTTGAAGATATTTGGCTGTTGGATGTGGATTTCATTCCCCAGGTTAAAATTTGGTGGGAGGAGATGGATAATAACGCTTCATTTTGGGCTAAATTGAACATTTTGAAAGAGAAGGCAAAGAAATGGTCAAGAGAAAAGTTCAAAAGTCAGAAGGAGTCTTTGGCTTGGCTACAGGAGGGGATCCACAATTTTGACAAGTTGGAGGAAACTACTAATTTACGTGATGAAGATCTTTTGCTCAGACAGAGTATGAGAGTGGAGATGGAGAAAATTCTTAATCTTCAGGAGATTAGTTTGAGACAAAAATCGAGAGTTAATTGGCTTGAGGCAGGAGATAGGAATTCAAAGTTTTTCCATGGAATCATAAATTGTAGAAAGAGGTCGAATCGGATAGCAGCTTTGAGAGTAGGCGATGAGCTTATTATGGAGGACAAGCAGATCAAAAGTCGGGTGGTCGAGCACTTTGCAAATATATACAAGGAGCCGGCTATGTGGAGGCCTGGTGTGGGTAGTCTAAACTTGCCGTCGATTTCGAATCTCCAAGCTGAGTCTCTGGAGGGGGTTTTCACGGAGGAGGAGGTCCTTCTCGCAATCAAAGATTTGGCGAAAGATAAAGCTCCGGGGCCGGATGGTTTCTCCATCAAATTCTACGACAAATGCTGGGGTATTATTGGAAGTGACTTTATGAGGGTAATCTCGGACTTCTGGTTCTCGGGTAGCTTAGATTGGAGATTGAATCAATCATTCCTCGTGCTCATCCCCAAGAAGGATATTACATAATTATTGAATGACTATAGACCGATAAGCTTAGTGGGGGGTCCTTTTAAGATCATTTCCAAGGTGTTGGAAAACCGTCTTAAGTCGGTACTGGAATTCATTATATCTCCTAATCAAGGAGCCTTTATTAGTGATAGACAAATCCTTGACGGGGTTTTAATTGCTAATGAGTTGCTGGACTCCAAGATGAAATCAAAGTCCTCAGGTATTATGGTTAAGGTTGACTTGGAAAAAGCTTACGACAAAATCAGTTGGGATTTCCTGTACGACATCATGACTAAGATGGGTTTCAAGTACAAATGGAGAACGTGGATTTTTAACTGTATCTCTTCGGTTTCTTTTTCGGCTTTGATAAATGGTACTACGTCGTCGGTGTTTATGAACTCCAGGGGGATTCGCCAAGGGGACCCACTATCGCCTCTTTTATTTTTGCTCATGGCTGAAGTTCTTAGTTGTATGGTTAAAAGAGGAGAACAGATTCAATGGTTCGATGGTTTTAAGGTGTCTGAGAATGGTACGCCTATTACTCATCTTCAATTTGCGGACGACACCTTATTTTTCATTAAGGAAGACATCAACCAGATCCGCAAATTAAAAGACACTCTCATATGGTTTGAAGCAGCCTCCGGTCTTAAGGTAAACTTCGGTAAAAGCCAAGTGATTGAAGTTGGCAAAGTGGAGGGTTTAGACGACTTGGCCGCGACTTTTGGTTGTGTTAAAGCATCTCTTCCTATTTCTTACTTAGGTCTGCCGTTGGGCTTCTCATATAGATCCAAACACTTATGGGACCCAGTTATGGAGAAGGTGGCTAGACGCCTCTCTCCGTGGAAGGCAAGACTTTTGTCTAGAGGGGGGAAATTGACTCTTGTCAAGGCGGTTTTATCGGCTCTTCCTATCTATTTCTTTTCTCTTTTCTCGGCTCCGGTCTCGATTTGTAATGATTTGGAAAGAAAATTCAAGGATTTCTTTTGGGATGGTGAGTTGGATAACAAGAAAGCCCATTGGGTGGCATGGGAGATTCTCTGTAGGCCGACCGCTCAAGGGAGCTTGGGAATCAAAAGTCTGAGGAGGATGAATTATGCTCTTTTATCTAAATGGCTATGGAGGTTCGGTAAGGAAAAGAACCTCTTGTGGAGGAAGATTATTAAGGAAAAATATGGGGAAGAGGAGCTAGGGTGGATTTCGAAACCTCCTAAAAAAGCATATGGGGTCTCGGTTTGGAGGGGGATATACAGAAGGTGGCATAAGTTCAAATCCGTGTCCAAAATTAAGGTCGGGGACGGTAAGAACACGAGTTTTTGGGGTGATATTTGGGTTAAGGATACATCTCTCAAAGAAGCTTACTCGAATCTCTTTGTGCTCTCTGAATTGAAGGATGGGACTGTTAGTGATTTCTTTGATTGCATCTCTAAGGTCTGGAGGTTGGATTTTAGGAGGGGGCTATATGATTGGGAGTTGGAGGAGGCAACTCGTCTTTTAAACGACTTAGAACCGTTCTGCCTAACCAGTCGTCCGGACGCTAGGATATGGATTTCAAACCCGGATCCGGGTAAGGTAGACTTATCAGTAAGAGCGATGTTCTCGCTTCTGTCAAACCAGGAGGTGGAGACTAAACCGGTTTTTAGAGACGTTTGGAGAAAGAATATACCCATGAGGATGAGTGTGTTCATGTGGGCTGTGATTTGGGATAGGATTCCAACCATGGACAACTTGAGAAAGCGAGGTTTCATTTCGCCTAATCGTTGCGGTTTTTGTGGGAACGATGAAGAATCATCCTCGCACCTATTTCTCCATTGCGACAAGGCGAGGGACGTGTGGAACAGATTCATGAGTAGTATCGGGATTGTCTGGTGTATCCCCAGCGCCATTAGTGATCTCATGCTCGCTTGGAAAGGAATTAAGGGTAGTAAACATAAGAAGGCTATCCTCAACATTATCCCTAAAGCAATCATATGGGCAATTTGGAGTGCTAGAAACGATGGAATTTTCAGAGATAAACCCCGATCACCAGAATACATCTTCTTCGCGGCTAAATGTCTTATTTACCATTGGAGCAGATCGTATAAGTGGGCTAAAATATTTCCGTTTAATTGCATGGTTGAGTCTTGGGATGTTTTTGTTGAGTCGCTATAAAGGGTGTTGTGTTGTCGTATGTGGGGGCTCGTTATTGTGACCCTTACACGATGCTCTTTTGTTTTTCTTGTCCTGCACTAGGCCTCATAGCCGAGTGCGCCCTTGTATTTCAGCATGTTTCTCATATTAATTTAATCAAATTATTCAAAAAAAAAAAACAGTCTTAAATTTAATAAGTTATTCACGTTTTATTTACTTTTCTGTATTAAAGGACAGACTTCATCAAATGATTTTCAGGAGTTAATTTAAGAACTCTACTTCGTCATGTATATGAAACCCTAGATCTCAAATCATGGTTTTGCAACTTAACCGTCCACAACTTTAAGATGAAACTTATGGTTACCCAAAATTAAGTTGTTTAGATCTCAAATCATGGCTCGTGAACCGTTTGTTGGTTTGGCTTTAGGAGCGAGAAATGGTCCGGTCTTTTTTCGGTTTTGGCTCGAGCTGAAGCCTAACCGATAAGTTTTGGTTTGACTAAACCATCGGGTAAACCCGAGCCCGACTAGCCGAAATTTAACTTGGTCGAGTTTGGTTTATCCGTTTAACCGAGTAAAATTTAGAGAAATGATAAAGTAAAGTTGTTTATTTCAGCAAAAAGATTAAATTTCTTATTCTAATTTTTCTTGACTAACTGCGTCCTTTTTATTTTAACTCTTTTAAATTTTATTAAAGGTCGCGTTTTGAGAAAATTTATTTTGTTTCCTCCAGACATTACCCACTTATGATGTCTTCTTCCTCCTTTCCCACCCCTAACTTCGGCGACCATTAAACCGACGATAGTGACTCCGGTCGTCATCTCTCTCTTCATCCCTCTCTCTTTTCTCTTCTCTTTCTCTTTTATTTCTTCTCTCACTTTTCCTCTCTATCTTCTCTCTTCTATAGTTCCGACGAAGGGGAAGCCCCTCCCCCAAAACCCTCGTCTCGTGCTTCATTTGATTTTCCAGAAGAAGGGTTCTGGCGAAGGGACCACTCCCTTCGTCGAAACTTAGAGATAGAAAGATATAGATCTAGACATAACTGCCATAGCATGATTGTGTAGTTTCAAAGTCTGTCTCTCTTGTAAAATTACAAAACACAATTGGTCAGTGTTTTGGGAAAAATGAGGGAAGTTTTCGGGGCAATAAGTTGTGTGTGGAAACGAAAATATTAAAAAAATCTGTGTGTTTCCTTCAAACATCAACCTTAATATTTTTTCAACTTTTTATTCTTTTGATCTTTTCCCTTCCCTTCCATCTCAACTACAATTTTGGCGCCTTCTACATTTGCCAGCGATCTCCACCATTAACGTCGGCCACCTCTACTTAACGTCTGCGATCTCCACCATTAAGAAATCTTCTCTTTTTCTCTCTCTTTTTTCTTCTCTCTCTCTCTCTCCTCTCTCTCTTTAAGTTTCGGCGGAGGGGATGCCCCCTTCGCCTGGATCTCGTCTAGGAGTGAATATAGACCCGGCCCAATAACAATTTCTCCAGGTGCCATCAGCCGGACCCTTAATATTAAGTTTAATAAGCTATAATTAAGTTACTAAAGTAAGCTATTAAGTTATTAAGATAACCTCAATCGTTCTCCAACTTAGAACACTTAAATCCTATTCTAGTATTCTAGGAAGGAATGTTTGTAGTGTTTATTGGTTTAATTTGAATAGGTCAATGGTTCGTTTCATGCAATGGGAGTAGGAATGTTCGTGACTTTCCATGGACCGCTTGTTTTACGATGATCGTTTCCTTCTCAACCATTGATCTTTTGTTCTAAATCAGTAGAACTAGTTAAAGATTAAGAACAATTCAAATTTATATCCTTATACTTCCATGGAACAATCTATTTAGATGCTGGTTTCACTTGTCTCATATTTCACGATAACCTACTTTTACAATAAACTCCATGAATGAAGGTTTCTTCAATGGAAGAAGAAACAATAACTGAGAAATCAGTCTATAATGAGATACAATCAACAGATATACCAAAGTGGGACTCAAAGTTTCTTCTTTTTCTTCTCTAGAGTTGATTCAACTCGTTGAAAGTTCAAGACTGCCCATATCAAATGCCACAAAGAGATATCAGGCCAAAGAGCAGCTGGAGAATACAAATAAGTATATGTTGTTTGCCAAAGAAGAAAATTACTGAGACGATTTGCACCTGAAGTTCTGATTAATATATCCGGCTCAGGGCTCATTGACATATACATATGTCGTTCAATATCTGATAATGTAACTGCAAATTCTCGATCATTATCGTCAAAATGAAGTTCAGTCAGATCACTACCAGACGACCCACTTCCAGCCAATTCTAGTAGTTTATCTCTCTTCTCGTTGTAACATTCTTGGATGGCATGAGTTATCTCATCGGAGGAAGAATATGCAACACAGATATTTAGAACCACATTGTTGTTCTTTGCTGTAGCTGTCATTGCCTTCTCAGCTGATTTCCGGGTTGATTCATCTAAGAGTTTCAAGTTTCCGATGAAATTTATCCTAACACCAAACCTGATTACTATACTCTCTTCCCTGAGCAATTCTTCGATTTTCTCTCTCATCAGATCCATCACAGACAGAACTTCTTCGGGTTGACGATTGAAATTATCAACACTAAAGGCGTATACTGTTATGTACTTAACCCCTAACTCGTAACAGTACTTCAGTATTGCCATTAGAGCCAAGAACCCAACTCTGTGACCAGACCCTTCTTTCAATTTATGTTTTCGAGCATACCTTCGATTTCCATCCATTATAAAAGCCATATGGTTGGGTATACGACCTACAGAAAGAACAGAGAAAATGCATTTTCGGAATACAAAACCCACTTTCCCACCAAAGTCCTTTACGAATTTATTGAGAGACTCCATTTTTTAAATTGAAGTAGAAACCAAAATCAGGCCAGTACCATAACCTATTCAGACAAAACCAAAATTTAGTAAATTTTATTCAATCTAGATATAGTTCATAAGACTTGTGATAAGGAGCTGATAGATATGTCAGATCGAAGTATCGAACTAACTTCATCTAACTTATATGAGACCAAAAGCATGGAATTGATTTCAAAAATCATCATTAAGGCATTTTATCGAACAACTTGCCTAAGGTTTTCTTCTTATACTATTATTGTTCATGAAAATTTAAGAAATGTGTTCAGACATCGACAGACAAATCAAATCTTTCCATACAAATCCGTAACTTTTTATCCTAAATTATGAAAAACTACAAATGTTTCAATCAAAAGATTAATAAAAGGTGCATGAAGATATTAAAAGCTTACCTGATTTATCAGATCACAGCTCCACCACTATGTAATTAACCAAATTCAGATCAACACTTTTGGGATCCTTAAACCTGTTAAAAACCCAAACAAACAAAACCCATAATCAAAAAAAAAAAAAATTCCTTTCTCCAACAAACTTTCAAATTTCTTAAACCCAATTCTAGTTGAATGAACAGAGGAAAGGGGAAGTAAAAAAAAAAAAAAAACCTAAAATTGGAACCTTTAGAAAGGTTTCATCCTCAATGGTTCAACAACAATGAAATCATGAATCCCTCAATGAGAAAAAGAGGAAGGAGAGAGAAATTCAGTTAAAACGTTATTTTAATCCAAAAAGATTGGTTTTTCAATACATTCTCAGAGAAGTTGTTAATAAAAATGATTAATTTACTCAAAAAGATTCTTTAAAAAGGGAAGATGACACTGAAAATTGAAACATCACAAACTTTACATTGCCAATTTACAAGGGAGATAATTAAAAGTCTGAAATTTAATAATCTCTTCACGTTTTCTTGACGTCTCTTTACTAAAGGACAACTTCAACAAATGATCAACCCACCACTTAGTACTACTAAACTACTGTTCCTACCCTTAAAGAGAGTACCTTTCCATAGTTCATTAAAGAACTATTTCATGATCTATTTGAAACCCTAGATCCCAAATCAACGAATCATGGTTTTTCCAACTCAATCTTTCAAAGTTTTACGATGAAATTATGGTTACCCAAAATTAAGTTTTTTAAGAAACCAGTGAGGCATTTCATCGAACAGTATGTGAGCATCTTTTAGAAAGGCAAGTTTTTTCAAAACACAGAGGGTTTAAGAGGAAAGAAGTACCTGGCTTTCCATGATTTTGTAATTGGAACCGGATGAGAAAAACAGAGATGGACTAGTAGAGAGATACTAATGTGAAGGCCTAAGGCGGCAATGCCCCTATATGAATATTTATAACGCCAAATTTTTAATTAGTAAGAGATAATCCTTTATTGTGGTTAAAAAATAATAGGTATTTTGGCCAATGAAGAATAGACATGCAACTTCTTTATTTTATTTCTTTTGAGGTATTAGTGTTGTTGTTTTTTATTATTGATGCGACTAATCTATCTTGTATCGACTCTTATATTGACATTTTAGTCGTCACATGGTAAATAAGTAATTTGAAAGTTGTGATCTCATCTTTAAGTTTACTTTGCAATTAATACTTAGGCGTTGTTAAAGTTAGATTTTTCTAAATCGGAACAGAAAAAAGGGTACTCGCCCTAGAATCTTTTTAAATTGGTTTTCGAGCGGAAAGTTAACAACTTACTACAATTTCAAACTTGCAATGAACAAACAAGAGAAAGGAACAGCACGTAAACATTAACCATGCTATCATTGAGCTCCAGCTTAGTAAATAAACATTAACCATCGCTATCATTGAGCTCCAGCTTAGTAAATAGTAAAATCTTTTCGCTGAACCCATAGAAACCTTGCCTCGTTGGACTAGGAATTCAGTGGCAAAATCGGTGACAATAGTAGACTCGGATTGTTACAAGTGGTGTAAGAACAGAAGACAATTGATCTTTACTGTGGGGATGTTTTAGTCCAACATCGTTTAGCAATTTAAGAAAGCGTCGAGATATTGGGCTATCAGTGCAACCTCAAATTTACTATCTACCTCACCTTTTCTTTCAGACTTGTCAAACGGACAAAACCTTGTATACAAGTGGGCACCTTTCTAGTAACATGAAAGCAACCTAAGACGCTTATGTTTGCGGCTTATAACACATACCAACAAAAGAGATATTTCTTAACAAGAAAATGAAAGAAGTCTCCTTTCATATCATACAGTTCCTGAAATAATAAAAACGTGTCTTGCCTGTCTCTTTTATTTTTCTCAATTAATGGAATCTAAAAAACCAAACCCCTTCTAAAAACCAGCAACAGTTTCCTTGATGCAACCAAGACTCGATCTCACTCCGTATGATCCCCCATTGACATCAAACAGTAGTGTTTCTATGGTAAAAGAGATAGTTGCATACACCGCTAATACAGTTCATGTGTATGTAATTACGTATATGTCGATACCTAAAGATATTAACATATTATAAGGTACTAAAATATTCAATCTTAATAACTTTTAATCTCAATATCATTTCAATATATAAATACCAGCCTTAATACAATTGAAGTCAGATGACGAAAAAGACATTACCCAATAATTCACTTCAGCCAGCATATCCTTTTCTTTCTCTCTCCATCATGAAAAACCTCAGCCAGATCCCTATGTATCCTCCTGTACACATCCATTGTCCATACATACTACGTATATACATACCACACGCACAAAATAAGTATATATATATAAGAGCATGCCCTTTTTTCACCTTCATCAAATCGAGCAGCACGAACTCTGCACATATAGAGGAAAAAAGAGGCACTGGTTAGAGATAAAAATGGACAGTAATCTTTTAACACATCAAAATACAACACGAGTTTGTCTACAATGAAGTTTATGACAAGCCATGGAACACATTTGTTTCAATGCCACAGCCACAAGAATTCTTTGTTCTGGACAAAAACAACAATGAATTTTAATGGTAAGTTCGAGTTATAAGGTTGAAGACTGTTTCAGCAATGGGTTTAATTGCAGCTTATCCATCTTCCATAATCAGTTTAGTGCCATTACCTTATTTTCTTTTAAATGCACATGTAGATAGATATTCAGTATTAAGTATTACCAAACTTTCGTCAACTGTGCATAAATATGGATAGATAAATGCATATTGAATTCAATGGCGCATTAACTTCTTACCTTATCCCATCTATGAGCAATAAGGTATGTTCGTTGTCTTATTTCTGGCAGCCTCTGATAATCAACGGATGACAAAACAACTCAACTTAATTTGCTTGTTTTCTATCTCAACCCCAAAATGTTTTTTCAGAAGCAATAATTGTTCTTCACTATCTGGTTTCAGTAAAGCTGAGCCCATTCTGTTGTGAAGGTGAGACTGCTGGAGTGGAGGTCGTACCAGATTGTTTCTCGGAGTTGTATGGCTGGGAGGCCAAATATTCAAGTGCTACAACAACATCACTTATAAAGGGTCGAAAACTTGGCTGATCTTGAAGACACATTGCTGTAATTGCAACGGCATGGTGTAGACTTCGAATAGGAAAGCGACCTTGCAGTAGAGGATCAACCAACTTAACAAACTTCCTCCGGTCCTTGAAGTACGGGCGAGACTGAAAAGGAAAAAAACGAGTTGATGTAACAACTAACAAACAAGTATTGATGTATGTCAATACTTCGTTAGCTTGTTAACTGAATAACTTCTACCGTGCATACGATATACTAATAGTCCAACATGCTATAAAAGAATGTAAATGTCAAATTAGAGAACAAGGTCCACGTTTAAGTAAATCAAACGGAGATAGCATGAGTGTGATACTGTGTAGAGGACAGTATAAAATAATTTCTACAATAATTTCCACCAGGTACAACCATACTAAATAGTTGCTTGGGGGTTGGGACTTGAGTTCGAGTGACTCTGAGTTACTCGGCCAATACATACTTAAACGTACATACATTAACATTTAACATATATATAATTTCTCATATGAAATCTAATACTGCATTGGTAAGTTGCTTAGAGTTTTATGACTAGATTGAATCTCTGAACTAGCAAATTCTGTTCAGGTTCAGTTACTTTCGAGTAACTTGGGAGTCCGACTGTTTTGTCCGACTGTTTTGGGCATACATGTTAAGTAATCAGTATTCTGACCAGAAAAATAAAAGGCAGAAACATCAATTACTCACCCAAGAAACTAAATTTTGCTCTCCTTGCCTCTTAGAATTGTCAATTGCCTTCCTCCCAGTTATCAACTCCAATAGAACCACGCCAAAGCTATAGATATCTGATTTAAGAGTAAGTTTACCACTCATGGCATATTCCGGAGCACAGTAGCCATATGTCCCCATCACTCTTGTTGAAACATGAGTGTTGTCACCAACCGGACCCAATTTAGCAAGTCCAAAATCCGAAAGCTTCGGATTGAAATCCTTGTCCAATAATATATTAGCAGATTTCAGATCACGGTAAATAACAGGCGGATCTGCTTGGCAATGAAGATATTCAAGTCCCTTAGCAGCACCAACAGCAATTTTTATCCTTGTGTTCCATGACAAGGGCTCTGTGCTAGGTTCAACGTCTGAAAGATAAAACCACAAAGTAGAGCTTTGGTTATAATATGATATCAAAAATAGAATGATAATAGCATGTTAGTGATAATGATTCATCCTCAAACTTATGTAAAAACTTATTTGTGAAGAACTCTCATTTCGACAAAATTCACGCCTAAAACTCAGTAAACTTTGATTCATTCACCATCTTGCCAACAAAACAGAGAGCTTTGAATATTATATTTGATTTTGGCAGGGGAAAGGGGATTAAAAAAATGAAATTAGAAGCGGATGAGGAATCAGGTGAGAATAGCAGCAATCGAGAACAAAGCAAGTTATCCTCCAGTTGTTAATAACTAATTCACACTCAAATTCGAACTCTAGGAAATCAAGATTCTGCAAGACACTGCAAACTGTTCAGTCTTGTGACCAACCCACTTACCAAAAAGATGATCTTCTAAGCTTCCCATTGGCATGTACTCATACACCAGGAGCCTCTCGTCGCCATCGGTGCAGTACCCGAACAAAGTAACAAGATTAAAATGGTGTAGAAGACTTAACATGAGGACCTCCACTATGAATTCCTGATTCCCCTGAATCCCATTCTGATCAAGTTGTTTGATTGCAACAATCTGTTTATAGATAATAACAAATAAGATCCATCCACTTCCAAACAATTCAAATTATATAATATATAATAACTTTAGCAAAACACGAAACAATAACCTCGTTTCGAATTGAATGAAAGAAAATTCATAAGCAAACAACTGAACTACTAATAGGGTTTAAATGAAGTAAACATCTTGCCTCTCCTGTTTCGAGTCGCCCTTTATAAACCCTTCCAAACCCTCCTTCCCCTATCAAGTTAATTTCTTTAAAGTTCCTTGTTGCAGTAGCAAGTTCTCGAAATGTGAAGCTACGGGCAACATTGCGTTTAGGGGTGTTCTTATCGTTGTTGTCTCTACTATTAGATGAAGTTCTCCTATCGCCATTTTCTGCAGAAATTAAAACAGAGAAATTCACAGTTGGATTAGAAAAAGATCAAATTTTTAACCCAAACTCCCCCCACACAAATTATCAAATTTAGAACTACAAAAACAGAGCTGCATTTCCCACTATTTTTCTTTCTTAGAGAGACAGAGAGAGAGAGAGAGAGGGAGAGAGATGAACTCTCACCACTGCTCTCAAAAGACGACTTTAATTTCCCATTTCCTGCAAATCCAAGCGAAAATTCGAACTAAAACCATAAGTAATTCTAACAAAAATATACTTAGTTAAGTGAAATGAAAGGAATTGAACCTGATGAAGTAGCGGAATAACGAGATCGAATTCCATTACTATCTTCAATCCTTCTTACATCCTTTAGTGAAGGACGTAAACAAGAAAAACAACTCATCTAAAGAAAGTTAAAAAAAAAAAAAGAAACAAATTAAGCATAGAACACCAATTCTAAGTTCTAACCCTAAACACAAGAAATAATTCATTCAACATATATATATAAAACACTTGTTACCAGAATCTGAAGGTTTGATCTCCAAAACGGAGATCGATCATCAGGTGAAATTCATAATCGAGATCTTCATTGAAGAATTCTGAAGAATTTGAGAGAAAAAGAGTTTATGAAAAAGTAACGGCAGAGGGCAGGAAGAAATGGAGAAGGGTTTTTTTTGTTCAGTTTTTAACGAAGAGGGGGGTTTTGTTTTGTTTTGTTTTGATGATGAGAGAGAGAGAGAGAGAGAGAGAGAGAGAGAGAGAGAGAGGACAAACGGAGAAAGTTGGTTGTGGAAAGCAAAAAAATGACCGAATTCCATTAATTTCTAGGCAAGAATATCCCTTTCCCATTTCCTCTTTTAGCGCCAATTTTGTCGGTGTAATCTCTCTCTCTCTAACCTCTCATGTTATAACCCGTCACTCTTTAGTCTCTAACCCTATGTGGGAAATTGACACTATGCCCGGCACGTCTGAGATCTGAATCCTGACTGACTAGATCTTGACCGGACACGTCCCCGGCCAGGATTCAGCCGGGACGAGTCGGGTATAGCATCATTGTTGTACCAAGTGTGAAGGTGCACAAAGATCAGGGGAGAAAAGGATCACGCCAAATCCTTTTGTTCTATGACAATAATTTAAGTGAAGTACGGAACAATAAATATTTTTATGATAACTATATTCATCCCCAAAATAACTCGATCATTAATCAGATTATTCTTCCTTGTAGATCTTTATTTTGTCTATTTATTACTTTACTAAATAAATTAAACAAAATGGTCGAGAATCTGCACTCGCTCACAAAACGGTTCTGCGTGCCCTTTCTTTCTCTCACTAAATTAATCTGCCAAACATCTACTTTCTATACTACACCGCTCAATATAAAGTGTGTGTGCCGCTTTGTGTAGGTTTGTAAAGTGTGAGCTTAACTACTAGACAGAGTCTTTGTATTTTTTTCTCTCTCTCTAGTCGACTTGGTTATCTATCACATAGTGTGGAGTATTATTTATTTATGGGTGATGCTTGGTGGTGTATGAGTGTCAAGTGGTGGACCTATTTCGAAGGTAATGAAGAAGAGAGTGGACCATTTTTGCCCTGTCCCAATCTAACTCTCTGTCTTCCTCATCTCACTTTTATCCTTCCCTCCAGCCAGCCCACACTAAAGTTAGGAATTTGAGGGGTCCTCCCTAACTGTTTTGTCTCTAACTTTGGCTAAAACTTTCACAAAGTGTTATTCCAATCCCCAAATAGAAATTCAATTGTCCTTTGAGATCATGACTTTCTTTATTGTTAATAAATGTCAATAAACACTTCACGTTTATCAGTCTGTCCATTTATATCCCACCATTTTGAAATGGTATCATTCCATCTATGATCAAAAGATTAATAGATGATCATTATAATAATTTGGTTCCAAAACAAAGAAATAATAATGAAAAGCGGTATTGTCCAAAATGGTTAGTATGTTTTGTATAAGCTTCGCTATCGATCGAAAAAATTGAGTTATTGATTTGCATAAATAAAACAGTATTGAACTACCTCTAGGAATCCATGCTTGTAGATGGAAATACATACATTCACTTACAAACCGATTGTAACTAACAAATTATAATATTAAGTGGTTAAAAAATCGTTATAATTCTACACATATAATATTAAAGTGGGGGCTAAAAAGATCAAGATTTGGCCGACATTCAACTTTTTTTTTTTGTTGAAAGGGCCGACATTCAACTTGAATATAAAAAAAGAAAAGGTCGTGAGGGAAAAATTTTAAAAATATATTTAGTGAGAGGCATGAATGAGAATGAAAGTTTTTAATTAAGACTAATATATCTTGTCATGAGATTGGGATTCATGATTTTTTGAATTAACATAAAACAAATATAACTTTCCACAAATACTAATAATTTTTATACAAAAACATAATCTAATAAAGGCGTCCTTTTTGCTTTTTTCCCCCTAATTTATTTTTTTAATTATTTTTTCAGTGTAGGAAGTGGAAGACACTTTAGACAGTGTTAAATTATGAAAGAAATCAGAAGACCACGCAGTCACGACCAATTGGAACATTTTTTTTTTTGTTGAAAATTGTTATATATTAGATAGAAATAAGAGTTCTATTACA
This sequence comes from Eschscholzia californica, assembly GCF_041429995.1. Classification (NCBI taxonomy): domain Eukaryota; kingdom Viridiplantae; phylum Streptophyta; class Magnoliopsida; order Ranunculales; family Papaveraceae; genus Eschscholzia; species Eschscholzia californica. Next base: position 30,865,889 of record NW_028238198.1, read on the forward strand.
ATACAATTTACAAAGAAAATAAGGAACATGTTTCTAAACCTTCGATCTGTTTTTCTTTCTTGCCCATTTTGCCAATTTGTCCGCTGCTTGATTGAATTTCCTGCTTGTATGAGAGAATTTCACTGTTTCTAATCTCTTTTTTACGTCTCGGATTCTTTTAATATGTATTAGGGATTGCCATTGAATGTTTTGTCCTTTCCTTTCTGGAGGTATTTTATGATATTAATGTTGTCACTTTCGATGATGATTTTTTTATATTCATGAGCTTCTGCCCATTGTATTCCTTTGAGGATCGCAATAGCTTCACCTTCCTCTGCGTTTCTACTCCTTGAGGTGTATGCTGCCGCTTCGATCAATTTGGATTCATTATCATGAACTATAATACTGATACCAGTGATACTTTGTGTATTTATAAAAGATGCATCCACATTGATTTTTAAAAAGGACGTTTCAGGGGGAATCCATTTTCCTTGTTCTGTTTTGGTTTTTGTTTCATTCACTATTTGAATTTGTGGGAATGACGATATAATGGTGATAATCGTATCTAGCTTGTTGATTTCATGTTGAAAGCAGTGGTCACATCTAATTTTCCATATGTTCCACATAATGGTAGCATAATGAATTTTATTAATAGTGTAAGCATTCTGGTCCTTTATTTCCCAGGAAAAGATCCAATCACGAACAGATGTAATATTTTCAGAAATAATGTTAAAATAGAACCAAATATTTTTTGCTATGGGGCAGTGCAGGATAGCATGCTCAATTGATTCTATCTCATTGCAATTCGGGCAGATTCTGTTGTTATCAATGTATTTACCTATCCTATCCCTTACTGGGAGTGCTAGAGTACAAATTTTCCATAGAAACATTTTGACCCTGGGAACAACCGGAAGGGACCAGAGGAAGTTCCAATTAGGGGATTGGGGTTGAGGAGTATTCCTACTGATACATAGGTGTTGGTACATTGATTTGACACTAAATTTTCCTGATTTGGTGAGAGTCCATTTCCTTTGATCTTCACTATCTATTGATATCGGGATCGTTAAAAATTAGATTTTTAGTCTCGTTGTCGAACTCATTGTTCAGGATGGTTTCATTCCAGTTACCTTGATCCATGAGTTGAGATACCTTATGAAGGTTAGAATTCTGGTTATGAGGGATAGATGGGAGCGTTGGGATCCAATTATCAGTCCAAATATTTATACTTTTTCCGTTGTGCACTTCCCATATCGTGTAATTACCTATTATATTGAGATATTTATTAATATTCTTCCAAATCCAAGAATGATGGGATTTCGCCGGTCCTGGGTTTTCTGTCTTCTCATAATACTTGGCTTTCAAGAGCTTAACCCACATGGACTCCGGTTCCGATTTAATTCTCCAAGCTAATTTGCTCAACATAGCTTGGTTATCCAGCTCTGGGGGGTGGATTCTCAAACCCCCCCCCCCCCATGTGTTTAGGGAGGCATATAGCGGACCAAGATTTGGTACATATGCCTTTGGACTTACCCCACCAGAACGACTTCTGCAAAGTCGTAATGCTCTTGCATATGCCCTTGGGAAGGGCGAAGCATTGCATTTGGTATCGGGGTACGGCCGCTGCTATAGTCGAGATGACTATAGTGCGACCCGCTTGAGAGAGAAAACTGTGGTTCCATTTATCTAATTTCATTTTAATTTTCTGGAGAATATCATTAAAGATTTGCTTTTTGTTAGCACCTATGAATAATTGTGTTCCTAGATATTTTTCCGATGTAGAAGCGTATTTTACTTTAAGAGATCGCATAATCATACGTTTGAATTTAGGATGCGAGTTTTTAGAGTAGAAAATGTTAGATTTAGCATAGTTGATCATTTGGCCAGACGCATTGCAAAATGTATTAAGGATAGTCTTGAGAGTGTGGATATTGTCTAGAGAGTTACGACCAAATATAATGCAGTCGTCTGCGAAAAGAAGATGAGAGATTGGGGTTTTTCGTAGGAAAGCCTTTGAAATTATTCCTATCCTGTTCCTTTTGAAGCAGATGATTAAGCCCCTCCATCGCTATAGTAAACAAAAAAGGGGAGAGGGGGTCTCCTTGTCTGATTCCTTTAGAGGGGTGGAAGATGGGACCCGGACGCCCATTGATTAAAACCGCCATTGAGGAGGTTGTGATGCATTGGGCAATCATTTTGATCCAATGATCCGAGTAACCCAATTTAGACAAGATGTCTGTGAGGAAACTCCATTCTATCCTATCAAAAGCTTTGGACATGTCTAACTTAAGCCCAAAGTAGCCCGTTGCTCCTTTCATGGTTTTGAGAGAATGGATGATTTCCTGCCCCATGATAATATTATCAGAGATTTGTCTACCTGGGACATAAGCCGCCTGGAAAGGGGAGATGATATTGTGAAGCGAGTGTTTAAATCTATTAGCCAAAATCTTCGTAAGAATCTTATAGGTTGTGTTTAAAAGGCTAATAGGTCTATAGTCTGCTGGCGATTGGGGTGTTGTGGTTTTCAGCATGAGGCAAATGTGTGTATGATTAGTGTCTTTTGGAAGTTCAGCCGTCTCAAAAAAATTTTGCACTAATCTGTAAATGTTGGGGCTAACTGTCTCCCAATTAGTTTGGAAGAAATAGGGGGGATATCCGTCGGGACCCGGAGCCGCTTCCTTTTTAAGGCTACTAATAGCACTATTAATTTCTTCATGGTCGGGGATTCTCTATGTTTTGTTCTAGCGTAATGGTTTGTTGGAAAAGATTGAGAATTGAATGTTTGTCGCTTTGTCCCTGAGTAGTACTAATATTAAGGAGATGTGAGGTACAAATAGCTTGAATTTCTTCTAGTCCTTCTTGCCACTCACCATTGATATCTTTTATGGCTATAATTTTATTAGTCCTATTACGTTGGATGGCTTGAGAGTGAAAAAATTTTGTGTTTTTATCTCCTACTGAAAGAAAGTTGTTCCTAGATTTTTCTTTCCATAAGGATTCTTGAAGCCTATATAATTCTTCTAGTTGATTGTTAATTACGTTGAATTCTGTTTTTGTGTTGATGTTATTAAGCTGTGTAATTAATTCTTTAATGTTATTCTCTATGTTACCAAAGACCGTTTTGTTCCATTTCGTTAGGTGTCTACTGAGATTTTTAAGGTTAACTTGAATATTCTTATGATTAGTCCATTTGTCCGCGATGAATTGGTGACAATCTGGATGGGACATCCAGGTACGAATGAATTTAAAGGGTTTAGGTTTATTCCAGCTTAGATCTGTGTTTGCTAGGAGAATAGGTAGGTGGTCAGATCCTACAGTTTCCAAGTGGGAGACACAGAATAGTTTAAATTTTTGGAGCCAGGGGAGGTTGGCTAGGGCTCGATCTAATCTTTCCTGAATGAAGTTTTCTCCAAATTGTCTATTATTCCATGTATAGGGATATCCTTTAAATCCCATGTCTGTTAAATTAAGGTTATTTATATATGATTGGATTTTGTGAGTGTTAGAATTCGAGATCGCCTTGCCACCTTCTTTATCCTGGACATCCAGGATAACATTAAGGTCTCCTATGACAATCCGCGGAATCTCATCTTGAGTTTTTAGATTATTTAATATTTTCCATGGTTTAAGTTTGTTTTTATGGTATGGACTGCCGTAAAATCCGGTAATATTATATTCCAGGTTTTTATTGCTATTATAGATTTCTGTGTGGATCATGTTATTATCTGAGTAAAGGATTTTAAGATTAAGGTTGTGGGTCCAAAACATCGCTAGACCCCCCGATTTATTGGTCGGCTCCACGAAGAAGAAGAAGTGATCATAATGCTTGTTAATTTTAAAATATTTTTTGATGTTATAAGATTTTGTTTTTGTTTCGGATATGAAGATAATGTCCGGGTTGTGCTTGTTAATAAGGCTCATAAGGTGTTTGCGGGTATTAAAAGTAGAGATTCCTCTAACATTCCAACTAAGGACTTTAGGCCCTAATGTATTAAGCATCTTAGACTGTCTAGCCTCTTTCTTATATTATAAAGTTGGGGCTATAGGTATTTTTAGTCAGCCAATTGTATATATCACTATTATATTTACAGTATCATGCATGGTGTAAGTTTTCTCCCACACAATTTTTTAGTTAATCATGCATTTTAGAAATATTTTTCGCGCATCGTGTTTGCGTGGAGGAACGACAAGATACCTGTTAAATTGTGCATAAATAGTGTCTCTCTTAATGAGATAAAAAAAAATTTTATATAATGCTTCTTTTTTGAGTTGAAAAAATTTATATAATATTACTATGTAAAGTTTAAAATAAAAAATGGTCAGCGCTTTGGGGAAAGCAAAATAGTTTCCGGGGTGTGAAGACTTGGTCAAAAATTGGTCAATTTTATTTGACAATTTTATTTAGGGGGACAGCAAAATAGCTTCTCCACCTCAGCTCTCTCTCTCTCCACCTCACTTCTCTCTCTCTCTGCCACCTCATGTATTCGTCACCTCATCGTCTTCATCGGTGACAACCTTAAAAAAAAAAAAAAAAAAAAATTCCCTTCTCCTCTCTCTCTCTAGATCTGATCTAGAGAGAGTGGAAACCTCCATTAGAGGTCCGAGCAGACCTTCAATGGGTCTGTTCGGACCTCATTAGAGGTCTGGAACAGACCCATTGAAGGTCTGTTCGCAGACCTCCATTGGAGGTCCGAACAGACCGTCAAAGGGTCTGTTCCAGACCTCCATTAGAGGTCCGGACAGACCTATTGAAGGTCTACTCGGACCTTTAATGGGGTCTCCACCCTCTCTCTAGGTCTGATCTAGAGAGATAGGAGAATGAAAAAAAAAAAAAAAATTTTTTTAAGGTTGAAGGTTGCCGGCCGGAAATTGGCCGGCCGGCGACCTTCACCGGTGAAGACGATGAGGTGGCGAAGTTGGAAAATATTCCCCATAAAATATGTTTCCCCGGAAAAATTTCAAAATTTTGTATATTCCTTTTAAAATTTCACACCCCGGAAACTATTTAGCTTTCCCCAAAGCGCTGGCCTAAAAAATTTTGTCTACTACATGGTGAGATTTATTGGTCTTTCATATAGGAAGAACACTACTTAGTAGGGACAGTGCATTAGAAAGTGAGCAATGCTTTTAGTATAGGAAGAGATACATCTTACTTGTTTTCAAATATATCAAAAATTATTGGATTGAAAAAAACGTCACTCAATAGAACCGTACTCGATCAAAAAAATCAATGAAAATCCTAAAACCTAGTTGATTAACATAACACTCGTCTCCATTAGCAAAAGAAAAGATTCATACATCTTGTTGGTTTTGATTGATTTCCTCAAATTTTTCGGGATTAACATCCATTCATTTCAAGAGCTTCAACTTAGGTAACAAGATTTCAACTTCACAAACAATCAATTTTGCAATGAAGAATATAAGCAAGGAAAGGGATTCAACGTTAGATGTGCTGCCACTAGTTGTACCTGAGCTGAAATGACCTAAAAACCTTGGCCTAAACGACAAAATAAATCAATTAATTAGACACGATGTAACTCAAAAAGTATATACAAGCGACAATTACATGAAAGAAGTTTCGGTTTAACATAATAAAAAATCATGGATGAGCTAAGTGAAAATTTTCAACCAAAATCACTGAAAATATAAACAAATTTCGTCCAAAACATATGAAATATTGGCATATTTTTTTGTGAGGAATGGTTGAAAAAATAAATCAATTTCATCCGCTTTGGTCAAAATTTGTGGTCTTTTTCAATCTATCCAATTGCAAATCTTCTACGAGCTGGAGCAAAAAAACGACCTAAAACTTTAAAATGATTGTTCAACTACAGAGAAAGACAAAAGGAATTTTTCTTCACCTGAGAGATATTATTTTTATTAAAGCATCTCCAATGCAACACTCAACAAAAACTCAACTAATTCAGTGTGTTAAGTATGAATTGAGATTCTCTTTCATAGGTGGCACAATTGAGATACTTAATTTAAACAGTTCTCCAATGCAACACTCAAAAAACTCACCATTTACTTTACATTTATTCTTGTTTATTATTTTAATATATAAAATGACGATGTGAACTAATTGAGATAAAACAATAAAAGGTTATTTCCCTAATGGCCCCCAACTTTGTGACCAGCTTCCCGCCTGGCCCCCTACTTTACGAGAAATACCCATATGGCCCCCTATTTCCGTTAACTTTAACTTTCCGTCACTCTCTCTCCTCCATCTCTTTTTCTCTCTCTGCCATGTCACGCCACCTCATCTGTTACGCCACCTCATCACCTTCTCCGGCAGAGGTCGCCGGCCGGCCAAATTTCCGGCCGGCGACCTTCAAACTGAAAAAATAAAAATAAAAAATTTATTTCTCTCCTCTCTCTCTCTCTCTAAGAACTCCGGTGAAGGAACCCTTCGCCGGAGTTCGTCTGTTCTCACGAACAGATCTGGTCTGTAAATTCAAATAATCCTATGTGTCAAATTGAGTTTTTCAAGTTGAGTGTTGCATTGGAGATGCTCTTATATATGTCTTTGTTTAAGTCGATGTCTTCGTTTAAGTCGATGTTTTATTTTAAGTCGTTGTCTTCGTTTAAATCGAACATATCTTATTTCTTCATATTGGTTGCCTCCTTCATTAATGGTGGTTTCTCGTAAATGAAATCTTAAGACATCATTAAGTAATAGGATACGTGATATAAAGACGGATCATAAATAAGAGATCTGACAGTCAAAATGAGTTCCAGAAATAATATGCGTGTGTAACACGTGTATGTACGTAACGGATCGAGAAGACGAGATCCGACGATCAAGAAGAATTCAGAATATTGAAGATATTTGAAGATATATTGAAGATGTGTGAAGATTTAGTTTCTTATATTCAGAATATCTCTTGTAACTATCTAATGGTAATATTATATAGATTTTATATTATTTCCTAGTTTAGTAATCAGAAACGAGGAAACCCTAAACCCTAAGTTATCTATAAATAAGAGAGGGTTATAGGAAACAAACTCATCGAGTTATGTAACCGATCAACCCCACATACAATTGTACGTGATGATTATTATTAATGACGTTATTTCTCCATGGATGTAGGTCTTGAGTATCCGACCGAACCACGTTAAATATTGTATCATTCATTTTATGTTTATCTATCCGATTATATATTAATCGTGACTTTATCAGATCTCCGATTATTATAATAATCGGAGATCTGATAGTAAACTTCTATATTTTGTAGTTTTTGTTGTGTTAATGGTGATGCTGATAGTAGCGATCTGTATTAGGGTTGAATTATTTATGTCAGAAAAAATACAAAAAGGAATTATGTATGAAATTCTTTATTACTTTTTGTGGACGGGTAGAAAGTCACACGGTTAGAAGGATCGTCGGGTGGGCACCAGCAACTAGGCTTCGGGCCTTCAAATAGACGGGTTGACGGGCAGAAGGTCGGTTCTGGTAGTCGGGTAGATGGGTAGGCAAACGTCAGAGGTAGAAACGGCTGCTGTCGGGCCAACGTCAGGGTAGAAAACGGGTACCAGTAGCCTGTAAACCTGCACAAGGAAAACACAACCGTGAAGTCCAAAGGGGGCACCGGAGATGGTGTCGGCCAAGGACCCTCCGACGGTCAAGTCAGTAACTTAGTTCGATGTAATAAAGTGAATAAACCGAAGGTAGAGTTACTAATGATGGTAGAATCGTTGTAGCGTCGGGGTGGCACGACTCGTAGAGTGGCCGGAGCTCGGTTCTACGGAATGGTGAGTTGTGGTAGCTTCTGGACTACTTGGTCAGCAGAGTAGACTTCTGGTTATGGAAGAGTAGGATTCTGCTTGCGGAAGGGTAGATCTCTGCTTAAAGAAGGGTAGACTCCTGCTCACAGAAGGGTAGACTAACGGGGAATGGGAGAAACGAGAAGCCTCTAGCAAGTTCCGATGTGGTTTCGTGGAAGCTTCTGACTGGAATCTCTGCCTTAGGCTAGCTTTAGACCAGAGGTCGTCGGGGTAGGTGATTTGTAGCCGGAGCTTAGTATAGAGTGATTGAAGTGATCGGAGTAGACTTCTGGAGTGCTAAGTAGAGAATAAGTAAGTAGTTTTCGAGTGAGAGTCTGAACCCTTTCCAAGAGTGAGGCTTCCTCTATTTATAGGGTGTAGAGGATAGTAACCGCTCTTGGGGGCGCAGGGTTGTTGGATCCGCAATAGTAGGATCATACTAGACTGCTTCCGTGGCCGTTGATCTCTTGAGAGAGAAGGGTAGCCTTACGATACCCGTTGCCCTAGCCTGTTCGTTGCCAGTAGAAATAGTCCACCACTCCTTTAAAGTAGCGCAAGACTCGGTCTTCTACCATGACCCCAACGTGTAGCAGAATGCTAGGATTGGGCTGACCCAATCTCTAACAACTTGGCCACGTGTACGCACAACTAGCTGGAGTGTGGGTGGATCGTCATGGCAGACTTTATCTTGGCATGCCAGGAGCGTGGGCTTGTGTAAGCCTGCTTAGAATTTCTGGGCTTGCGAGGCGTGTTGGGCTTTCGGTGGGCTTCCTTGCTAGACCATAGAGGCTACTGAAGGCACCCCTCTTATGTTACACGAGGGTGGGCGCATAAAGAAGGCCCAATGCTGTTTTTTGCCAATACAGTTTGTCCCCCACTCCCTTAGTTAGCGAGTGGCTGACTTAGGGAGTAGTTGTAGCTGGAACTATTAGAATCGTGCCCGGAAGCTTCGTATCGTTGTTTCGTTTTCCCGTGTGGTACGCCGGAGCGTTTTGACATGAGTCGGATAGAGCGGTACCATAGCTAGTGGCTAGCGAGTCAAGGAGACTTGTAATTGGTGGAGAGAGACGGATGCCGAAGCGTTAGCCATGTTCGGGACGTGGCAAGTCAGGGGGGAAAGATGGTCGGGTTGACCGAAGGAAGAGGAGCTGAGGCGGGCAGGCGCGTCCTGCCCTGCAGGTGCGCGCAGGGCAGGCGCGTCCTGCCCTGCAGGAGCGCGCAGGGCAGGCGCGTCCTGCCCTGCAGGTGCGCTCAGGGCAGGCGCGTCCTGCCCTGCAGGTGCGCGCAGGGCAGGAAGCTCCTTGCCCTGCTGGGACGCGCAGGGCAGGAAGTTTCCTGCCCTGCTGGGACGCGCAGGGAGCTTCCTGCCCTGTCCCGAGCAGGTTCCTGTCCCGAGGCTCTCTATATATATTTTTTTTTTTTTATATATAATATATATATATGATACGTATATATTGGAGAAAGGTACCTGAAGTTTTTGTTCCCGGATCGTTGGTTTGGTTCGACAAGTAAGCCGGTTCGGCACGTGACGACCAGTGTCGTTCGCTCGACCTTGAGTCTTCGCAAAATTACTCCGCCAAGTTTTGCTCTTACTGGTGGCATCTCGTCCATAACGCCTTTGAAGGTTCTAGACGGGCCGTGTAGCAATGAGATGTGTCGGACGACGTGGTCCGCTTAACTTGCTTTTCGACTCATATATAAGGGGATGAGGGGTCTTGGACCCTTGTGGTTTGTTGGAGTCATTTTTTGGAGTGGAGTTTGGAGAAAAAGCTAGGAGAGAGAAAAACTTGAAGATCTTGAGGTAATCTTCGAATTTTTCTTCAGCGTTCTTCGTGTTCTTCGTATGTTGGTAGAAAAACTTATATTTTGATCTCCTCGACAACAATTCGTAGCATGTTTTCCGTATTTTGATCTTGTGGTAGCGTAGGGTTCCACCAAATCATGTTTCTTGCTTGCCATGTTAGTATAGTGAACTTGACACATGCATGCTAGAAAATGTGTAACGGCGGGGTAGAATCACGCCAGGCTTGTGGTAGTCGTGCAAGCTAGGGTAGGATTCCACCAAATCATGTTTCTTGCTTGCCATGTTAGTATAGTGAACTTGACACATGCATGCTAGAAAATGTGTAATGGCGGGGTAGAATCACGCTAGGCTTGCGGTAGCCGTGCAAGCTAGGGTAGAGATTTCTTACCATGACTATGTGGGCTAGGGTAGCCGTATGTTTGCCTTGCTTTACTCTTGTTGTAGAATTCGGCCAAATTGTGTTCTCTGTGTGCTTTGTTAGTGTAGCGAACTTAACATATCCATAGCAGAATATGTGTGGTGACGGGGTAGGACCACGCTAGGCAGAAAATGTGTAACAACAGTGTAAAATCATGCTAGGCTTGTAGTTGGCGTGTTAGCTAGGGTAGAACCTTGTTACCGCAACCGCGAGGGCTAGACAAGATCCTTGGTAGGAGTACCTTATTCTTACTCAGGTGTGTTCAACATTCCTCGTATCGATTTGTCATCTAACGTTGTGTTTTTATGTGCTTCCGTCGCAGGCTTTGTCTGGCATGGTTCATGCTAGAGATCTTCAAGAGGAGCAGATTAACGAGTGGAAGCAGAAATACCATGCAGAGCATCTTCTCGTCGAGGAGAAATCTCGCCTTGCTGAGGAGCAGACTCGTCTCGCCGAGGAGCAGACTCGTCTTGCCGAGGAGCAGGCTCGTCTCGTCGAGGAACAGAGGCGCCTTGCTGAAGAGTTCAAAGGCAAGTTGAAGGTGAAAACAGACGAGTTCGATGAGGCGGTGGAGGATCACGGGGCGCGGGTACAGATACATGCAAGGGGCATGCTTATGCGGGAGTACGTGGCAGGGACGTACCTTACCGACTGGGATCCGGCTGGCACGATTGCGCTTCTGGGCCAACAGGAGGCGGAGGATAGGGCGATCGAAGAGGCGGAGCAGGCTCAAGCTAGGGCTAGAGCGTCGGGTAGTCGTGCCCGTTGAGTTGTGCTACCCTTGGGCTAGCTTCTTCCACTGAGTTGTAGTTAGATTTTCTTTCTTTTGCTTGCCCATGGGGCTATGTTAGTTTGTGTTAGACTTAGACTTTCAGAGGGCTGTAGTATCCTTTGTCGCCCATGGGGCGTGCTAACCTTTTGTGGGGTGACTCCCCTTGTTACTCTAACTTCTGGGTTTGACTTTTAAAAATGATGCTAGAATTGCTTTAACTATGCTTTATTGATGACTTGCGAATTTAGTAATCATTGAGTACAGTAATTCAATAAAAGGTGCAACAAGCATGTAGTGGGACAAACAGTGGTGTTCTGGGGCAGCCTTAGGGCAAAGAGTGGTGCTCCAGGGCAGCCTAGGGCTGGGGTAAGGAGAGACACACATCAGGGTAGCCTGAGTCGTCGGCTGCGCACACTTTGTTAGTCTTTGGTGGATCCGTTGATCGATGTTGCATGTCTTGTTGAGTAGAGGGTAAGTTGTGCCCTGCATTTTGCTTTGTACTACTCCGACCTGGGCAGGGATATGCATGCCAATGGCGGGGAAGCGTCATCTGGGCAGAGGTGTCGAATTGTCCGTGTGAACACTGTCTTGCCATCTATTGTCCCCCCAGCCTAAGTGTAGAGTTAGTTTGCTCTGGACTTAGGCTGTCATTTTCGTTGGCGTCGTAGGATGGGAGAAGGTTGTCCTTTTCCAGCTTGTCCAAATTCGCCATTAGATTGCCGACCATGCGCGCTGCAAGAGGGGGGTGGTCGATGGCAAATGCCATCGACCTTCGGAAACTCGAGTTAGTGAGTTTTTTACATGTTAAAAATAAGGTAGCCAGAGGAGGTAGAGGTATGTGTTACTCTCCCTTAGGCAAAGTGTTGGACCATGCTTGTCCTGTTATCCTCGTCGACATCGTAGGATGGGGGAAGGGCGTCCTTCCCCAGCTTGTCCAAGTCTGCCGTTAGATAGCCAGCCTGCACACTGGAATGATGGGTGGTCGATGGCAACGCCATCGACCTTCAGAAACTCGAGTTAGCATCGTCCTGAGATGACGAAGGAAAAATTATGTAAAGGAGGTAAGGGCATGTGTTACTCTCCCTCAGGTTAAAGGTCAGACTAGGCTTGTTCTGGGCTTAGGTCGTCATCCTTGTTGATGTTGCAGGGTGGGAGAAGAGTGTTCTGTTTCCAGCTTGCCCATGTTCACCGTAGGATAATCAACCTGTACAGAAAGAAGGAAAGGTGGTCGATGGCATTGCCATCGACCCTCCGACGCCCAAGTCAGTAATGTTCTGAGGAGAGAATAGAAAATGGACAGAGGAAATAAGAATATGTGGTACTCCCTGTTCCCCTCTGAGGGGTTCGGTGTGGGCATGTCGTATGCTAACGAGTTATACTGGAGCCGCAACTGCCCTTATGCTCCTTGGTCTGGGGGTTGAACCAACTTTACCAGGTGTGTATATCTACGCTGGTAGATCAGCAGGTCTAATGTGGTGTGTCCCATTTTATTGTCAAGAATCCTGTCACAAAATGGGTGAGAGAGGTAGTCGGTGGCATGGCCACCGACTCTCCGATGCTTAAGTCAGAACAAGTGTTTATTAGAAGCGGTAAGTAAAGTAAAGAGGTAGGGTTAGAAGTGGTACAACTTTAGGTGAGTGGCGTTCCAACTGTTGTTAATGTTGAGCCCATCTTTTGCTTGGAGCTTGTATGCTCCCTGGCCTATCACCCTGGTGATTAGGTAAGGGCCTTCCCAGTTGGGGGCTAGTTTACCTGCTCCAGCCTCTCTGGTATTCTGGAAAACCTTTCGGAGCACCCAGTCGCCTACTTTGAAGGTACGAGCCCTGATGTTCCGGTTGTAATGACGGGCTACCTTTTGCTGGTATGCTGCATTCCTTATTACTGCCATATCTCGAAGCTCGTCGACCGTGTCGAGGTTGTGGTTGAGTTGATCCCAATTTGACTCTTCTGTAGTCCATTGACAACGTACTGATGGTACTCCAGCTTCTACTGGTATGACTGCTTCAGAACCGTAGGCTAGGGAGAAAGGAGTTTCGCCAGTTGGGGTTCTAGCAGTAGTTCGATACGACCAGAGAACCCCTGGCAACTCGTCTGCCCAAGCCCCTTTAGCTTTTTTGAGCCTCTTCTCTCTTCTTCATAGTTTTCATGATGGTCTTACTAGAATACTCTGCTTGTCCATTAGATTGAGGGTAGCGTGGGGTAGAGAAGCTAAGCTTGATTCCCCATCCCTTGCAGAAGTCCTGGAAGTCGAAACTAATGAACTGGGAACCGTTGTCGGTAACGATCTCCTTCGGTACCCCGAACCTGCAAATAACATTTTTCCAAATAAAATTCTTTACCTCGCGGTCTCTGACCTGGTGGAATGCCTCAGCCTCGATCCACTTGGTGAAGTAGTCTGTTACGGCTAGCATGTAAACTCTCTGCCCTGGAGCAGTGGGTAGTTTTCCCACGATGTCCATACCCCACTTCATGAACGGCCATGGTGAAAGTATGGAGTTGAGTTTTTCTGGAGGTAAATGGGAGGAGTTGGCAAACCTCTGGCAACTGTCGCAATTCCTGACGTGACTTATAGAATCTGCTCGCATGGTAGGCCAGTAGTAGCCGGCTGTAAGGACTCGACTGGCTAGACTACGGCTTCCTGAGTGGTTGCCACATTCTCCCTCATGAAGCTCGGCTAGCACGTATTTGGCTTCCTCTGGAGTGACACATTTGAGATAGGGTCCAGAGTAGGACCTTTTAAGTAGTTGTCCTTCCAGCATGGTGAACCTAGCTGCTTTTGCTCTTAGTCTACGAGCCTCATTCTTGTCTTCTGGTAGCTCGTCAGTGGTCAAATAACTTATCATTGGTGTCATCCAATTGTTGCTGGAGTCTACACTTGCTACCTCCAGGGCACGATTTTTCCATGTGGCTGGCCACTGGAGGGTAACTAGTGGGATTGACTGCTCTGACTTGGCTGGGATCGATGAGCCTAGATTGGCTAGGGCATCAGCATTGCCATTCTCCAGTCTGGGTACCTGTGTTATGTTGGCCTCTTCGAAGTCAGTTAACATATCTTTTACCTTGGCTAGGTAAGCGGTCATCCTGGCATCTCTGGTCTGGTATGCTCCTTGCGTTTGGTTGACTATCAGTTGGGAGTCTGACTTTATCTCTAGCCTTCGAACACCCATTTCTTTGGCGAGAGCTAGCCCGGCGATCAATGATTCGTACTCGGCTTCGTTATTTGTGGCTTTGAACTCACACTTGACGGCACGCTGGATTTGGTTTCCCTCAGGGGATTGGAGGACTAGCCCTAGACCGACCCCATTCATGTTACTGGAGCCATCAACCGACAGGGTCCATTTCAGCTTTTTCTGCTCTGCAAGACACAATAACTCCTTCTCGGCTTGAATTAGAGTACTAGGTGTAAAGTCGGCTATAAAGTCAGCCAACACTTGGGACTTAATCGCAGTACGAGGTTGGTAGGAAATATCATGCTCGCTTAATTCGACAGCCCACTTGGTCAGTCTACCAGATAGTTCTGGTTTGTGAAGCACATTCTTTAACGGGAATGTAGTAACTACGACTATCGGGTGGCACTGAAAATATGGTCTTAGCTTCCTGGCAGCCATTACTAAGGCCAGTGCAAGCTTTTCTAGCTGGCTATAACGGGTCTCTGCATCAATCAGGGACTTGCTAACGTAATAGACGGGTAGTTGCTTACCTTGTTCTTCCCGTACTAACACTGCACTTACTGCTGTTTCGGAGACTGCTAGGTAGACATACAATTTTTCTCCCTCTTGAGGCTTGGATAGCAAGGGTGGAGAGGTCAGGTACTCCTTCAGTTGCTGGAGTGCCTCTTCGCATGCTGGAGTCCATGCAAATTCTTTGGCCTTTCGTAAGGTAGAGAAGAAATGGTGGCATTTTTCAGAGGAACGTGAGATAAAACGGCTGAGTGCTGCCACTCGACCAGCCAGTTTCTGCACATCTTTGATGCATGTGGGAGAAGGGATGTTCATCACAGACAGGATCTGGTCTGGGTTGGCTTCTACTCCTCTGTGGGTCACCATGTACCCCAAGAACTTCCCTGAAGAAACACCGAAGGAACACTTAGTAGGATTAAGTTTCATATTGTACCTTTCTAGTACGTCGAAAGCCTGTTGGAGATGTTTGAGATGTTCTTCAGCCATCAGAGACTTGACTAGCATGTCGTCGATGTAGACTTCCATGGTGTCCCCTAGCATGCCTGCAAACATTTTGTTTACCAGTCTCTGGTAGGTTGCCCCTGCGTTCTTCAACCTGAACGGCATGACTTTGTAGCAGAAGATGCCTCTTTCTGTGATGAAGGCAGTCTTTTCCTGGTCTGCAGGATGCAACAGTATCTGGTTATAGCCAGAGAACGCGTCCATAAAGCTGAGTAGTTGGTGGCCTGCAGTGGCATCGACAAGCATGTCGATGTGAGGTAGCGGGAATGAATCCTTGGGACAAGCTTTGTTTAAGTCTGTGAAGTCGATACAGACTCTCCACTTCCCATTTTTCTTCTTTACCACGACTACGTTAGCCAACCAGTCGGGGTAGTTGACTTCTCGGACAGACCCAGCTTCGATCAGCTTCTGAACTTCCTCATTTATTACCCTGTTTCGTTCTGGAGCGAATTTTCTACGCTTCTGTCTTACTGGAGGATGGCTAGGATCTACCTGCAATTTGTGTACCATTACCTCGGGTCGATTCCAGTCATGTCAGCATGAGACCAGGCAAAGCAATCGTGGTGGGTTGTGAGGAACTCGACGAGCTTGCTCCGTAGGGTAGGATTGAGCTTAGAACCAATCTGTACTTTATGATCCGGGAAGTCTGGGTGGATCTGGACTTCATCTAGCTCTTCCATACTTGGGCAGTCTGGATCGGTGCTACTGAGTTTCTCCTTCTGTAATTGCTATAAGGCTGACTTCGGGGCTTTCATTGCGTTTTTGTAGCAATTCCTTGAGGTACTCTGCTCCCCTCTGATCTCTCGGACACCCCAGGGAGTTGGGAACCTAAGCACTTGGTGGAACGTAGATGGTACTGCCCTCATGCTGTGGATCCATGGCCTACCGAGTATGATATTGTAGGCAGAAGGGCAGTCCAGTACGACGAACACAGTGCTAAGGTTGACTCCTCCTGCGAAGACGGGAAGTGTGACTTCTCCCAATGTGTGTTTTTGTTCTCCACTAAAGCCTACCAGAACAGTAGAGCGTCGACATATGCAAGATTCATCTAAGCCCATACCTTGCAAAGCATTCAAGAAAAGCACATTAGTGGATGAACCATTATCTATCAAAATACGCTTAACTAGAACGTTCGCAATATTAAGAGAGATAACAAGAGCGTCATGATGAGGGTTGACGAGCCCCGTGGCTTCATTGTCTATGAAGCTTATTGTCTGGTTGGTGTAGGCATGAGGAGTAGCTTCTGTAGAGTGGGCTAGAGGGTTGGCTGCAATTCTAGCACTCCTCTTGGCTGCAGAGTGGCTAACTCCACTCACTTCTGAACCTCCTGAGATTACTAGACACGTCTTCGTAGGAATCGGCTGCTCTGGTTCCTTGACTTGGGTGTCTCGTTGTGCCAGGGTACTCTTCCCTTTCTCTGTCAACAAGTCGGTAAGGTGGCCTCTTTTCAGCAACTCTGCAACTTCTAGCCTGAGGGCTATGCAATCTGTAGTGTTGTGGCCGTGATCTCCGTGGAATTCGCACCACTTGGTTGTGTCTCTCTTCTCGCCAGGAGTCTTTGTCTTTCCTGGCCATCTTACAGTACTGCCCATGCCCTTCATAACCGCTACTAGTTCGACTGGTTCAATGCTCAGGTTGTACTCCGGAATCCTGGTACGAACGGGTCCTTGAGGCTTCTCTGCTGGGCGACCTGATGGAGGGTCAAGTGGCCTTCTGTTCTCCCTAGGAGGGCCACGTCTGGAAGTTGGGTAGGGCTCCCCTGGTCTGCTATCTGTTCTCCGATCTGGTCGTCTAGAGCGACGGTCCCTGTTCCTGTCATCATAAGAAAAATATTTGTTTCGGTGGGCTTCGTCTTCCTCCCACCGAATTTCTACCCAAGCGCGAGCCAGGGCATCCTCCATGGTAGTGCAGTTAAATTTAGTAAGCTCCTTGTACAACTCTCCTTCTGGCAGTAAGCCTTTTCTGAACGCATCAACGGCAGTCTCTTGGTTGCAGTAGGGAATCGACACCTTCTCTCGGTTGAACCTCCCCACGTAGTCTCTGAGTGGCTCGCCCCTTCTCTGGTGGACTCGGTAGAGGTCGCCAGATAGCTTTTCTAGCTTTTTGCTACTGGCAAACTGCTCTACAAATGTGTCTGTGAGCTGGGCAAAGGAGGCGATCGAATTGTTGGGCAGGTTCGTGTACCATTGCAAGGCTGGACCAACAAGGCTTGAACCGAAGCTCTTGCACATGCATGCTTCTCTGAGATCTCTTGGTATTGCAGCGGTGAACATCCTCTGCTTATATGATGCGATGTGATCGTCTGGATCGGAAGTTCCATCGTACATCCTCATGTTAGGGAACGAAAACTTCTTAGGCATTTCTACCAAGGCAATAGCATCAACGAAAGGTGAGTCTGCGTAGCTCTGGGGCAGACTCTTCCTTAGCGGAGCAGGAACTCCAGGGATTCTGGTGATCATTGCCTCCATCTCTGCGAGTTTCCTAGCCATGATCTGCTCCAGAGGAGTACCTGTAAAAGACAAGTTTAGGATGTCAGCTTGTGAGTTAAGGTTTGTCCCACCTGCCACAGTGTGTGAGGGGGGAACAGTAAACATTGAAGAGGAGAAAAGAGGAGCAGCAGTAGAGTGTAAGGGCAGAGTAGAGTGTAGGGGCAGAGCAGAGCTCTGGAATGAAGGCAGAGGCATTATGAAGGGTGTTGTAGAGCCAGCTTGAGTTGCAGGTAGCGTTGTAGAACCACTGACAGTAGCCGATTGCATGGATGGTTGGCTGGAAGAACTTCCTGGCTCTGGAGTGAAAGGTTGCATCGAAGTAACAGGAGCTCGAAACCTTAGCCCTGTTGATCTTGGTACAGAGAGCTCGGTGATCTTCTCTTGAAGTAGCTGGTTTTCTGCTCTCACCAGAGAATTCTCTTCTTCTAGAGCTTTGAACTTTTGGGCATTCTCCTGTACTTGGGCTGTGAGAGCAGCTATCTGGGCTGAAACGTCGATCGGAGTGGCTACCATGTCGTCTGCCATTGCAAAGGTTGTCTTTGATAGTTGTTGCTGAGGCCCCACGGTGGGCGCCAAACTGTGGACGGGTAGAAAGTCACACGGTTAGAAGGATCGTCGGGTGGGCACCAGCAACTAGGCTTCGGGCCTTCAAATAGACGGGTTGACGGGCAGAAGGTCGGTTCTGGTAGTCGGGTAGATGGGTAGGCAAACGTCAGAGGTAGAAACGGCTGCTGTCGGGCCAACGTCAGGGTAGAAAACGGGTACCAGTAGCCTGTAAACCTGCACAAGGAAAACACAACCGTGAAGTCCAAAGGGGGCACCGGAGATGGTGTCGGCCAAGGACCCTCCGACGGTCAAGTCAGTAACTTAGTTCGATGTAATAAAGTGAATAAACCGAAGGTAGAGTTACTAATGATGGTAGAATCGTTGTAGCGTCGGGGTGGCACGACTCGTAGAGTGGCCGGAGCTCGGTTCTACGGAATGGTGAGTTGTGGTAGCTTCTGGACTACTTGGTCAGCAGAGTAGACTTCTGGTTATGGAAGAGTAGGATTCTGCTTGCGGAAGGGTAGACTCCTGCTCACAGAAGGGTAGACTAACGGGGAATGGGAGAAACGAGAAGCCTCTAGCAAGTTCCGATGTGGTTTCGTGGAAGCTTCTGACCGGAATCTCTGCCTTAGGCTAGCTTTAGACCAGAGGTCGTCGGGGTAGGTGATTTGTAGCCGGAGCTTAGTATAGAGTGATTGAAGTGATCGGAGTAGACTTCTGGAGTGCTAAGTAGAGAATAAGTAAGTAGTTTTCGAGTGAGAGTCTGAACCCTTTCCAAGAGTGAGGCTTCCTCTATTTATAGGGTGTAGAGGATAGTAACCGCTCTTGGGGGCGCAGGGTTGTTGGATCCGCAATAGTAGGATCATACTAGACTGCTTCCGTGGCCGTTGATCTCTTGAGAGAGAAGGGTAGCCTTACGATACCCGTTGCCCTAGCCTGTTCGTTGCCAGTAGAAATAGTCCACCACTCCTTTAAAGTAGCGCAAGACTCGGTCTTCTACCATGACCCCAACGTGTAGCAGAATGCTAGGATTGGGCTGACCCAATCTCTAACAACTTGGCCACGTGTACGCACAACTAGCTGGAGTGTGGGTGGATCGTCATGGCAGACTTTATCTTGGCATGCCAGGAGCGTGGGCTTGTGTAAGCCTGCTTAGAATTTCTAGGCTTGCGAGGCGTGTTGGGCTTTCGGTGGGCTTCCTTGCTAGACCATAGAGGCTACTGAAGGCACCCCTCTTATGTTACACGAGGGTGGGCGCATAAAGAAGGCCCAATGCTGTTTTTTGCCAATACACTTTTCATTCAAGTTCTTATATTTTTACAGTTATTTATTAAATGATACGTATAACGATCTCCTTGAAGCTTGAACCAATTTGTTATAAAAAGAACAAGCACATAAATGGACCCTCTTTATGCACCGGCCACACCAAATGATACTCTTCCTACCCCAAAGACCGATTCATTAGATGTTTCCATGAGAAAATCACCAAACACATAAAACTGAAGCAACAATACAGGCATGAGATTGGATATAAGAAACCAAATTATTTATTGGAACTTATATTAATCCATTATCTAGTTACTAACCTATCTGAATCACCAAGATTTACCAATGAGCCCTGATGCAATGCCCGGCACTTCTTCCGGACCAATT
This sequence comes from Eschscholzia californica, assembly GCF_041429995.1. Taxonomy (NCBI): domain Eukaryota; kingdom Viridiplantae; phylum Streptophyta; class Magnoliopsida; order Ranunculales; family Papaveraceae; genus Eschscholzia; species Eschscholzia californica. The sequence goes on from NW_028238198.1 coordinate 30,885,492, forward strand.
CCGGGCGGCTGATGTGTCGGGCATATTAAAGTTTCTCTCTCTAAATCTATGCCCGACATATCAGCCGGCCGGAATTGGGTTGGAAGGAGTGCCGGGCATAGCATCATTAATGTTTAGCAATACGGCGGCTATTATAAGCTGGGGAGGTTGCATATAAAACTTCAATATGGGAAGCTCAAAGGGCGACCGTCTATGATTATTATGGGAAAGAAAATCAGCATACATGGGGCGCTCTTAGAGTTTACTTCCACAGAGTCGCCAAAAGATGTAAAGGCACCATGGTAATCACAGGGCTACCAAGAACAATCCATTAAGTTTTTTAATAACTGGATGAAGTTAGTGGTTATTAGACTTATACCCAACTTAGATATGTTTATTTTGAGTTCTAGCCTCTATGTAGCTTGTCTCCAGTCTTCACCATGGATTTTACAGAAAGAGTGTTTTTTAAGATCAAGACTTAGGTTGTGTTTGTTTTTCTGTTAACATCTGAATCTGAATTAGCTGAATCTGAATTGTCTGAACTGAATTGGCTGAATCTGAAAAATCTGAATTAATTTTAAAAACACTCTTTGGGCAAGTTACCCTTATTTTTGAATCTTAAGACACAACTATCCTCAAAACTTATTTCTTCTTCTCTCCTGCCCAAATTTTCAAGTCACAAACCAATTTTACTTTCTCTCTAGGTGACCTCTTTGCTTAAGTGACTAACAAGACAAAAATCTTTTAATTTTTTTATATAAAAAAAAAAATGGTTTGTGACTAACAAGACAAAAGTATTTTAATTTTTTTATAAAAAAAAAAATTAAAATACTTTTGTCTTGTTAGGAGGTCACATTTCTTGTCTAATATCTATAGCTCGTTGACCTTTTTCGCTTGTTTTGGCTAACCCCCTTCCAGTCTACCAGGCAAGGTTTGTTCAATTGAACTTCTATTAAGTCATCTTCGAAAGCTTGACAAGCAGCTGAACTATTTTCGTCTTTCTTTTGCTTTGGATAATCTCAAGGTAAAGTAGTCATTCCGGACATTACTAGGAAAGATGAAGAGGGGCATGCACCTCAGGCCAGTCCCATGGCTTCCTCATTTCCCCATGGTCAATCGCTTTGGTTGAACAGTGACGAAGAAGAGAGTCACCAAGAAAGTACTTAGAGCATCCCCAGCGGTACTGAAGATCACCAAATTTTAGTGATCTCCGGTGCCACCGTAACTCAACGGCATGGGAGATCACCAAAGATCTCCCCTATTGTGAACAGTGGTCGGTCACTATTCCCTCTCACCAAAATGGTGGGATGGTGGACTATGGATTATTTTAAACCTATTTTGGTCGTTTTATTATTTAGTTTTAGTCTTTGTTTTTGTTTTCTTTATTTTAACCCTTTTAGGGTTTCTTTTTCTTTTTGTCTGGTCCCATAAAAATTTTAATTACTTAATTAAATTATAATAAAACTGAAATTTAAACATTTTACCAAAAATATTCAAAAAAAAGACTACCTTAAATATTTTTTTTCTCTATCTTAATAACACATAATCGAAGTATTAGTTTTAATTTGTAGTTTTAGTAAAATATTGTACTTTCAATTTGCAATTTAAGTGTTGTAATTTCAATTAGTTGTTGTGTAGTCTTGTTTTATTTGAAAAATGAGATATAAATAACAACTAGTGTGATGAATAATGATTTAGTGAGATTTTAGTATTCTGTCTTTAGATTCAAATCACCGAATAACTTGGGGGAGATTCTTTTTTAGGTGATATTTTTTTTTTGCCAACCATTGCATATGCTGTTATATCAAGTGGTTTTTGGTGTTTGATGGATTTTGGTCCAAAGCCGCCAACGGCTAAAGAGTCTCTCTTTGACTATACAAGTCCAAATCTATAGGCGTTTTGACCAGTAACACTAACACCTAACAAGCAAGCTGTCGTTTTGAGACTTTGGACGGGTTTTTGGTGTGGGTTTCTTCCACGATCTTTCCATATAAAACCCGGATATTTCCATACACCAAACTTTTCCCTTTTGTACCCGTTTTTATTTCAAATGGACTCGGACCTTCTCAACAAATATGACCCGTATAGAAGGCAAAGAGTATCCGGACTTCGGGTTACTAAAATCCTTACTTCAATTCGCACGAGGGTTTTACAACTTTCTAACTTTCTCCTTCTTTCTAATTTCTATTACAAATTAGAACGCGTGAAACGACGAAATAAATCGATGAACAAAACCTTTAAAACCCTCACCCATCTCTCTCTCTACTCACTGTATTGGAAAAGATGACCCACAAAAACCCTAAAATTCTTCTCTGTATTTTCATATCAATCTTTCTATTTCTTCTACTTTCTCTCACTACTAATCCTTACTTCTTTTCCGGCAAACAAATTCCCAAATTACAACCAATCGAGTTCGAACTCAGACTCAAACCTAATCATCACCACAACTCTCTCTCAGTTTCTACTGATAATCATCCATTGAAAATTCGACGATTACGATCTTATTCTGTTGTTGATCACTCAGTATTATTACCTGATTACGAAGTTCTCGTAATAATCTCATCGGAAAACGAAAATCAAATAGTGTCAGATTCCGGTGACCAGTTTTCTTGTCTCTTTCAAAATAATTTAACTTCTCCGGTTAAATTCGCCGGAACCTTACCTTTTAGTAAACGAAAAACTTTCAAGTGCATTCTTCCTATTGAACTTCGTCGTCAGAGTAGAATCGGAAGTCCAATCCTAGTAAAAACGAAGTCACCGGAAACTTGGCCGGAATATGTAACAGCGTCGCCGGTGATTTTTCAATGGAATTCTCTCTCTTACGAATCTCTTTCTACTGAAGAAGACGTTATCTTGTTCGTTAAAGGCGTTAATAATCATTCAGGATTTAATCTATCTCCGTCAAAGTTAAATTGTGTATTTTATAACGGGGTTAATAACACCGTTATAACGTCTGTTACTAGCTCGTCACAAGAAGTCTTTCGTTGCAGTCATCCTAACGGGAAGTCAATTGGCCGTTTACTTTCTAACGGCGATGAGAAAATTATTAGAGTTTCCATTCAAGTAGAAAACGAAGAAAATTCTACGAAATGGCAAGTTCCGTCAGTGGCGTATTACGCACCACTAAAGCGTAATATAGAAAGTAAAGAGGAGAAGAAGCTATTATGCGCATGTGCTATGGTGTACAATGCTAGTAAGTTTATGAAAGAATGGATTATGTATCATTCAAAATTAGGGATTGAGAAGTTCATATTGTATGATAATGGAAGTGAAGATGAGTTGGAAAATGTGGTGGAGAAACTTCTAGAAGATTCTTATGATGTGGAAAGACTATTTTGGCCTTGGGCTAAGACACAAGAAGCTGGTTTTTCACATTGTGTTATTCATGCTAGGGATTCATGTAAATGGATGATGTATGTTGATGTTGATGAGTTTGTTTTCTCTCCAAAATGGGAGAATTCGGCACACCCATCGCCAAATATGTTGAAATCTTTGTTGCCTCGTACTCAAAAGTTATCGTCAAGAGGAGATAATATGACAGGTCAAGTTTGGATCAACTGTCTAGAATACGGACCTTCGAATCAGAAAACTCACCCAGTGCAAGGAGTGACTCAGGGATATACATGTCGAAGACGGTTACAACAGAGACACAAGTCGATTGTATTGTTGGAGGCTATTGATACATCTTTACTTAATGTGATTCACCATTTTCAACTAAAAGATGGGTATAAAGTGATGAAGAAGTCTAAGGAAGAAGCAATCGTGAATCACTACAAGTACCAAGCTTGGTCTGAATTCAAGGTGAAGTTTAGGAGAAGGGTTTCAGCTTATGTTGTTGATTGGAAACAAAAAATGAACCCTACATCTAATGATCGGACACCCGGATTAGGGTTTGAAGCAATTGAGCCAAAAGGTTGGGTTAATCAATTTTGTGAAGTTCATGACAATAGGCTTAAAATGGTAACTCAAAAATGGTTTGGGTTAGAGTCATCTTCAAAAGGGTTAAAGATGGCTTGGCAAGATGACTAAGATATCGAAATATATGGTTTTGATGAAGCTGAATTCAGTTTCGTTTATTCGCGAAAAACCATATTAAAATTCATAATTTCCCTTGTAAATATGATTGACTCTTTTATTTGTAAAAAAATTATCAATACATCAAGAAACATGCTCTATGTTCCCTTTCTTACTTTTTAAAATATGTATTTCTATGATTCTACTCTAAGGATTCATTCGATCAATGGTTGGAATAGACAGGCCTTGTGTGGCCTTTAGCTCAGACAAGGCTTGGGCCTCTATCGACTCTCAGCCACACCACTAAAAATACCCAAATGTAATATAAACCGAGGTAATGCTAGGGAACAAGAAAAACAAGGCAAACTCTAGGCGAAAATCGGATGTGACTTGCCGTAATTCTCAGTTCAGTAGACCAGAATCATTGAAAACACGAATCACAACAAGCCATATAAGATTTTTGTCCAGAGTCTGTCTAGTTCCTTAGCATTTTTCTATAAGCAAGCACTTCATGTAAAGCATTTAAGATTTCAAAATAGGTATCTGAAGTCATAGTCACCATTTAAAGTATATTGACTATTCTAAATACCCACTGAAATGAGTTTCTATTACTATTAGTTTCCTTATCTTTTTCTCTAAATTTGGTAGGAATGTCTAAGATTTGTTGCAGTTGTTGGCATAGCTACTAGCTTCTGCTGTTGTTAACTCGAGCTTTATGCCTTTTCTTGAAAACATCTTGTCTGAATTTCTTAGTCTCTCTTTGTATCTCCATGAAAGGTTTCCTTTCTATCGTTTCTTTCTCTACCTCCAATATCATCTGCATTTTCTTAACCCCTTCTGTCGTCTCGTCGTTCACTTCCTCCTGTCTCCCCACTTCTTCCTGTTATTCAAACCCCACATATACATATAATACACACATATGGATGGCATTTGACAAAATTATGTGAAATCACGTTGTGTGTCTCTCAACTGGAGAGACCGGAGTCTGAATCTTACTGTTTCCAAAAAACTGTGGAATCGCCTAGATTGCTTTGGAGGGCTGCATATTGTGAAACCTCTATCCAAAAGGAATGAGCAGTACTTTTACCATGATTGTACTGTCACTTGTGGTGTCCTACAATAAGGGAACCCATGAAACTAGTTCTCAAGTAACGTGCTAGGCCGGCCTGAGGGGTTGCCCTAGAGTAGCTCACTTTAACACCATAAGTATAGGGAACGGTGAGTATCCCATCCGTGAGGTCTTCGATGCATCTTCTTGCTTGCAAGAAAGCCCAAGACAATGAAAAAGCTTTAAAGAAGTGGAGTACCTTGAGATTATGTATAAGGGTGTCAAGGGATTTGATCTTCCTATGCGGCCATCGAGGAATGCCGAGCTCTCTGCACCGTCGCTTGAACACAGTGACTCCAACCTTCATACATTTTGCAGCTTCTGTGACTGGAACATCAAAATACTTGGAAACATCGTCATAAGTGATTTTCGCTATTTCTGCTGAATCAGCCCTCTTTCTTATCTTCTCAACAGCAGTTTCTGCAATCATTGCTTCCGAAATATTAGACTCCAAAATGTCGAGGTACTTGAAAACATCTTCATAAAGATTGCACCTTTTATTTTCCAATTAAGTAGATATATTGACAGAGATTTTCTATCAGAAAGTACAGCTTCTAACCTGGTTCCGTTTTCTCAACATGTTCTTCATCTGATTCAGTCTCATCGGGAAGGGCATTGAGATCAAACATAGGGACTTTTTTAGTTGGAGGATGACTTTTGTCGTTGTTTTCTTTGCACATTTCCTTTCCGCTACCTTAAATCCTTTCCCTGCCGGTATCACAAATCCAAAACTTTTACATGTTTGTTAGTCACAACTCACAAACAAACAATTCAAGTTGGGATTCGTAAAGAGTAAATCGAAATGAATCAACACGACAAATACGACTAGAAGTCTAAATGTTACATATAAAACTCATGTCGTCTTGCATTGATTGTTTTAACATGAAAAATCAGGTAAACAACTAATTCATGAAAAAATAGGGAAGTAGTACATCTCTTCTTGTTAAAACAAAATTTTGTGTTTCTGATGTTTGGTTTGTATATGTTTATAAACGTAAGAGACGAGATAGAATCGGACAGCCTGATCAATCTTAGGTCAAAACGTAAGCAACAAGGAAGTACAATCCTAATAAGACATCAAAAATACGAAACACAAAGAAGAAATGTCAAAGATCACGACAAAATGTTTTTACTCCTCGCACGTGTCATTAAGTAGGAAAAAAAGACTAACGAGAAAAAGCAATGAGAAACAATAACAGGAAAAGATAACGGTTTATTAAAGGCACTAGAATCTTCACCGTAACTACAACAGGATTTTGCCCTAAACCAACAACAAAAAATGTTTCGAGTGACCCATTCTGGTAGTTCTATGAGACGGCCTAGTGCCATTTCAAACTAGTAGAGGTCTTGGAGAAACAGAGCACCTCATGCAAGAGACGTGTTTAGAGTTATTACTACATTAGCTGGCCATGCAGTAAAAACGGGTAAACAAAGATTACTTTCCCATACAAATAGATAAAGAAGGTAGAGCCTCAAAATTCACCGACAAGATGAATCTATTTTAGTCATTGAAATGATCTTCAAATTTACTTAGAAATCACTTTGAGAGGATCAATATAATAGGATATGGAACTAAGATATTAATCAATTAAAGAGATTCAACTAGTTATTTTCCAAAAATAGCCTATTATCATCTCTCACCTATTAATCACTACTCTCCCTAGATCGTATTTCATTTCATCAGCCTAAAGATGGACTTAGAATGCATTACCACAGGTCCATGACAACGAAGAACAGACAAACATGCAAAATGGTAGGGCTCTAATATTATGGAAATTTCTTGTTGGCTAATCAAAACCACCTCATGATCATGTAATGCCTTAGAAACAGACTTAGCTTTACTTTCATCAAATTTGTAACCCCATTAAGGATTTCCTTACCCAAAACAAAGCTCTGGAAGCCATAGATTCATAACTTTGCAGATATTAGTAATCTAAGATAAACTATTTCCAAAAATAAACCCTAAAGATTATAAATTAAAATATAGCCATAATGGATACATCAAGCACATTTACTACTCAATATGTCCAAAATGATTTAGGCTTCTTAATCATCCTCAAAAAATTTGTCTTAGCTTCTATCAAACCAGGGATGATCAAACTCACAAAATCAAAAATCAAGAAATCTAAAACATGGGTTTTGCTTAACATGCAATGAATGACTTACCAACATTGAGAAGAAAACAAAATCAAATCAAATCTTGAATTTTCTAGTAATCCCTATCAAATACACTAAAACCCCATTAAATCAATCTTCATCCAAGAACAAAACAAAGCAAACATTCAATTGAAAATTAGAATTCAAACATACCTTCTCTACTTCAACTTAGAGAGAGAGAGAGACAAAAATGTTAAAAGGGGAGATGGGTAGGGTATACCTTGAAGCAAAGAGGAGTATCTAAGAGAATGAAGAAGAAGAAGAAGAAAAGGGGAAGAAGATGGGCATCAAATGCATGTAACAAAAGTAGAAGATCAATCAGAAGTCCATTGGAATAGCTTAAAATCTAAGAAGAAGAAGAATAACTCAAGAAAAACATGAACTTTGTTCCCCCAAATGAGTAAATATAAACACACAAAGGATTACTTATTGTATGAAGTAGTACCCAGATTAACAAACCTTGAGCATCGATGAAATCAAAATTACCCACTAAAAATTCCAGCTCATATAATTAAATGAAGTTGAAAAATCATGAAGATTTTAGAAACGGAAAGAGTTAGAGAGAGAGAAGAGTGAAATTTAATCTGAGAAAAAGAAGGGGGATTTTATACTTGAAGGGAAGTATAGAAATGAAGGGGGTAGTATTAGCGTCCACCCTAGGTCGTCTGTCATTCTTTTTCTCTTGGTTAGAACGTTTCTGAAATGACGGTGGTGGAAAGAGTGGGCCGTAAAGTTGACGTTAATCATATTTGCTTAACGCACCCTTGGCGTATCAGAATTTTTTTTTTTTTGTAAGTTTTAAAGGCCATGTATTTATTTATTTTTTTGTTAAAGTCAACCTATTGTATCCCAAAACTTGATCAAAACAAGTCGACCAAGTTTGGTCAGAGGCAATGCCATTATCGTCGTCTTATTCTTTAACCAATCAAATAACATGAGCTTCAAAACTAAGCGGGCATCTTCACCACCTCTCACGCTCACCTTCTTCATCTCCTTTACTTGAGTCATCGGTTTATTCAGAATACTCCCCTTTGGACCTCTCGGAAAACATGCGTAAATGAGTGGGTTGACATTATTTAGAATAACATGATTGGTATTTTGAATTCATGATACTCCGTAACCTATTTTGTCCTAAAAGTTTAGGTGGTAGGGTTTTTTGTTCACCAGATTATAATCGGTCAATGGAACAACAAAGAGAGATGATTATAAAGAAGACTAGTTTATCTATAGATCGCGGTGTTTTTCAAGTGTGGTTTACTGGTAAAGGACCTGAAACTGAACTGAGAAAATTCACTTTATTACCCGTTCTTGGTATTTTTGATCATTCGATCCGCATTACACTTAATGTTCATATTTTCTTTGGTAATTATTATAAGCTGTAACTTTTTATCCTCCCCTCGCTGGAGACAGAGAGAGGGAGAAAGTAAACAGAATGAGAAAAAGAGAGAAAAAAAGGAAGAGGAAGAAGAAGAAGAAGAAGAAGAGAGAAAAAAAATTCAGGTTAGGTGGTCGGGTGACGACTTGACTTGTTAGATCAAACTCTGATTTAGGTATTGTCTCTTGATAACACGTTGCCTTTAGCCAAACTAAGGTAATGCCCTTTGTTGTTAAAGATCTCTGGAACCAAGTGCTTCATCAATTGATGAAGTAAATCACAATATTAATTGGTATACCTTCTGGAAAAATGTGGTTGTTGCCCCAAAGGTCAAATTCTTCATATGGTGTTTACTTCAAGGTGTGCTACCTACGAAGAGTCGAGCTTTACGGTTCAATAGTCACTTGTCAAAAGTGTGCTCAACATGTCAGGAACAAGAAGAAGATATTTAACATATTCTGAAGGAGTGTAGGCTTGCAAAAAAAAACTTGGTTCAGGTCGCCGTTAGGGTTGAGGTTGGATGAAAATGTGTGCTTTATTGCGATGATTTGTGAGTGGATAAACAAAACGCTGGATAATGAGGAGGTTTGGATAGCACTATATATTGCTTGGTTCATGTGGAAAGCTCGAAACAAGTTTGTTTTTTAGTGCACACAACCAAAGAGCATGAGTATTATTGCAGAAGCGTTAACCATGAATGGAGACTTTCATTGTGGGGAACAAAATAATTTTGAGGGCTTACAAAAGGAAGAGGCAGCTCCATCAAGAGTGGATAAACAAAACGCTGGATAATGAGGAGGTTTGGATAACACTATATATTGCTTGGTTCATGTGGAAAGCTCGAAACAAGTTTGTTTTTTAGTGCACACAACCAAAGAGCATGAGTATTATTGCAGAAGCGTTAACCATGAATGGAGACTTTCATTGTGGGGAACAAAATAATTTTGAGGGCTTACAAAAGGAAGAGGCAGCTCCATCAAGAGTGTGGGAACCACCATTATAAGGTTCTTTAAAATTAATTTTGTTGGCTCATTTAAGGATGCAAGGCAACAATAGCGGCAGTTCGTAAGGACCATGAAGGTGCTTTTCTCTCGGCCAAAACAAGATTTATACAAGTTACATCTGCAATTGAATGTGAGGCTAGGGCAACATTACTAGCAATGGAGTTGGCACAAAGCTTTTTACACCAAAAAGTTTATATAGAAGGAGATGCTTCTACAATAATTCAGGCTTGCTCGGATAGGAGGGATATTCCTCCTTGGAGAATCTGACCCATTATTGAGGAGCTCCACCACTTTGGTGACCCGATTCACCCAATTTCCTTTAAACATTGTCTTCGTTCAAATAATATTGTAGCTCACACTTTAGCGAAATTTTCTTTTAGGAATGAGTCGAACAATGCTTGGCAAGGGCCACCACCCCCAAGTTGTATCTTAGTTGAATTGGGTATCGATAAACCCAATATTGTTCACGAAATTATTATTGAATAAAAATATAGACCATTGAGTCTACTTTCATTAAAAAAAAAGACAATATATTTTGCAAGCTTGATTGTGCAATCTCCCAAAAAGATTAGTTCTCGTACTAAATGCATCCTTCATCATTTTCTCTCTCAATCATCTTTACAATCAATGAACCTTTGTAAGGTCTTTTCCGAAAAAGAGTTAAATTAAATTTTTTTAAGTTGAAAGGACAGGTTGTACTTTTTTTTTGTTAAAAATCTAAAATTTGTTTCTTTTGTTTTTTTAGAAATTTGTATTTCTTTTGTTAAAAACCTAAAATTTGTATTTTGTTTGAACAAAACCTAATATTTTTTTCAAAACTCTTTGCAAGGTGTTGCAAAACTGTTGTAAGGTTTTGCAAACCTCTTGCAAAGTTGCAATACCGAAGGAGTTGAACACTAAAAAATTGAGTGGTATTTTTCTCTAAAACAAAACATCTATAGGAGATTTGGAAAATTTCTCATTTTCTAATTATCTACCTTTCGATTTAACGAAAAAAAAAATTCTTTACTCTTTTCATTTTTCACTTTCTTTGCATCTTTTTATCTTTCTCTCTCTCGCTTCATGTCACCGTCCCAATCTTCACCACCATCCATCACAAGATTCGACGAGGGTCAAATAGGACTAATCCTTGCGAAATCTAGTGAAGGGGAGATAAAGTAGAGAGTGGCAGAGGAGTTAAAGAGAAGTAGTGAAGTTTGAAACCTTCCTATAGGAGAGTTTTTTCCTCCACCTTTTCTCAAATGACGCAAGAAAAAAATGATGTGTTGGGAAATAACGTATTATTAACAAAAACTTAAGTAATATAATCATTAAGGTTTTTTATCGAACTTGAAAACTTAGGTGCAAGCTTCTTAAAGTTTTCGAACTCAAAATTGGAGATTCTTTTAGAATCATTTGATTGATTAATTCTCTTTCTTTTATCATTGTATTTTTTTTTTTTTGCGTATTCCCTTTTCCGACTACAAATCCTTAATATAAAAAATAATGAAATCCCCCCTCTTAAAATTTACGATTCATCCTCCTCAATTACGTAACTTTCTGTTTGATTTATGAATTTCTTGATGCGACTCGGCGTCAGATACAAATCTGTGATGTTGAGAATGCAGGTGACTAAGAGAAATAGAAGAAAAGAGAAAACAAATAGAAAAAAAAAGATTGAATTAATTTTATTTTGAAGATTTGGTGATTATGATGATATTTCATGGAAAAAGATTGGGATTCGATTAATGAAGTTCGGCAAAGAAAGAAAAGGTGGAGTTAAAAGATGAATAAGAAATAAGAGATGTGAGAGATAAAACATAAATAAATAGGTACATCTGAAAACTATTAAGAAAAATAACAATCAGTGGATGAAAACTTTGAAAAGAATGTCATTGACTCCCTCCGTCCCATTTCATTTGGTTGTTATTTCTTTTATGGATGTCCCAATATGTTTGTTCACTTTTCATTTATAACATTCATTTAATCATTAACATGATGAAACTTCTAAAACTACCCTTTTTTTTTAATACCGTTAAAATGTTCTAATTGGTTCTGCACTTCTGTCAATGTTGCGTTCAATGAAGTACTATATATTAAATTAGAGTAGTTTACGAAAAGTCTTTATATTTGTAACAATAAATAGCATATCCTTAATAAGTTTAATTCTTCAAAACTACAATAACAATGGAACGAAGGAAGTATGTATTTCTCCAACAGTCCTGATACTATGTCCGGTCACGCTCCCGAGTGAATCCCGACTGGGTGAGGTGGCCGAGAAGTTTTTCACTTTCTTTCTCTAAATCTGGTCCGGCCACCTCACCCGGGAGAGTGGTTGGGCATCACATCCTTTTCCTTTCTCCAAAGGTACAGGCAGGCGAGAAGCCTAACATAAATTAGCTAGGGGGTACATAAGGAAAACAAAAAAGAATAAGGGTATGTTAGGAATTTGTTAGAAAAATTATGACAAAATCCTATTTACTTCTCTAATTCGAATACAAAATCATTTTTCTTCCTAAACTAATTTTTTGGTTCCCATCATTATGTATTACAACAAAAATAATATGTTTTGAACAAGCACAACATAATATAGTTGTTCATAATGTGCTATCAGTAGAAAGTAAATCCGGCTGGTGCATCAAAATAAATTTGCCCAATTCGATTTCAGTTTAACAGGGGTTAGATTATTTTATTAGTTCATCATTAATGTCATTTCCAGCAATAAATAGATTGAATTGGGAAAGAAATCGAGTGTATGATTACTCAATTAAGTTTCATTTGTAGTTTTTCTCTCTAGAATAATAATAGTTACATGTATTGAAATCAATTTGATTGTCCACCGTCTCTTGGTCTAGTGGTTGGACACTCCCTCTGCTACACGAAGATCCCAGATTCGATCTCATGGAGGTGCAAATATAGGATTTATTGAACTTCGGTATAAATAAAGTAGAGGTAGATTAGTTGGCCATTGGGCCCCTTAAGATGGCCTTTAGGGCTCAAATGAGACAGTTGTAGTGCTCATTCCATTCATGAATCTTGATAATCTATGTAATATTTCTTCATGATATATCAATGTCTTCTAATGATCATTACTTTTGTATTCCAAACAAAACATTTCCATTTTCCTCTTGACGAATTTGTTTGTCTATGTATAATAGTACATATATAATCTCTTTTGATATATAGTTTCACAAAGTTTTTGTTTCTCTCTTGATCGTGATCATATTATTTTTTTTAAAATTCTTTGTCTCTCTATAAATTCTATTTTTTCATAATAAGTTATAAACTATCATACTACATAAACGTTTGTTCATAATACGTTAGCTTCCAAACGACATTTTTTGTGTGTCTCATGTAGAGAATGCAGGGTTTGTTCATTAAAATATATTTCCTGATACGAAATTTTTTTTGTGTCACGTAGAGAATGTGGGGTGAGAGGGGGCAAAGACATCATTTTTGCTATTTGAATCTCCAATCTATACTAGTGAGTTTGGGTCTATGTCAATTCAAGATCTCAATTCACGAGAATAAAAAAGCATTACAAAGTCTTACCCAGGCCCTGTCTGGAATCTTCAAAAAGATTTTTTTCTAGACCAAGATCTCCCGCCTACTCCCTAATCATAGAGTGAATTTATAACCCAAGTCCTATATTATTTATTACTAGGGTCTAGTTCACCGGTCTAGACGTTACTAGCTAACTTAAACTAAAATGGAAATGAACAAGATAAACAGAGGATTTTTATTTTGAATGAGCAACAAAAGAAGAAAACTAGCAAAACTAAACTAAATAATCTAAGTAAACGGGCGAGAGTGATTCGAGAGAAGAATCGGAGGAACAAAAGTCGGGAGACAAACAAGTAAGAGAAGGGCCGAGATCCGGGCATCCGTAATGATAAATCTGCGACTTTGTGTGGTCCGATCTAATGTGTCGAAGTACAATTAAGGTTCGACCTTAAGGTAGATGTCTCTAAGCACTACGTATATCCGGAGATCATAAGTAGTCAAACAAACCTCCTAATCGGTTAAACTCGAGTCATAGAGAGTGTTGTGTAGTCGCCTAACTATGTGAAGTGCATGACAAGACACATGAAATTATAACTTATACTACGATCGATATCGAATACTTTGCTTCATCTATTAACTATGTGAGGTGCATGACAAAACACGTGAAAATATGATTGAAACGATAATCGAATTAAAAGAACGTTGATTCATAATCAAAACAATAAACCACAACATACACAATCATAAAATTCATCACAATTTCATCTTATAATCAGCACACTAAAGTTAACTAAGCATGGTGAATGAATAATAAATGACAAGAAGATAATGAGGGAACCTCCCCCTTTTTCAATGTGGTGCGAGAGTAAGATCATTGTTAAATATGAATATCTAGGTGCAACCAATCTCCCCTTAACAAAAATTTAGGTTCCCTTCAGAAATACAAAATAGGTGTCCCTGAGCGAAAAATCAGACTTCCCTGTAGGAATCAGTCATATTCTTCCTCATTTTTACTCAAACTCCATGAAAGCTTCACCAAGCTTTCAATCTCTAGAAATTTTTACACTAAAGTCAAATCAAATAACAAGGGTAGCTAGCTGATTATATGGAGAGTGAAAGCCTTATGGTTTTCGACCAAAAAAGTGGTCGGAAAACCCTTGAAAATCCGGCTAAAGAACAAGATAAGGTTCGACCGAGTAAAGTGAAATTCGGCCAAGTCTCAGCCATATCCGAGCCAAATGCTATGTCGTCCCGTGTTATCCGTCTCGAGCTACAGCCGCACGTCTCACAACCGTCCCGAGCTATGGAGCTTCAAGAACCCGAGCAGTGGAAGCTTGCTGACCTTGTGATGTCCTGAGCTCTCTTGTGTCGGCCACAGCTTGGTCGGCCAAGCTTTGGTCGGCTTCCCCTTCTCCTTCTTCTCTTTCTCTCACCAAACTTTCAAGAACTCAAAAAACCCTAGCCTCCAAACTTGATGATAGAAGATGATCTTTTCTTTTTTAACAACTCCCCAAGAAACGCATGACTAAGACTTGGTCTTCTAGACTTGACTTTGTCTTCTTAAAGGAGGGTAAGGAGGGTGCTCATAAAATCAATCTATTTTCTTCTTCTTTAGGTCTTTCTTGGACTTGGGCTTTGATTTAGAGACCAAGGGGGTGCCTTCATCTTTTTCTTTACATCTCTTATGTCCTTCGGCCTTTTTTCTTTTATAACTTCCACGTCCTAACTCCGAATCGACTTCTGTTTTCATCGTCAGACTCGTCATTGATTCCACTTGTCGTTTGATCCCTTTGATATATTTTTCTCCCGTTTCGGTCGCATGAGATGAAAGTGATAATTTGTTTTTTTTTTATTTCGACCTACGTGTCTACCTCCATGTAAGCCACCTAACAAGAAAACACACATAAAATATAATAAATAACACCCAAAACAGACTAATTAGTCTCAGTTAAACGCTCCAAATGTGACATTTTCATGTCACGTCAGCTAACGCCTTTGTAGTAGATCGCATTTAATTGTGATTTAAGATAATAAAACAAAGAGATAAAGTGAAAAACTATACTTAGAGATGAAGAGAAAGAGAGAGGGGAAAAGGTATAAAAAGTACAAATAATATATTGGAGTGAAGAAATGTGAAATTCCAACTTTCAGATTTGAAAGTATTAAAAGGAGAGAGAAATAACTCTTCGTGATACGAATGTGGGAGAGTAGTTACTTTAATGATATTATAACCAATTGTTTTTTTAGTAAAGTCATAATTCATTCATAAGTGATAACGATCACAAGATTACATGGTAGATAGTTCTTATTCCTCTGAGAACTACAGAGAGTTACATAAGTAAACTTCACAAAACTTTCGAATGTAAAGTGTCTCATGAAGGGAAAGGAATTGACAAGACATAGACTCAAAGACCCTAAAGGTCGAAAAATGAGATCCTGAAGATCGAGAATGAAAAGACCCTAAAGGTCGAAAATACAAAATTTATAATACTAATACTATTGAAACTACTAATTTACATCCCTCTCGACTTCCATTGTATTAGTAGATTGATCATCCTTAATAAAGCCGCGAAGTGTTGAAGTAACCAGAGATCGAAAGTAACTGCTCCCTTTGAAGTGGATGGTGATGATTTAGCAAGTTTTTTGTCTATGGCATCATTGATATTTTTACCATCAAACGAAACAATCTGAGACTTCAATCCAACACCTCCTCCTCGGTCTTTAAACATATCCTATATCTTCTTTTTTCTTTTATTCCTCTCCATTCACTTTTGATTTCTTCTTCACAATATATATATAAATGGAGGTGACAGTCACATGGTTGTGCACACGTGACCGTGTTTGGAAGGGTGGAGTTAAAGCATCTTATTAAATAGATTCCTACGGTTTCTCGTACGGACACCTCCCCCTCTTAGTGGTGGCCAACGGGCCGTGTCGTGCCGGCACGGCCCGTTTGGCAGCCGTGGCGTGTCAGACACGCCACGGCCACGCCAGGCACGGCTTGAGCCGTGCCGTTCCGTGCCGTGCCCAGACCACAAAGGTCTGGGCACAGAAACGGCCCATGGGAACGGCCCACCCGGTCCCGTGGCGTTTCCGTTGCGTTTCTGGCCGTTTCCGTGGCGTTTTCGTAGTCGTTCCCGTGGCCGTTCCGTGGCGTTCCCGTAGTCGCTTCCGTGGCTCCGACCCATTCATAAATATTTTTTTACTTGTCAAAAAAAAGTAATAAAAGAAATATACTTTTTTTTCAAGTAAAAAATTGTGATGTACAAAAACTTTAGAGTCTATGTCATATCTTTGCTTATTTTATTGGAGAAGAGTTGTATAAAGACTCTCCACATTTACTTTATATTTTGTGGTTTAGGTGTGGGACTATCTTTACCACTTTATTTGTTTATTTTTTTGAAAAAAAGTTTTAGTTTGTTTCAACAAAAAAAAATCTAAGTAAAAAAAAAAAAAGTAAAACCTCTTTTGTTAAATTCAAATAACTAAATTGGGCCGTTGCTTGCGTGTCGTTGTTGTCGTTTCCGTTCCGTGTCGTTCCGTGTCCATGGGTCGTGCCGTGTACGATCCGTTCCGTGTCGTTCCTGCGTGTCTAATGGGCCGTGTTTAACGGGTCTGGGGCTCTAAAATCCCAGCCCCGACACGGCACGCCAGACCCGTGACGGGTCGGCACGGCACGGAACGGACCGTTCCGTGCCGTTCCGTGTCCTCAAATAAACGGGCCGTGCCGGTCCGTTTCCGTGTCGGCACGGCCCGTTGGCCACCACTACCCCCTCTCGACTGTTTCAGACTTTTCCCTGATTTCATCTAAAAGCTCTCTACCCTTTTTGTCTTCATCTCGATGTATTACTAGAATCCCCCCTTCTTATCTAAATAATCTAAGAATAGCCCCTCACTCATCCAACCAAACTATTCCGGCTGGGTTACTTGACGGGTTGAACTTGAGCTCCGATAATTTTCCAATTTTGTGTAATTTGCGATTCTCAATCGTCCTCAGAGTTGATTTGATCTAATCTCGAAGACGGGAATCTATTTGAATTAGATGAGCCAAATTCAAATTGGCTTTGAGCTAAATATTATAGTTGGTGACTGGTCTTACAGTTCTAAATTGGCTTCTTTATCATATCATGATATTATTATGGAAGTAAAGAAGATGAAAATGTTGGATGCGTTAGTGCTTTTTACGTGCTAACCACGGTAACGTCTATTAATTTAATGGTTAGAAAAGAAGTTCAAACTTAAATACTAAAAAATAAACAATACTATGTTAATCTATATAAAGTCCGTTGTTTGCGTCGGATTCTGATCAACCTTCATCGTAAAAATTTTGACATAACATAACTGTTGAAATAGTTCCGATTTATTGTTATAGTGGAGGCGTGGAGCTACGAACATAAGTTGATCACGACTACTACATTTAGAAACTGGAAAAGTTCGAAGTGGGAAGCCATCCTAATCATATAAGCATTTGAATTAACAAGCAATGTTCAACTATGTGTGTGACCTTGGAAAACTCCTAATCCTATAAAAATAAGTGGGGAAAGCATCTAATATTTTTGATATTTTGAGATTAATCCCAATTAGGTGTGACGTGTAAATGTGATTTGTATTTACATTTAGACATAGGTTTTACTAAATAACAAGATTGTGCCAGTGGTTTGTCAACCCCCTGATTAAAAAGTATGCTAACTTGCACTTCTAACTTTATCTATATAAATAAGACAAAGTTCTTGATAAAAACTCATTTCATTTTCGAAAAGTAACAAAAGTTATGTGTATTGCTGTGTTTGTTTGGCAAGATCATCCTTTGTTCCCATTTCTTCTCTTGCTCAATAGAGATGAATATCATGATAGGTATCATTTTAGTCTCTCTCTCTCTCTCTATTTTGTTTATGTTTTTTTTATTACTTTTGTAATTGAATTTGGGTTGTTTGAAATGAAGGCCAACAAAGCCAATATCATGGTGGGAAGATGGAGAGATATTAGGAGGGAGAGATGAAGTTGCAGGAGGGACATGGTTGGCTTGTACAAGAGGAGGAAGATTAGCATTCCTTACTAATGTTTTAGAGCATATCTCCCTACCAATGGCAAAGAGTAGAGGAAATCTTCCTGTGAGCTTTCTTAAGGTACAAGTTTCTAACAATCTTAAGCTTCTACCAAATATTGTTGTGAATTTCTTTTACAATACTTCTAACTTTCTATTTTAACCGAACAACTTTGATTAGTCCCGCTTGGGTTTTGACTTATATTATCATGCTTATCCGGCGTTACTATGAAAATTGTTGCAGAGCAAGAAAAACCCGAAGGATTTCGCAGAGGAAGTAATGAAAGAAGCAGACGAATACAATGGGTTTAACCTTATATTAGCTGATCTTCGTTCAAAAACCATGATTTATCTCTCTAACAGACCAAAACATGGACCAATTTCAATCCAAGAAGTTTCACCAGGCATTCATGTACTCTCAAATGCGAAGCTTGACTCACCTTGGCACAAGGTAACTAAATGAGATCATTCTCTCTTTTAAAACTTAGAAGGTTTCTAAATCTTAGTTTTTACATTCAATGATGCAGGCTCGACGTTTAAGCAAGCATTTCAAAGACTTTCTTGGAAATTATGGTGAAAAGGAGGCACCTGGGAAACAAATGGTTGAAAAACTTATGACAGATAAGGTTAAAGAAACTGATGGAACTAAACTACCCAACATATGTTCACAAGATTGGGAATTCAAGCTCAGTTCAGTATTCATAGAAGCCGATACCCCTATGGTAATTTGGCCTAAAACCTAATTATTTGAGTTTATACTTTATATTCTACATCATAACAATGGTGGGTTCGTCGAGTCGTTTGAAACTTCTCGTTGTTTATCGATAATGAATAGGGGCGATATGGGACCCGAAGCAGTGCTGCAGTGACAGTGAAAGTGAATGGAGAAGTAAGCTTCTACGAGAAGTACCTTGATATGGGGGAATGGAAGGAACGTTCTATTAGTTATCAGATAGAGTGATCTTAAGAAGCATAATCATATCGTTTTCATTTTTCGTATAATGTTACCTTGTATAAACCTTAAAGAGAAGCACATTTCAATCCATTAAGAATGTACTGATATTTAAATAACGATCTATAAAGGATACGAGAAATTGACAAAGATTAGGGCGAACATCTAAAGAGAAACTGTCAAATACTGAACAAGTTTTATATTGAGTGAAATAGACTCTACTTAATGCTGTAACAAAGTTTCCGAAAGTAAATTGCAAGTAAAATGAAAAAACAATCCAAGCCAGATGATACAATAAAAACTTGAATGGCCTCCTTATAAAGGGTATCCATGAATCAGAGTACATCAGTGCCTTGACCTAGAAGCAGCACGTCTCGCCTCGTCAGGTGTAGAAGGAAAGATCTCCACATATCGTGAACCAATCGTCATCTTATCCTTGCAAATAGCTGCTCTCTTAGCTTCCTCGCCTGATATAAACTCCACATAAGCCTCACCTGTGGCTTTCCCGTCAGCACGACAAGCCAGATGAATACTGTCATCAGCAAGCTCGAAATCACCAAAGAACTCCAAAATTTCAGATTTTGTTACAGAGAAAGGAAGGCCTCTGAGTTTCAGAACCTCAGTGAACTCCAACTGCTCTTTATTAGTCGACCTCCTTGATCGAGAAGGTGGAGGACTTCCACGATAATCATCGTAAATTCCTTCATAGTTCACTTCTGAAGTAACAGCTTGGTAATAATCTTGCTTATTGCATCTAAGAACTTCGACATACCTCCGTCCCATGTTCTGACGATCCTTTTGAAGTGCGTATTGAGACTGCATAGTATTTGGGAAAACTACGAAAGCTTCTCCTGAGAATCGGCCATTTTTGTTGACGAGTAAGCAATCAATGATTTCCAGTCCAGTGAAGAACTTGTATATGTCAATGTCTGTGCAGTTGAATGGAAGACCTCTGAGACGAACGACTGGGAAGCTTGGGTTCCATCCACCACCATAGCTGTAAGGTTGGTAGCTGCTGGCACCGCTGTTCACTGCGAAGTATGGATTTGATTCGATCATTCTTTGTCTCTTTGAGCCAACCTCGTACCCGTCTGAAACCCCCCCGCTCCCATACATTGCCCTTCATCCCAAAAAGAAAAACAATACCCCACACTCAACCCTATTAATAAAACCAGACCCAACCCACGACTCCGTGACACCTACACATATTTCTACCATTCTAAAGCAGTTCTCATATGGTTACCAACTACCACCCTTTTCCAAGTAAATACGCTTAAAAAATAATAAACCATGAAAAAGAGTAACAAAGATATAGGAATGAGCTTGAGCCCATCCTAAAGAGATTATTCGTGAGTGAATGGGAGTACAGATTGATAGGCGTAGATACCCACTTATAAGAGGGAAGACCACACAATATGCAATAAGTCAAATTAGAAGCAACCATATCATATTACCTAGATTGTACAAAGAAAACTTACCATCAAGAACACCTAACTTGTTTAAACGTACTAAACAAAGTCAAGCTGCCATTGTCTGAACTGATCTATCCATGATGTTGGCATCTTATTTTACACCAGTACAGCAAATGAGGTGCTAAAAGTTTTTATATGGATTTCTTTTCCTAACCTAACTGCCAAATTTGAATTTACTAGTGTTCCCTAATTAAAACCCTAAGTGCTAGGAATAATCTATCACAATATACACCATCAGCTAGAAATTCACAAAACCTGTTTTGAATTCAAAAACTAAAAGACGGAAATAAGGGGAAAAAAGGGTGTGCATCAGCAAAAAACCATTTCAACAAGAACTTACCTGGAGTTCAGAGATCAAGTGTAAGCCATCATGTGCACAAATTTTAACACAAAAACAAAACCATAAAGAGATTATTTATTTGAAATCAAAGAACCAGGAAAGCTTACAATGCACAAAAACCAGAAAAATAATGAGAAATGTGAAAAATACTAATTTTGATACTGAAAAATTAATAATGATAAATATATAAATACGTATTAAAATGCAGATCTTTTGACTCGACACAAAATGTTTGAGACTACCAATAAACCTCAACCTCTTCACTTTTCTAAAATGGTGTAAACCCTTCTTAAAGAAATCGGAACAGGCAAGACTACAACTCATAAAACTCGGTTTGCCTTAAAATTTGGACAGGGAACTTAATAAACGTAGCTTCTTTTACTTTGTGAAGCCCAAAAACGGTAGTCGGTGCAAAATCCAAAACTCATAGTTAGAGCAAGAAACTACAAGCAACGATGAAAAGGTTTCCACTTTAAGTTGTTACAAGTATTTATCATTTCACGGGCAATAAAGACTCAAGTTTTATCCTTGATGGATATTACTATGAACACCGAATCCCTAAATAACATAGATTATGAATCCAACTTCATAAGTCAATGTACACCTAAATCAGAAATCTCATGAACTAGAAATGTATATGACAAAAAACCATTGAACTAATCTTCCTTCGTCTCAATGCATAAACCCTAAAATCTACAACTTTCTGAATCCAATATAACAAACATAACCAGGAGCCAAGCGTATCGCAAGTATAGGGTTTGTAATCAAATTAAGGATGATAAATTTAATCATAAAAGTAAGAATATATTTCAAAACAGTAATACAAGAACAAGAATCAGATTCGTATAATAACCAATAAACTACGATTCAAACCCTAAAATCAAAAGATATTTGATTTAAGAACTTACCCTCTCGATCCGTACATGGTGGTGAAACAGGATAACTGTGCCTTTTCTTCTCTCTGGATTCAATAAAACCGAATCGAATCGTTTTGTAACGTGCAAAGGAAGATTTTGAATCCCTAATTTCAAAAGGTTTCTGCGTGAGCTTCTTTGAAGGTAGATAAAAACCCTAATAACGCCGGGCCGTGGTTTCCTTTTGTAGTACTTTGTTAGTTAATTCTTGTTTGCCCTCTAGTTTATGACTACCTCCTCGTTTGGACCCTGTCTTTTGGTAAATTCTGATTCGCTCATATTTACTAAGGGTTATTTTCCTAATACCCCCAACTTTGTGACGGTTTCCTGCCTAGCCCCCTACTTTATCAAAAATACCCAGATGGCCCCCTTTTTTAGATTCCGTTATAACACTGTTACCTAGTCATCATTTCTCTCTCTTCCATCTCGTTACCTCTCTCTGCCACCTCACCTTATCGTCACCTCATCATCTTCACGGAGAAGGTCGTCGGCCGGTCAATTTTCCGGCCGGCGACCTTCATTAAAAAAAATCTTCTCTCCTCTCTCTCCCTCTAAAAAAAATAATAATAATTTTTCTCTCTCTAGATATGAACCAGATCTAGAGAAACCTTCTTTAAGGTCTTCAACGGACCTTCAAGCAGGTCTTTCTAGATCTGGTTCATATTTTAATGAAGCAGAGAGAGGAGAGAAGAAAAAAAAAATTAATGAAGGTCGTCGGTCGGAAAATTGGCCGGTCGGCGACCTTCGCCGGTGAAGATGATGAGGTGGCGATAAGGTGAGGTGGCGATAAGGTGATGTGGCAGAGAGAGATAATGAGATGGAAGAGAGAGAAATTATGAGTAGGTAACGGTGTTATTACGAAATCTAAAAAAGGGGGTCATCTGGGTATTTTTGATAAAGTAGGGGGCTAGGCAGGAAACCGGTCACAAAGTTGGGGCTATTAGGGAAATAACCCATTTACTAACCATTTATTCCTCGTCAAAAATATTACCATCTTCCAAAATCACTCTCAGTTTAACTTGCTTTTCATGTTTCCCAATCCAACAGCTTGGTTCCCTTATTCTTCGTATTGAATGACATCATCTTCCAAAATCACTCTCAGTTTAACTTGTTATTCATGTTTCCCAGTCCAACAGCTTGGTTCTCTTATTCTTCGTATTGAATGACATCAGTAATGGAACTTTAAAGAAGGGTCAACATTTTTTTTGCTAGAGCGGTTACCAAATTTATTTCCACTCTACAATTCCATACCAGGCCCGTGGATGGGGTAGTGTGCGATGGTCGACAACGCTGGCCCCCATCACATGGGACCTGCATTTTTTGTTTTACTATGTAGTATTCATTTGAAAAGTTTTTTTTGTTAATTTTATTTTGGTCCCCTAAAGATGACCAACTCACTAAAATGACCCTCTAAAGATGACCAACTTCTAATATGACCCCTTTTGAGTTTTTCCGTTTACTTTTCCGTTAAGTAATTATTTCACTTCTTACAATGCCGAGTTTAGCCTTCTGTCATATTTGCCAGGCATCATGTGTTTTGTGATAATATATTTAATCTATCTTATAGATATTAGGAAAGAGAAAGTGATACCATGGGAGCAAAAATTTTGTCATCTACTACTACTATCGTTGTCATCTACCGACGCCATCACCATGGATGCCGATACGATTATACGACCATCTCGTTCCTTCTCTCTCTCTCTCTCTCTCTCTCTCTCTCTTTTTCTCTCTCTCTCTCTCTCTCTCTACTCTCTCTCTCTCTCTCTCTCTCTCTCTTATTCCTTCATTCACTACTTTCTCTACTTCCTTATCTTCCAACCAAAGTTTTGTGTTAACAGCGTCCTCTAAATCTCCATTGAAGGCAAAATTACACTCTGAAAATCAACATCATATTAGATACATAGTTTAAATCTGAACATTCATGCAACATCTAACTACTTTTCTTTCGAAGGTACCCGAAGATCTTGGATCTGAAGACGGAGGTTTGGAGAGAGATTCAATCCATTTTGCTACTAAGCACCTTTATTCTCTCCATTTGAAAATTGTTGGGTTATTCATTTCATTTAAGAGGGAAACTCATTATTCTCCATTCATGCAACATCTACTAAGCACCTTTATTCTCTTCAACCTTATTTTCACACCTTCCCCATAAAACCATTTTCATTGTTCAAGTTCCCACCATCTGCATCATCTCTTTTTATTCACAGTCCTGACAGATCGCACCAAATAATTATCAACTTACACTTCAAGAATTGCAATTAAATGTCTCATAAATCAAACACAAACTAGGTGTAACCACATATTCTCCATGGAATGAATCTCAAATGCCACGAGAACAAATTAAGTCTCAAAGATATATTGAAGTCAATGGAGGCTTAACTGATTTTCATCAAAGTATGTTCATCAATGTCCTTACTTTCCTCTTGTAGTTCTATAACCTTTCTCTACGATTTCCAAAAGTAAAGAGACATTTACAGAGATAATATGAAACAATTTTAGAGAGAGAAACAAAGAGAGAAGATAAAAATACAGTTTTTAGAGAGAGACACAAAGGGAGAATAAAATAATAGTTTCACTCTCAACATAACTCTCGCATTATTACTTTGCCTCTTATAATGGCATAAATGGGCGTAATACCTCATAACCTACCATAAAGTAAAAAAAAAAAAAAGCAAGGCAAACTGGGTATTGAAAATGATGATAATAATGGTTAAACGGAAAATTTAAAAAGGGGGTCATTTTAGAAGGTGGTCATCTTTGGGGGGTCATTTTAGTGAGTTGGTCATCTTTAGGGGGCCAAAATGGAATTAACCATTTTTTTTAGAAATCGACTACGATCTACGTTAATCGTTGCAAGGCATTGATACATCATAAAGATGTGATGAGCACGATAACCGCCTAATTCAAACCATAATGAAAGAGGCCTAAAGCACGATATAACGAAAGAGGCTTAAAGCCCGACAAATTTATACGATATTTACTTTATATTTACTACGATACCTAAATAACAAATTAGGTAGGTTTTGGTGCCATGTTATAACTTTGGTTTATAAATCTCGGTCGTCCAATGTTCTTTCGTAAATCACGACCCTTCTTTTTAACGGGGTTTTAAAAGATAAAAGTGTAAAAGTCAAAATAACTACTCACTCCCTATAAACTTTCTAACTCTTTTTCTCTCTTTCCTCTTTTCTCCCTTCAAACAACTCAATATAATCTCGGTTATTATTTTAAATATATTTTTATTACTTCAATATTTGTATAAGACCAAAATATTTAATAATTTTGTATAACATAAATATAGAAATTTTCGTGCCCTACGGGCACGGGCTATACCCTAGTTTACTTTATATATTGCCTAACTTACATGAGATAAATATTGATGGCAAACTGCTTCCACCGAGACTCGATCCCACGACCTCATGGAATAGCCATTTAAAAAGTTAAGGGCGATAAATTACCCAGATTAACCCTCAATTCTCTCCCTACTTCCTTCGTTTTCCCTTTTCACATGGATAACTTATCTATTTGTTTCCCATATTCTATGATATTTCTCTTTCTAAACATCTACAGCTTCTCTCTTACCTTTTAAAATCTCATTTTCTTTTCTTCTTTCATTATATATCTTCCATTTATTCTCTTCTTAATATAACTTATTTTCTCTCTACCTAAATTAGTAATTCATCCTTTGATAGATTTAAAAGAGAGACAATTTATTCGATATATAATAGATTTTTTTTTCAATTTAATCTTTAATAGTCTTCCACTGTCGCTAGTCTCTTTAAAATATATTAATCAATATTTATTATTCAACTAATTTATATTGTTTTTACTAAATTAATTATTAACAGTAATTAAGAGATAATATTTAATTTAATTCAGTTTCTTGTTCATTCATTTTCGACTTAAATTTTTGTTATACTTATAGTTTTTTAATAAGTAAAAGAGAGACAAAATATCTAAATGGAAAACAACTTCGTCAAGCTCACTATATACTGTAACGTCTTTGTTTTTCTTAGTATTATTTAATCGTCATAATCAGGGCCGACCCTAGCCATTGTGAGGCCTAAAGCGAAGTTAGAAAAAGAGGCCCTTTCTTCACAAATAAGAATTACAAGAAATTGGATCGAAGACCCAATATTAAGTTTTTTTTATGTTTAAAAAAGATAATCACATTGTGTTTGGTTAATGTAGACGGTAAAATGTCTACGGGTCGGAAAGTCTGACAGTCAACGGGTCAACGGTCAAAAGTCTTGTCGGGTCGGATGCTTCGGGGACCAGCTACGTGTCGAAAAAAACCTGCGCACAAAAAGAGAGAAGAGATCGTGAAGCCTCAGGGACAACGGGATGGTGCCGGCCTAAGGGGGCTCCGACGGTCAAGTCAGATACTTGATCAAATATAAATAAAGTGAAAGTGGGCGATAGGGAGGTAACCATCGTCGGAGTGCTTAGGTGTCGCGGCTCGTGGAGTTGTCGAAACAGATCCCCACGATAGTGATATACTTACTGTAATGAAGAGGGTGATGGTAATGATGTATTGTCGTTAACTTGCTGGTCGTAAATGGGACTTGCAATAAGGTGTTGGTCGTAAAGGGATCAGCAATAAGGTGCTGGTCGTAAGTGGATCGGACGGTGAGGATCGTTGGATGGATGATGTCGATACGTCTAGCGTCTTATTGCTAGATGACTGATGCGGTAAGGATGTGGTCGTAAAAGGATGGTGTTACCACCAGCTAGTTACCGTTGGATGAGAGGTATATGAGACCCGAGAGCTTTCTTATGTGATAAGGTGGTGGTGGTAATGGTGTCGATACGGCTAGCATGTTACTGTTCAATTCGGGACTACCAAGCTCTTATCTCCCAACTGTAAGACGATGAGTCAGAGACTTTGGGAAAGTGGATAGCTCTTTGAGAGGCTTATCGAAGAGAATGGTAGTGAAGATGGATTGGATTACTCGAGTCTTGTTGTGGAATATTGGATGCCCCTTCTCTAAGTTTGGCCTCCTGTATTTATAATGGTAGAGGAGGGTCATCTTGATGACGACCAGTAAGTAACTGACGTATTCATTCCAGAACGTTACTCATGGGAGGTACATTAAGGGATATAGTATCTGACGTATCGACCGTCAGATGAGTATTTGAATTTCTTGAAGGACGGTCAGGGTGTTACCACGTGTGCGATAAGCTACTGGCCGATAACGTCCATCTTTAAGTGGGAGATACGAGATATTCAACACCAACGTGGTCAGGGTTGCGCAATAATCTTCTGGCTGTAAGATAGCGTAGTACCGGTAGGTAGCTATCGTGTGACACGTGTCAGATATGCTTAGTGTCAAATGGGCATGGGTTCGCCGACCAGAGTAGCGACATGGGCCGTTATCGGGCCTTGTGATCGGGCTTCGCGGATTTTATCCTTACGAAGTGGTTGTTCCCTTATTTTACAGGCACTTCGTTGGGCGAATATTTGCCCATACAGTTAAAAACTTAGCATTTGTTTTTTTTTTGTTTGTTGAAACCCGCAAAATATTTGTACTCCGTTCGATTAAAAACTCTTTCACAATTTTTGCATCTTTTTCGCAATTTTTACAATCCTTTTGCAATCTTTTGCAACTCATTTGCAAATTAGGAAAATACATAGAGAGTTGAAGATAAGAAACAAAAATTATATTTTTCTACCAAAACAAAAAATTTATATGGGTTTTCATCAAATGTCATATAATTATCCGTAATGACAATATTATTAGAAAATTTCATCTAAGAAAAATGACAATTCGACTAATAACAAAATCTACACATTTGAATGAAACATGTTTTTAAATATGTACCAATACAAGAAAACCAATGTAATTAAAATACTTGATGTAATAATAATAATAATAATAATAATAATAATTTTGACTTATTTGTTACATGAAAGAAAACCACTTTTAGAGAGATCAAATATATTTTAGGAAGAGTCTGGAAAACTAGATTATAATTTTTAAAATCTCAAGATAAAAATATGTTTAAACAAAAAATTACAAGAAAAAAGAAGAAAAATAAATCTACAATAAGAAAAAAAAAATTAGGGAGAACACATAGTTAAATGGAATGTGGGTGTGTGAGAGAGAAAGAGAAGGAAAGTTCACATTTTAGTGAGAGAATAAGTTGGAAAACTATATCAACCTAACTAGGTTATAAATTGAACTTGGTAAGTTTGACCTTTTAATTACCTAATGAAGTACTATGGTTGTGAGTGGAATTTGTCAAGGTTAGGAAACTTAATTTTTTTTGCTTTCAATTACAAGTTCATTGCCCATTAAAAGAGATGTTTATATATATAGTTTATGAGATTTTGGGCCCTTCTCTAGCTCGGGGCCCAAAGCAGCTGCTTTGGCTGCTTTGGGCCCGGGCCGCCCCTGGTCATAATTCTATATATCACACTAAGTATTAAATACTTTTCTTTATAAGGATTCAATTAGGTACTTGGTTTAGTATGCCGATCTTTATGTCATTTGTAAGTTAATATATTTTGTATATATAGCTATCATGTCATCAAAAGTTACATTGTGATTTGAATAAAAAAATGATTTATTATCTTTTCATAGTCGAATTATTTTGATTATTATTGTTATTTCACATGTAACTTCTTTCATTTGTTTATACATGGGGCCCATGATAAAATTTGGCATTGGCCCCCGAAATTCTCAGTCACGGTCTTGTTTCATATCTAATACACGGTGCATTGATACCCTTGAAAGTATGTTTATATTTTCTTAATACATGTATGTATTTGGTGCCTATAGCGATAAATGAGATATGGTAGATTGTAATCTATAAGTAGTCAGTATTACTCATCAATCATGTTTTGGGGAAAAGTATATGTTCACAAGAGTTCAATTAAGAATAATTATCATCAATGTAGGATTTCTTGATACTCTCCAACATTCTGATTGGCATAAATAACACAATTTTCATTACTCGGACTCTTCTATAAAACCACCGAAGTCTTCCTAGGGTTTCAAATTTAAAATTATTTTACAACATCTTGGGACGATTCGACTTTCAAATCCATCTGAGTCTACATTCCGTAAGTTTTCTAATTTCTTTACAAAAGCTTAAATCAGTATATTACAATTCTATATATATTGTAACGTCTTTGTTATTTTTGTTCTCAATATATACTATAATGTGTTTGCTATTTTTTTCTTGGTATCATTTAATCGTCATAATTCTATATAGCATAGTAAGTATTTAATATTTTCTTTATAAGGATTCAATTAGGTATTTTGTTTAGTATTTCGACCTTTATGTCATTTGCAAGTTAATATTTTGTATATATAGCTATCATGTCATCAAAAGTTACATTGTGATTTGAATAAAAAAATGTTTTTTTATCTTTCTATAGTAGAACTATTTTGATTGTTTTTGTTATTCCACGTGTAACTTCTTTCATTTGTTTATGCATGGGCCCATAATAAAATTTGGCACTGGGCCCCCAAATTCTCAGTCACAGTCTTGTTCCATACCTGATAAACGGCAACTTCATACCCTTTAAAGTATGTTGATCTTTTCTTCATATGTGTATATATTGGGTGGCTATAGCGATAAATGAGAGATGATAGATTGGAATCTATAAGTAGTTAGTAAGTAGTTAGTAATAGTCACAAGAGTTCAATTAAAAATAATTATCATCAATGGAGGATTTCTTGATACTCTTGAACGTTCTGATTGTCATAAATACCACTATTTCCGTTACTCAGACTCCTCTTATAAAACCACCGAAGTCCTTCTAGGATTTCAAATTTAAAATTCTTTCACAACATCTTGGGACGATTCAACTTTCAAATCAATCTGGGTATACATTTTGTAAGTTCTCTAATTACTTTACAATTGAATCAGTATATTACAATTTATAAATCAAGCTCAAATCAGTAGATTAGATTTCATAAGTTCATGAGAGTATACATTTCTGAAAGTTCTATTACTCCGTGTTCATATCTTTGTCACCTTATCATCAATTTCAGACATTAATAAGTTCCAAAAAGATTTGTTAACATTTGTTGGATTAACAGAACCAACGTTTTTATTTTTATTTTTTTTTCTTTTGCAATAATTCTAAGTTGATATTAGTTTAACTATTATCGTTTTAAGCTTTCTTTTTACTGTTTTTAGTTATTGTATTTGGATACTAACATGAATCATCCTCCATCTCATATACATACACTTGTTGTTCAGTATAAGATCTTAACAAAAAAGAGTTGAATCCAAAATGAGTTTGATGCAGTGTAAATGAATAAATTAGTCAGGTTTAAGATGAAATTGATTATAAATTACTTTTAAAGAAATCAATGAATTGATTGTAAATCTGAACTCTTATGAATGGATAGTTTTAGTATGGATTTGATGGCCTCTCTCTCATTGTATTTCCTTTTTTTTCAGATTTAACATTTGTTCTTGTTTGTTATGCAGAATCCCCTCACGACATTCATACATCGGATTGTATTCTCATTTATTAATTAATTTTGAGATGATGAATCATTAGTGATTTGTTCTTTGATAAAAATTACACGAAGTGCATCTTTACTTTATTTTTTGGATAGTGGATTAATATCCAAACAAGTTTTATACCTGTTTTAAATTTTTTTTTTGTACTATTTCTTGTTAAATTATTTGGATACCAAATTAACCTCATGAATCGTCCTCCATCTCCTATACGTACCCCTTGTTGTTTTCCTTGCCAGTATAAGAACTTAACAAAAAGGAACAAATCCAGATCGAGTTTGATGTTTCTTCTTAGTGTATAAAATCAACACTCTTATAATTTGTTTTGTTTGTTAATTAGTAATTTGTCATTGTGGGGTTGTTATTTGTTGATTTTAGTATGTAGTTTATCATGGTGGGTTGTTCATTTTCATATTTGATAAATTAGTGTCAATTTTAAGCATACCTTTTTGTTTCTTAGTTTTTTTTTTAATAATTACTCGTAACAAATATTATGTAGCAAAATGAAGAGGAAAAGTTTTTTAACCCAAAGCAATGAGTTGGTTGTTTCTAAGAGAAATATTGTTGCCAAAGAGATACCTATTAAGTCTCTGAGTTCATACATAAAAAAGATGGACAATTAAAGTCAAGGTGACTAAACAATATACAATTATAACCTACACAAATACAAAGGGGGCAGGTAAATCATTTTCATTCGATGTTCTTAATTCTGAGGGTGGAGAAATGCATGTGACGTGTTTTAACGAGTTTGTCGACAAATTTTATGATGGCGTTGAGGTCGGGAAAGTGTATATGATATCTAATCGAATCATGAAATCATCCTCAAAGAGTTTTAACCACCTAAACAATGACTACGAAATGTATCTAGAAAGGAACTTTACAGTTCAATTGTGTTTAGAGTGCGATAACTGTATACCTACGTACAAATTTAAGTTTCAACCCATAAGTCAGATTGTAACCATGCAACCCAATTTTTTTGTTGATATAATTAGGATAGTTTCAACAATAAGTGTGACTACAACTATAAAAAAAAAAATGGTACTGAAACACAGAAAAGAACCCTTCAACTGAGACACATGTTAGGCTTTAGAGTAGAGCTGACGTTGTGGAGAATTTTTTGCAATGAAGAAGTGGATATGATTCATGATATGTTTGAGTAAGGAGTAAATCTAGTTTTGTGCGTCAAAACCGCTATAATAAGTGATTTTAACGAAAGATAAGTAAGAACACTTCCTTCAAGTCAATTATTTATTGAAGCAGATATTCCTAAGGCGCGAGAGTTAAAAACATGGTTTAAAACAACAGGAATCGCTGCCCTAACCAAATCGATTTCTTTAGATTCGTCATGTATGTTTAGCAAAGTGCGTACTCTTATTTCTCAAATCAAAGACGATCAATTGTGGACCTCTGATAAACCCGACTTCATCACTATTAGCGTATTATTTCAGATGTGAAAATTGAAAACTTCACATATCCTGCTTGCCCACTAATGATTGGAGACTGTCAGTGCAACAAAAAAGTTATGATAATTGAAGATTGTCAGTGGCATTGTCGCATATGTGTTAAGTCATTCTCTGGGTGTATTTTTAGATATATTCTACAATTACAACTACAAGATTCCACAGGTACAACATATGTCACTGCGTTTCAGGAGGCCAGAGAAGAGATAATGGAAATTTCAACCGAGGCTTTATATTATTTGAAAGAAGAAAATGATGAAAAAATTATGGACACCATTAGTGGTGTCATCAACAATCATTATATTTTCAATTTGAGAGTAAAGTTGAAACTTACAATGATGAAGCACTGATGCATGGCATAGTGGTGAAGTCTAAGAAATTAAACTACTCGGAAGAATCCAAATTTCTTTTAGATTCAATTGCTAAAATTTCACTAGAGTCTACATCTACACCATGAGGATAATTTATTTTTACTAGGTTTCCGTCGCGTCCTACAAACGCGACAGATCCCTCTTGGCTAACGTCGGAGATGACATTTAAATCAAAATTCTTAAGAAGAATCCTCTAGAGATGAAAAAACAGAGAACAATTAGTAATAAAGACAATATTAATTTGGGAAAGAAAATAAAGAAGATAAGAGAGAATAAATAGGGAAGAGATATTAACTAACTCACAACTAAGTTGTAAAAATCGTGAGTATGGAGAGAAATACGTGGGTAGTAGTTATTGTAGGGATATCATAATCGATTTTGGTCGATTTACACTAATATCTTTTTATTTTGATTTAATTTACATGAAGAGGATTTTATACCAGTCGTCGAATGTGATCTCTGTCAAACTCCCAATAAAAATAAACGGACAGACTTATCGCTCATCTAACCGACAGACCTGTTTTAATATATAGGATCATTATGTTATTAGACTTTTATTGTTTGTTTTCCTTTTGAAGACAATTGGCATGGTTCATAACTTCCATTTGGTTTTTACTGTAATAAAGGCATCACAATAATCAATTTCTTCTTTATTCTTATATATGTTACCTTTGTAATTGTTTTTTCTATAATAGTTGATTAGTAATTAGTTTAATATGGTTGTACATATTATTCTACCGAATTTCATTTTCTACGACAAAATTAAATGCAACATTATTTCTTTTCTCCTCCTTGGATGATTGGTTCCCATAGATAATGTAACGTTATAGTATTGGTTGTTTGTGTCGAAGATTTGATGTCGTTCCTGATGTTTTAGTTGTCTATTATACAAGACACAAAGTTTTGTGTTGGCTGGGACAAACCAAAAGACAAATTCAGTCGTTCGTTGCGATTTTGATAAGATCCATACCCCTTGATCTATTACCCACCCTAAAATTAACAAATTTATTGACTAACTAGATGAAGAAAGTGAGTAAAAGCCTTAATCAGGTAGGTGAGATGTGGTCCAATATCCTTATCTTTGTCGCGCGTTATCACCGAAGAAAAGAACTTTCGCGCCTAATCATCATCATCTCTTCTTCGCGCATTACAACCTCTTGGGACGTTACAAAATTGATGACAGAAGAAATTGTGAATCATGGTAGAAGAAATTGATTATGAATCACAACATAAGAAATTGATTATGAATCATGGCGGAAGAAATTGATTATGAAATTCAGCCTCTTGGGATGTTACAAAATTGATGGCAGAAGAAATTGATTATGAATCATGGTAGAAGAAATTGATTATAAATCATGGTTGAATTTCAGTCTCTTAGCTCTTCGCCCCCAAATCTTCATGGCAGATATCACTCACCTAGATCTTCAAAAAAAAATCTTCATGGTAGAAATCATCAGCAAAGAACGAACTTCTCAAGGTACGTTCTTCCCCAAATCTTCATGGCAGAAATCACTCCCCCAGATCTTTAGAAAAAAGAAATCTTTATGGCATCTCCCTAATCTTCAGCAAAGAATCAAACTTCTCAAAGGTAAGACATAGGGTAAGATATTCTTACCGAATAAACTTTTGGTATGCCTCCTATAAACATTGTTCAGAAAATAAGTTTGTCCACCTCTCTACAACTTCAGTCTCTTGAGGGTTAATTGCCAGGTAGGATATAAGGTAAAATCTGATATCCTCTAGGGGTAAATTCCATAGTTTCCATCTTATATCATGTGTTCAATTTCTAAGTTGTAACAAATTATCCTTTTCTAATCAATTTCATAGTTTCCATTTCATAATTTTAAGTTCAAGTTTTAATTTCTAATTTATTCTACATGTCTGTTATGTTGTTGTCAGCGGAATCATCGTGTGCCTCATCTGCATCTGTCAATCGTATGTTGTCCCTATCTGTTAATAGCCCACGATCTCCTTCTTCATCAACATTGTCCTCGCAATCTGTCACTCGACCACCTTCACCATCATCATATGATGCACTTGTACCAAATGTCCTTGTTTATAGACGACATGATTGCCCCATCGCCATAGACATTGTCCCGACCTTGTTTATAGACGACATGATTGCCCCATCGCCATAGACATTGTCCCGACATCGAAAGTGTGAAATGTGTTGAAATTCTGTTCGATTTTGGTGAAAAAGTTGACAATAGTCAAAACCCTGGTCGATTTGGGTGAAGGAAGATTTGATTGAAGATTAATTCTTAATGGGTGGATCGATTTGGTAACAGAAGTGGATAGCTGTGAAGATTTCTTCGGTTTTGGCTAAGGAAGAGTTAGGGGAACTTTAACGCGCGAAGGGATGTAAAACGTCAAAGGAATTGAACTATGCAGATGATGATTTCTGACGGTCTAGATTGGGCGTTGTATTTACTCCCTTGCATTTAATGGGTGAATAAATTTGTTTTTTTAGGGTAGGTAATAGATAAAAGGGTGAGGATGCTAGAGAAAATCAACTAACAACCAAATTTGTTTTTCGGCTTGTCCCAATCAACACAAAGCTTTGTGTTCTGATCTTCCAAAACTACTCTCATTTTAACTTGATTTCCATGTTTCTCAATTGAGCTTGATTCTCGTATGGATCAGACAAATCCATACCTCTTTAAGTATGTCGACCTTTTGAGAGAAAAAATAGAGTTATTTTTCTTCTTAGTCATGGGTCAACTCTATCCCCTCTCCTCGATCTCGCTAATCTCTGCTCTATTTTCTTGACAAATATATGTTTGCTTAAAACACCAATGAACACGTTGACAAAAGCATTGCAAAAGTACCATTATAATGTTAAGTGAAAGAACAAAAACATGCTCGAATGTCACCCATACATTCTAAAAATATATTACCAAAACGTAACCGAAAGTGACTCTTAAAACATCACAATTTTTTTTATCATTTTAACATGGCTTTTTAGTTTTTCTGTTTGCAACGACCTTTTAGTTAAATGATGGTATATAACCTTTGGAGTTTGGATATTTGTCCAACGTCGTGTAACGCGTAGTTTTCAAACATGTCTTGTGAGTAAGTACTTGCGACAATAGAACAATCACACGAATCACACTTAAATTGCAGTGATCATCCAATGTATATATTTATGAGAAAGTAATATGGTAAATAACCAACCTTCAGAATCTCCACCCCCATTGTCTCGTAGAAAATCAACATCGATTCATAATGATTGACATTACAAATAAAGACAAAACTCCTTCACTCGTCGATAAAAAAGAGTTACAAGTGACCTAATACTAATCAACAAATAAAAAGTACATCCACTTCACAACATAATGTGTGACGGTGGGTCATCTAACACGTACTTTTGATTCTACAATCAACCATACGACCATTTCCTTGATTGTTTGGATTAGGTCACCGGGTATCGCCTTAGATTTTCGTATGATTTCTATGTGCAACTCGGTGTATAAATTCATCACGAAAATCATCGCCAACAGAATCCACACCATTTATAGAAAATAGTATTTCATAGCCCAAAACGCGTTTGTTCCAGAACGCCAAATCATAGACTATATTATAATTACCCAGGAATTATTACATTCCTTGCCTCACTCACATGCAAAGAAAGGGGGTTTCGCCTTAAAAATGAATATGGCGAAGGCATGCGATAGGCTCAGCTTGTCTTTCCTTGAGACGACTTTAGAGGTTATTGGAATCACATGTCTTTATTGAGCCTCATTATACATACAACTCAATGGCGATCTGCTTGGGGATTTTAAATTATCTCGTGATCTTAGGCAAGGTTGTCCTTATCACTTTACATATTTGTTATCATGACTCAATCCCGATCCATACATGTGATTGACAAGGCAACTGCAAAGGTGGAAAAACTAATAAACATTGTCCATTTGTCTCCCACCTTTTATTTGCGGATGACCACATCTTGTTTGGCAACTCTACTGCCTCCAACTTAAGCTCAATCAAGAGACGATTTACCCTATTAATCTTTTTTGTCCAAGCTATTAATTTCACAAAGTCATCCATTTATTTTGCCCCCTATGATTATTGCCACTTTAATACATGAATTAGACACACCTATAATAAATGACGACTCCAAATATTTAGGATACTTTATTCTTAAACCCGATCATAAAATCATCAGTTTTAATTGGTTCATAGAAAAGTTCAGCAAAACCCTATCAGAGTGGAAACAAAAATTGGTCCTCAAACAGATCATACAGTTCTAACAAAACAATACTCAATTCATATTGTTCATATAACGCTGATAAGGGGACTTCATGACATACTCCATGGTGTACTCCCTCTAATAGGATAAGGAATATTTTAGCCTTTTCAAATTTAAAAAAAGGTCGAAATATTTCTTTTCTTATTAGTCAACTCAGCTATGGAGTATGCCAAGCAGTACGACAGGGAGTCCCCCGATCATTTTTGTTGTTCACATCCCTTTCAACATATAATAAAGGCCTCAC
The DNA here is from genome assembly GCF_041429995.1 of Eschscholzia californica. NCBI lineage: Eukaryota > Viridiplantae > Streptophyta > Magnoliopsida > Ranunculales > Papaveraceae > Eschscholzia > Eschscholzia californica. Next base: position 30,922,139 of record NW_028238198.1, read on the forward strand.
CTAAGACCGGATTGAGGGAGAAAACAGACGGAACTTCATTCCTTGTGGAGCACAAGGATCGGTGACGTGTCATCATATTTTCAAATCCCGCCCAATTCAAGATTTCATTTCAATCGTTGAGATTGAAAATTTTAATTTTCCCCTTATATTATTCCCTCTTACATCTTCCACACAATAAACCCACCTTTTCGAACAAATCTCTCTCTCTCTCTCTCTCTCTCTCTCACTTCTCCATCCTCAAACCCTAACCCCAAAAGGTAAACCACTCTCTCTTACACCGTTTTATACCGATTTTCATCGATTCCACGCCGTTTTCAACCGATTCTCACACTTTTGATCTGATTTGTTACAGGATTCACCATGAAAGGAGGCAAATCGAAGGCCGATTCATCCAAAAAAGCCGAGAGCAAGTGAGTTTTTGATCGATTTCTTCATCCTAAAGTTATTCATCAACTTTTTTAATGAAAATTTTAGTAGTTTCAGATCTGAAAATTTGAAGTTGTTTTTTGTGATTTGAAGGCTTGGTGTTAAGAGAAAAGGTGCTGCTAGTGATGGAGCTGGAAAAAAACCAGCTAAGAAGGAAAAACCAGCGAAAGATCCTAACAAACCTAAAAGACCTGCTAGTGCTTTCTTCGTGTTCATGTAAAAATTACTTTTCTTCCTTATTTTGTGCTCATTCAGTACCTTTGTAGAGATTATTAGGGTTTTGGATTGAACTGTTTTACTTGTTTATGAATTTTAGGGAAGAATTTAGACAGCAGTTTAAGGAGAAACATCCTAACAACAAATCAGTCTCAGTTGTAAGATTTCTTTTCATTTTTTTTTTAATCAATTACTGAAATCTCTGGTTCTACAAAATTGTTACTAAAGAGTCTTCTGATATCACTTTTTTTGATGAAAAAAGGTTGGGAAAGCTGGTGGAGATAAATGGAAGTCTTTATCTGATGCTGTGAGTAAAAAAAGCAAAATTCCTTTTGAACAATTTTGGTAGAAATTAGGGTTATTTTTGTTACATATATAATTTTTTTTCTCGAATCGCTTGATAATTTTCAGGAGAAAGCTCCATATGTAGCAAAAGCTGAAAAAAGAAAGGTTGAATACAACAAAGTCATGGCTGCCTACAACAAAAAATTGGTAGAGCTTTTCTTCTCTAAGTTCATGAGTTGTCTTATTTATTAACCATGTCGACATTTGAACTAATTTTTAGTTGGGTTTTAAAACCAGGCTGAAGGGTCAAAGTCCGACGAAGAAGAAGAAGAATCTGACAAATCAAAGTCAGAAGTGAACGATGAGGATGAAGATGATGAAAGCGGAGAGGTATGTTTATAACTTTATATGGGGTATGTACTGTCATTTTGGAATTTGGATGCTGGTTTTAAATTGTTTTTTTTGGACGATTCTCTTAACAGGAGGACGAAGATGATGACTAGAATGATGACGCTTGGGATTGTTCGTTTCTAACTGGGTGTTTATGGTATCTGTTACTCAAATGGAAATATATGTTTCTGTAACTTTCGACAATCTTAAAATGCTCTTGTACTTGCTCTTGCTTCATGTTAAATGATTTAGCTAGCCTTTTTTGGATCCTTATTATCTTGTGTTATATTTCTTTATTCAGCAATGTTCTCTTTTAGGTTTTATAATCTGGGTAAGAATTGGTTAGCTAAATCTTCGATGAAACTTAACTATTGTATAACTCACTTATTAGTAGTATGTTCTTAAATTGTGTTATACCATCTATACTGGGTTATGTAAGGAGAAGGTTAGATTTAGTAGCCCAATATTTGTCAAGAACATTTTAGGGTTTAGATCAGAACTGTACACACTTCTATATGATCATAGTGGGTGTCAGGACTTAGAAAGGAAGAAGCAACATATAGCTGTATAGGTTTCATTGACAATTCTTTAGCCATTATGAAAGTATTAACTTGTAGAGGTTTATCTATGATGTTCTGGTTGTGGATTTAGGGTTGTGAAAGAACGACATTAATGTCTTTACGTTTGTTTTGTGTAGTATATGTAATACTTACCGTTGATACAGGTAATACAACACTTACGCCATAAGAAAATTTTCCTTGTTCTACTTTATCAAGGTTCTTTCTTGTTCTTGCCCAGTGTAGTTAAGCTTTAGTTGCATCTTTATGTTGTTCTGTAGTTAAAATATAATCGCTATAGGGCTAGTCGAATCTTTTCTTTTCCCTAGTTATTATCGATGAAAGGAAAACTTTCTTCAGAGATGTTGGCAGTATAGCTGCAGTTTGATTTTGGTAAGTTGTATAAAAAAGCGGCAAAACCTGTTGCAGCAAAGTTTTGTTTTAGGTTGTAGTATTGGCGTATCGGGCATAATGCTCTTCTCTGTTGGATCGCTTGTGACTCGGTTGGGTTGGGTGAGACTGGTCCAATAAAAAAGTGAGTTGTATGTGTATAATATTTTAGGTACAAGCAAGATGCTGAAAAGAAGGCCACTTCTGAGGAAGTTATTAAAATATCCAAGACCTTATAATGAAGATTCCATTCTTTTGTATTGGTTTGAGAAAGGGAAGGTGTGAGGCACGAGGGAAGGTGGGGGGTTATGGGTCTAGTGCTTTTAACGGATAGTTAGATGGTTTTGAGTCAGATATAATCTCAGTATCTGTCAGCTTCCACTAAGCATCATGTGTAGGCAGTTAGTTCTTTTCTAATTCATTTCAGGTCTGACTAGATGTCAGTTTTTCTCATTATGATTAGAATTTATTTATTTTTTCATTTTGAAATTAATGTGTGAATGCTAGTGTGTAACTGTGGGCTGTGGGCATCTAAAATAATATCGGGAGAATAATGACTTGGTAAATCAAGATTGACTAATGAAGCATCTATTTATCAATTTGTATTTAGGCCTGTAAACGGTGGTCCGAAAATCCGAATCCGATCCGCATCCGCACTCAAATAATCCGACATTTCGGATTTCGGATTCGAATTTCGGATGTCTTGTCGGATAATTTTCGGATATCGGTTTCGGATTCGGATATAGCTATATCCGACTTCGAAAAAATCCGATCCGATTCGCATTTGAAATCAACGGTTAAGATTCACCCAAGGGATTAAAAAATAAACAAAACTTTATCCTCAAGTAGTCAACTTAAAGTCTAAGACTAAGTCTTCAGACTTCAAAGAATCAAAGTTCAACTTCAAGTCTTCAACTCTTATCGGAATTTCGGATCAGATAATATTGTATTTGAATTTCGAATCGGATAATATTCGAATTTCGGATAATATTGTGTTATAATGTTATGGCTTAAAATTCAGAATTTCGGATCGGATAATATTCGATATTCGAATAGCATTTCGAATATCGGATTCGGATGTCATTTTTGACCATCCGTCGGATATCGAACCCTTATCGGATAGTTCGAATAATTTCGGATTTCGAATTCGGATAGTACTGTATCCGAAAATAGTTCGGTTCGTTTACAGCCCTATTTGTATTTCCTTCGGAAATAAACTTAATTGCATTTTACCAACACATCACAACTTTTGACCACTGGCATTGATCTATGCCGCCACCATCATTATTTCCATATTTCTTTTTTCTTTCTGTCTCCCTTCTTCCTCTCCCCCACTCTTTAGAAAACGGAGACATATCTCCGATTTGTTAAGATGTATGTATTCTTCAACTCAGTAGAAAGTCGCTTTGTCTTCAACAAAGAAGGTTTGAGATGAAGAGTGACAGTCCCGTTGCTTCTTCAACTTAGATGAGTTCAAGATGGACTTTCCTTTTTTTTTAACTCAAATCTTCTCAGTTGAAGAAGATAGATATACCATAGACATAGTAGGTTAGGGTTTTGCTGGGTTCTTTTAGAGAGAGAGCGAGAGAAGCGAGGGAAAGAGGAGAGAGAGAGAGAGAGAGAGAAAGAAAAAGAGAAGAGAGAAAGAAAAGGAGAGAGAAAGAGAAGAAGAGAGAGAGGGAAATGATGGTGGTGGTTTACGAGTAGTGGCCGAAAGTTGTTGTGGTGAAGGTGAGGTAAAGATGAAGATTATGGGGTAACATACAATCAAGTTTATTTCAAGATAAAAATAAAGATGTTTCCTAAGTTAATCGTAATTTACCAGATCATTATTCTGTGCAAAACATTTTTGATGCCCAAAAGTTGCAGTTATAATTGTGTGGTTGCCCTTGGTTGCTAGTGGCCCCCACTATCCACTTTTTTTTTTTTTTGTTGAAAGCCCCCACTATCCACTTAGGCACTCTTCTTTCACGCTTGTGTCAATAGAAAAACGTCTTTCAACAGGCGGTTCAAAGTGCTTTGATTTTTTGGAATTTATGTCAATACTATCAACCACTTAGACAACCAAGTGTTGATAATGCTTTAATTATGAGTGGTTGTTTACTCCAGAAACAATCTTTTGGGTTAAAATTCTGGATCAATCCCTTTGTGTAAAGTTTGCCAGTCCTATCGGGGGCTCTTATCAATGTAAAGATTGTACCATGTTTTTTTTGGTAGAAGATCCAAAATATGGACCCTAATAGGACAATAAGTCCACTATTAAAACAAAATAGACCAAAAATAAAAAAATACAAATTCTGAAATGTACTATACAAATCATCTTCGTAAAAACTTCCCTCCCTTTTTCTCTTGAAAGACAAATTGCGAGTTTTCAGCTAGGGAATGAAAATGCAGGGAGAATTAGAACCATTAATTATTGACTTGAACTCACAAAGAATTCTTAGATTTAAACTTGTGTTTCCTTAATGCATGCACCATTTTGAACTTCACACATTTTATTTTGTGTTGCGTACAAAAGAAACATATTCTTACACATTTACTAAACAATCGACACGTTAGTGATGCACTTATGTATTTGTACGAGACAAAAACAAATATTTAAGAATTACAATTTTTTTTTGCTTTCTTTATATTAAATTTAGACTTTAAATCTAAATTAATGTAATTTTGTTTTCGACTTTTGGCCCATAGTCTCCAAAATTAGATCTAAATAAAAGTTTAGAAATCACACACCATTCTCTCGAAAACATGCCATATGGCTAAATTTTTTGACAACATATTTCCTTTATATCAGGAAATGGTGAATTATTGCACAAGTTCCAAAACATAGAATTTTGACTAGTTTTACGGTTGAATGTAAGCACCAAAAAACATCTAAACGTGATAAGAATATTGCTCCTATCTTCTGATTAAGGTTGTCAACGTGCTGGCTTACATTCTATTATTGAACCATTCCTTTTGTTATCCAACCTACTTAATTGATTCTTAATCAAATTTTCTTTGATTATAAAGTAAAGTAACAATCTTTCAACAAAAAATGAAAAAAGTAAAGTGACAATCTTTCAATAAAGAAAAAAAAAAAATAGTTAATTCCTATATGGCCCCCTACTTTGTGACCAGCTTCCTTTATGGCCCCCTATTTTCAGGTAAATGTCATTACTACCCTTCTTAATAATAAATTTAAAACATTAAAAAAAAAAAATTTCCACCTCACCCCTCTCTCTCTCCACCTCATCTCTCCCTACACCTCACCCCTCTCTCTCTCTCTCCAATTCACCTCTCTCTCTCTCCAACTCACCTCTCTCTCTCTCCAACTCACCTCTCTCTCTCCAACTCACCCCTTTCTTCTCCGGCAAGGTGGCCGGCCGGAAAATTCTCCGGCCGGCCACCTTCAAACCTAAAAAAAAAAAAAAAAGTTCTCTCTCCTCTCTCTCTCTAAATTTTTTTTTTTTTTTAAATCTCACAACTCTCTCTCTCTAAAACTCCGGCGAAGGGGGTTTTCCTTCGCCGGAGCACGGCAGACCTTTAAAGGTCTGGCGTGAACAGACCAGATCGGTCTGTTCACGGCTCCGGCGAAGGGAAACCCCCTTCGCCGGAGTTTTTAGAGAGAGAGAGAGATGAGAGGAAATTTTTTTTTTTTTTTTTTTTGGAGGTCGCCGGCCGGAAAATTTTCCGGCCGGCGACTATATTCGGAGAAGATGAAGGTGAGTTGGAGAGAGAGAGAGAGGAGTGAGTTGTGAAAAGAGAGAGGTGAGTTGTAGAGAGAGATGAGGTGGAGAGAGAGAGAGGGGTGAGTTGTAGAGAGAGATGAGGTGGAGAGAGAGAGGGGTGAGGTGGAAATAAGTTTTTTTAAATGTTTTAAATTTAGAATTAAGAAGGGTAGTATTGACATTTACTTGAAAATAGGGGGCCATATTTGAATTTACGAAAAAAAGGGGCCATAAAGGAAGCTGGTCACAAAGTAGGGGGCCATATAGGAATTAACTCAAAAAAATAAATAAATTAACAATCAATTATAGCCGGGTCCAAATCAATAACACTTGGGTAAGTTGATGTCAATTCCTACTTGTAATTTACTCATTTTAGATATTTTGTTGGATCTAAGTGAGACTTAATTTTTTTTTTTTTTTTTTTAATATTGGCTATAAAAGTCATTACAAAGACAATGATACGATGTGAGAAGCGCGATAATTGCCGAATTACTATTGGCCTAAAGTTCGATGAAATTAACAGCCTAAAAGCCTACAAAAACTTTATTTATACCCAAGTTTTAATATTCTTGGATTTACATTTCCATGAAATCGAACGTGTGACCTCCGCATTGAAGAGGAGATGCGCTTACCAACTGGACCACCAATTGTTGGCTAAGTGAGACTTGAATTCAGACCTAAACACATGTTAGATGTTAACCACCACCTTAACCACGTTGTATATCTAACTTACCACAACTTTAGAGGTGGCGCATCGCACTGCTGAATTCCATCTGTGACGCAACAAGAGAGAAAATATTCAACTATCTCGTTCTAATTTGTGAATCTTGTCCATCTATGTAACTCCGCCGACATCCGGCAACGAGAATAGGTAGGCATTCTAAATTAAATCACATTCTTAATCTAGTCCGTTGAGTGAGATGTTGATTTTTATATGAAATGAATTTTTTGTTACAGCAAAAGAGCAGTAGAAAAATAAAAAAAAGACCAAACTAGGAAAAGACAAAAGAATATTGAAGAGTGAGAAAGAGAGGAAGAGAAAGAACAAAATTTAGTAGAAAGTCTTATCATTGTCATCCTACTAAATATCTCTTTCTCTAGACTTCCAACAATTCTAACAACATCAACCAACAAGCTAACAAACCTCTCTCTCTCTCCAGCTTTACTTCTCAGTTTCCCCAACTACTCTCTCTCTCTCTACATTTATCTCAAAGTTGTAGTTGAAATTAGTTGACTTTTGATAAATGCAGTCAATGTTTCTGAAATTCTGATTACCCAATGGAGTTGGAGAAGAGAAGAATCAGTTTCCAATGATATTTTCTGGTTAGTGATTATGGGTTTTCAGTTTTTTGACTTTTTCATTCGTGGGTATGGAAATAAATGGAAGAAAGTTGTGATTATTTGCAAGATTTTGAGGTTGTCAATTTATATGATTTAGTTCTGTTTGGTAATTGATGATTTGGGTTGTTTAGAATTGGATCAGAAACAGATGACATTTTAATTGAATTTCATACAAAATTAGAAGAATTATTTACCAATATTCAACTTCAGGATTTTATGATTGAATTAGGGTTGTTAATATTCAACTTCAGGATTCTCATGAATTGGGTAATAAATTGGGAAAGTTATCTTCAAAAACTCAAATCTACTCAATATCTTCTCTTGTTCATGAATTTGGGTTGTCAATTTTGTTCAATCTATGTTCTTCAATTATAGTTTTAAAGAAACATATTATATTCTCTTTTCTTTGTTTTGATTATCATATTGGATCTTGTTGATTGTGTTTTTAATTCTTGATCTTAATCTCCTCAATTCACATGTTCTAACTTTCATTCTTTAATAGTTTGGTTCTTTGGGAAAAAATAAAGTTTGCTAAGACTTGGAAATTAGTCTAAAAGGCTAATTCGTGTCTTTCATTTTGCATCTGTTTTTTCTTCCATCTTTACGCGGATTCATTGCCTTTGATATATTGGATAGATTCGATCATTACGGTAATTTTCTTCAAGATGCAGGATCATGAGACTAAGCTTCTATTCCCGATGCTTATATGGTTTTCGGGTTTTGGTATTTAACAGGTACTAAGATGTTCTCGTTCATATAGTGGCGGGCTACGACTCTGATAAGGCCTAGATGTGACATATACCCGGAATGGATGTTTTGGAAGCTTAGATTCAAATAGATGGGAGGATTATTCCATCTCTTTGACTTTCATCAGTCTAGCACATCTCGAAAGCTATCAAGTAAAAAGAGAGACAATGACGGTAAGCCTCAATTTTCTTATGTTTTTCATTTGTATTTGTGGATTCAAGAGATTTTGCTAAGTGACATGTGATCTAAACAAATTCCTAGTTTCTCCTAGAAACAAACGTTTGTTCGGGTGATAAAAAATCCGTCACTCAATAGTCATAACAATGAGGAAAATGTGAAAAACTTCCGTTAAGTTGATTTACTACTAGAATTTCTCACTTTCTTAGCTTGAATCTCAAACTTTTTTGTTTAATTGGTTCATTTTTAGGCCTGGAAGCTCCTCGAAATAGCTTGGAGTTATCAATTGAAGAATCGCAGTGTTACAATTGCTTCGGTGACAACGTACCCGTAATCCATCCTCTTGTTTTCTATGATTATAGCTATCTTAATAATCCCCCATTTTATCTGTTCTTTACTTTTTTGCCGAGTTCAAGTAGGTGTTTTCCAACCCATTTTTAGCAACATCTAATTGTCTTTGAATCTCCAGTATGCATTTCAGGTAACATCAAATTCCTCGAAAGACGCCTCATATCCAGTTGGAGCTCCGGTGAAGGAGTTGGTTTTCGAGGAGATACCAAAAGAAACGGAACCCAAACGTAAAGTACCCAGCGTTATAGCCCGTTTGATGGGAATGGATATGATACCGCTTGAAACGAAACCTTCAAGCGCCTTAATCGAGAAAAGAAGCGAGATGATAAGGCACGAACGAGACTCTTCAGTCCGACGTAGCCCGCTTGGTTTAAAACAGTCGAAGCAGACAGAAAATAGCGTGCTTTCTCATAGTCCAGAAAGAGATTTTGACAAATCTAGACGCGAAAAAAAGAATGGGAAACCAAAGCCTCGACCTCATCCTCAAGAAGAAGAACTACAAAAGTTCAAAAAAGATTTTGAAGCTTGGCAAGCTGCAAGAGTTTGGGAAAACTCGAAGATTACCAATCCGGGTAATATTCCTAGACGATGGCTTGCCCAAGAACATCTCAACAAGGAAAAAATGGCTTTTTATTCAGATCCTAAGAAGGTCACAGCATTTGAAAAGCCAATAGAACTTGAGAAGCATAAGTTGAAATCAAGCTCAACTGAGGAAACTTTTTCACGATTGGGTAGAAAGGAGGTGTGTCAAGATTACCAACAAGGACGGGTAGCTTTCAGAAGTAGTAACTTTGAGCAGGTCACCTTGATGAACCATGTCGAGAAACTGGAAAAAGCCAACGTGCCGACTAGGATAGTTATCTTAAAGCCTGGTCCTGATAAGACATTTGGGAGTGAAGAGTCTTGGACTGGTTCATCTGAAATTATGGAACAAGAAGGTAGTATCAAAGATTTTCTTGAGGAAGTAAAGGAAAGATTAAGATTCGAAATCCAAGGGAAGACGACTAGTCCAAAAAGGGATATTATTGTCCGAGGTAGTGGGATTGAGACCCCATTTAGCGAAAAACCATTGAAACAAAAACAAATTGTTCGTCATATATCAAAACGGGCTAGAGAAAGTGTTACTAGGGACATTGGAATGGATTTGTTTCGAACAGAATCAATGAGATCATATGCTAGTGAAGTTCAAGTTAATGGCCCAGACTCCCCAGACTTCATCAGCCGAGACGCCAGAAGAAGCTTGTCAGAGAGACTGAGTAATGTCTTAAATCCAGAACCGCTCGAAAATATTCGGACTACGGATGCAGATAGTTTGATTTCCATGATGAATAATGACGAGAGTAGATTAAGTCCGTCGGGAAATATATTAAGAGATGGGCTTGAAACGAAAAGCCTATCGTTTAGATATGGGATCAAGACGGACGAAAATTCCCCAAGGAACCTCGTAAGATCTTTATCTGCCCCAATATCAGGAACTTCATTTGGAAAGCGTCTATTGGAGGATCAGCATATTCTAAACGGGACTAATTTCACCAGGAGGAAGCATGAAACCACTGAAAACGTTCCAATTGGAGCGAGAAAAACCAAGAAAGAGAGATTTAATTTCAAAGGAAAAGTTTCAAATTTAAGACATAGTCTCAGTTTCAAAGGTAGATTTTTTGGCCGAAAGATTCAATCAGTAGATGAACTAGAGAGTAACGATTCCAATTTCGTGAAGGATATCATGAGTGACCCAACGGTCCCGAGGAACCTGAGAAATGATCTGGTAAGAGTCTGAATGCTACCTCATTTATGGTTAAGTTAATCGTCTGTAAATAATGGTGTTTGTTTTCTATGGTCTTACAGGATAATTTCACTGAGGTGCCTCCTAGTCCTGCGTCAATTTGCAATACTCCTCGAGACGAGTATTGTAGGACTTGGGACCAACCAAGCCCAGTTTCTACACTAGACATTCCTTCGATAGAAGAGCAAACTGTACCCAATGTTTTCAGTGATATCAGCTCCAATCTTAATGGTAAGAAACACTTCATCGAGGAAATGAACTTATCATCTTTATCAAATTTAATGCTTCCATTTTGTTATAAGACACAGTTTTTCACCACGAAATTATGATCGGTTCACATTTTATGGTAGCTCGGTTCTCAAACCCGTTTACTTCTTAGATGCATTCGGGTTAGTAGTTCTCGTCGATTATTGGAAGTTTGGAACCACTCTTACCTACCAAATATATCAAGTTTTAGAAGAAAGCCTTTTATGATAGCCATGGTTGCTCTTTTTCCTCAGATTTTACTCTCATATCTTCGATATTTCCTCGCCCGTTTCCGTTTCTCTAGTTGATTATTACCCTATCCCAACCACTACTACCTACCAAAGAAAGATCCCACACACCAAAAAAAACTGGAATTATCTTAGTTATTCAATGTATGTTACTTTTTCGGTTGGGAAGGTGTTTTCTTTCGTTTTCTGTCATCTTCTCTACCGGTTTGTGTTTAAACCTTTCTGTATTTTCGTTCGTTCATTTTCTATTATATTCCGTCATTCTTTGCCTAATCCTCAAAGAAAAAGATCCCCAGATTAGGTTCTTCACTATCAATATTTACTATATTTATATGATTAAGAGAATAAACACCCTTTCAAGAACACCATGTACTTAAGTTAGTTCGATTATAGGTTGGTATATGGTATTTTTATGACAATATACTTCATTATTGAACAGAGCTCAGAAATCAGATGAACAAACTAAGTGGCGAGCATTCCGAGGAAATGCCTATCGAAGAGGAGCTCCAAGAAAATGGGATGGTTGATTTAGAGGACGAAACAGAAGCTTATATACGAGACATCCTTGTAGTTTCCGGGCTATATGATGGATCCTCGGATTGTTCCTTTCCAAGATGGGATTCAAATTCTAAACCAATACCAAACTGGGTACTCGAGAAAGTTGAAGAATCTTATGATAAAAGAACGGAGGAAAATACAACGGAAGATCAAAGAGATTGGAATAAGGAAGATCATAAGGTACTATTTGAATTGTTAAATGAAGTTCTTTTAACCATACTAGTACCTTCAAAAACCATGTCTAAATTCAAAAGAAAGATTTTCGGGTCGGGCAAGATTCCACCACCACGAGGAAAGAAATTATTAGATATTGTATGGCGAACGATATACATGTATGTCTATCCGGAATGTGAGGATGGTTATTATTATTATTCATTAGATGCCATGGTTTCTCGCGATTTAGAAACGATTCCTTGGTTAAGTTTGATTGATGATGAGGTTAATGTTGTTGGAAAAGAAATAGAGACTTGGATTCTTAGGGACTTAATTGGGGAAATTGTGAAGGATTTATTGTTATAACTATAATTAAGGATTTAGGATAATTTGTTAGATTGTTGATAGGAGGAAGGGGAATAAATTTTTGTACATGATGATCAATATTTGTTGTTGTTTTTTTGTTTCACTTTTCAACTTGTGTTGGAAGTAGGAGAGTTGGGTTGAAATTCTTAAGAAATTACTTGGCTGACACAAATGAAATGTACATTGATCCTCTTTTTCTTAGTTTGTAAACAAGTTCTTGTTCTCTGTTTGGGTAGTCAGATTTTGAGTTGTTTTGTGTACATTTTCTTTTTCATGGAGGAAATTCTTCATCGCTACCGGGGTAAAGTACATATTCATCTTACCGTCCCTAGCCTTTTTAGTTTTTCAATAAACCTACATCTTTTTTTTTTGTTTGTTGAAAGAATAAACCTACATCTTCTCTACAAATGTTTCTTCTCCTTTTAGAAATGTAAGAAAATAAATCACAATTTCTAAATGTAATCTCCTCACCAATGTACCATTTAAAGTCTTCTACGATTAAACAATTATATACTATTTATATACTGTACACATCGGGAAATTTGACCTAAACTACATAAAAAATTTAAATTTTAGTTAAAAAAAGATCTGTCAATTTTTTTTTAGTCTTCACCTCCCTAAGTATTTTTTAATTTGCAACAGCTTTACAACGCCTCGCGACAGCTTTGCAGCGCCTCGCGACAACTTTGCAACGCCTTGCGACAACTTTACAACTGCTTTGCAATAGTTTTGGAGTGCCTTGCAACACCTTACAACAACTTTGCAACGGCTTGCGACACTTTTGTAAAAAATATTGAGTTTTTACCAAACAAAATACAAATATCTGGGTTTTTCGCAAAAAATACAATATTTGAGTTTATAACAAAAAAATTTCTTGTCTTTTTAACTAAAAAAAGTTTAAAATTGGGTCTTCGGTCCAATAATTTCCTGATAAATATCACTGGCCCATTTACTGGACGCATATATCCTCATGTTGCAATTCAATTTGTATTACTATAGACGTATCAATCATCAAGATTAACATGAATATCGACATAAGTTTCATTTGTCATGATCACTTGACTCGTTTTATTGTAGTAAAAACTTTTTCATCTAGAGCTCGAACGATTGAAGAAAGTGAAGCAAAAGCTATTCTAATGAGCATTCAATGGGCAACAGACAATCAATACAAGAACATCAATATTGAAAGTGATAACCAGAAGCTTTTATATCACCTTAAAGATGCAAAAAGCAAAGTGCAATGCCAATCCCTCTATCACATTCAAAAGATAAGGAACTTACCTCGTTTTCATCACATTACCTTCGACTATATCAACCGATCGCAGAATACTCCAACAGACAAACTAGCAAAAAATAAAATTTGAAATGATGTTCCATCTTTAATTTTTCATTTATATTGTAATAAAACTCTGATTTGTTAATGTTATTGGTAGCCTTTCAAAAAAAAAAAAAAAAAATGACCTACCAAAGTATTATTGCCGCCCCCCAAACCAAAATTTGGAGAAAGAATGTGAGGAAAGAAGCTGATAACACTTTTGGGTGTGTGTTTAAAACTTCCCAACACTAACCCACCAAAGTTACCCAACGTGGCATATTATGGTGTAACAAATACGCAGGTTAATATTCTAATGAGAAACACCCTAACTTCCGTTATGACGGAGTACTTGAACCGCGCCCAATAGAAAAGGGTGAGTCCGGTGAAGAAGGCTTCGGTCGTCTTCTTTCTCAGGAAAACCAATTTCCCACCTTCATCTCTCCCTCTTTCTCTCTCTCAACACACCCATATCCACTTTCTCTCTCTACTTCTAAGAAGACCCATTGTTTGTTCAATTCTTTGTAATTGTTTCTGGTACTTTTGGATCTGGACATGTAACTCGAACACGAAATGAAAGTCTGAAAGATGAGCTTCAAATGAATCTCTCTCTCTCTTCATTTCACAACTGAATTTGGGTAAGTCTCTATTTTCTTCCCCACTCTTCTGACTTTCTAGTTTAATGTTTCCTTCAATGGGTTTGGGTTTTGGGGTATTAGGGTTTTGGTTGTTATTTGTGGAGTTCTGTGTGAATTTGACTGTATAGTTTATTTATGTCAAACAAACTATTAGTCACCCATTGATAAAACCCTAGTTTATAATTCTTTAAATCTAACATAAATTAGCTAACTTGTTGGTAATGTATTTGGGTGAGAAAAGTACAAAAAGTTGTGTTTAATGGAGTGTTTGTATATGAACCATAGGAAGTATATATTGACGTATATTGCATGAGAAAATTCCAACTATTAATTCAGTCATGTTTTCTATTCCGATTTTATCATTCTCAAAGTGAAAAAAATGATTTGTTTTACCACCAAACATTTTTGAATTAAGTTATGATATTATGGTACGAAAAATGTAATTTATAATATATAGAACCTTATGTTTCTGTTGGAAACTCAACTATTTTCGGCTTGAAATCTTGGTTGGGGAGGTAAAGAACCTGATCATTATATGGTGTTGTAAAATTAAGACTTTCTTATGCCTTCCAAGGAATATCTTCTCAGAGGCCAGAGCAGGAATGTAGCACCAAACGATAACCTGATCATTATCTAGACTTTCTCAGAACCACCCGTACTTATACTATCGCAAAGTACTAACTCTTTTGCGCGCGCACACACACACACACAAATCGGCCACGTACGCCTTGACTCTTCGGTGGCTTCTTGCCTTGAGGCGTACGCCTTTTCCATACTCAACAAAATGCAGATATGTACTTTGTGATGCGTACATCAAGGTGTCCGAGGCGTACGCCTCACCAAGTGGCTATTTTTTTTGAGAAAATGAATTCTACACGTTTCTCCATAGTTTTCTTTTCAGTCTCTCGTCTTCTTATGGGATTCTTAAATGAAAAAGTCAGCATATATAATGCTTTTGTTCCTTTTGAGGGGTTTGGATTTTATGCTAGTCTGTGACATTTTAAACATCGCTACCTTTGGTTAATAAACACCTAAGACTTTAGATTATAATAGCAAGTAAAAAAGACTGTGCTATGTTATCTTTCTATACAATTGGTGATTTGAAAATAATAAATTAATGTACGCCTTTTGCGTGTCGAGGCGTATGCCTCAAGGCGCCGTTTCGCATCTTAGGAGCCTACCGCCTTGAGGTGGAAACGTTTTTTAAAACATTGTGTATATATTTACCTTAGCTATCCTTAGTTTTTGAGGTTTTCAAGGACTCATATCACCGATAAAATTAGGGTATGGTGGATGTAATTTAGCTGACACACTATGATATCTAGATGCTTGAGGGAACAAACCTTCTGTACCTCATGAAATTGGATGGTTTCTTTAATTTTTCTGTAGGTCTAATCCATTAGGTTTCAATGGCAAGTAACAATAACTCTATGAGGAACGTCGGGGTTCCTTCTGGGTTGGGTAATACAGGATCAGTTTCGTCTATGGCCATGGGACAACCCTCTCATTTTCTCCCTCAGGGGCAATCTCAAGCACCAGGTCAAGGTCAATTTCAGACCCCTCTTCGGTCCCAAGTCCAATCACAAGTTTTTGCTCAGGCCCAAGCGCACCAAGCTCAGTTACAGGCTCAAGCGCAAGCCCAGTTTCAAGCTCAATTACAGGCTCAAGCGCAAGCTCAGGCCCTTTCGCAGACCCAAAACCCTAGTATGGGGCATCTTGGTGCTTCATCTCCCTCTCTCTCAACGCCAGGTACAGCAAACATCAAACGGTTTGCTCAGAAACCTCCTCCGCGTCCTGCTGGGCTCACCGCTACTGGATCAGCTTCTCCATTTAGAACTATGGAACTAACACCCGCTGCACGTAGAAAGAAGCGTATGGTTCCAGAGAAACAGTTACCAGATAGGGTGGCAGCTCTTCTGCCCGAGTCTGCTCTCTATACGCAGATGCTCGAATTTGAGGCTCGAGTTGATGCTGCTCTGACAAGAAAGAAAATTGACATCCAGGAATCTGTTAAACATCCTCCCTGTATCCAAAAGACCCTCAGAATCTATGTTTTCAACACATTCGCTAATCAAACACGGACCATCCCGGAGAAGCAAAACTCTGAACAGCCTTCTTGGTCACTGAAGATTATTGGCAGGATCTTAGAAGACGGGGTGGATCCAGACTCTGCTGCCGTTCTGCAGAAACAGAGCTCATTATATCCCAAATTCGCTGCCTTTTTCAAGAGAGTTGTTATATCCTTGGACCCGACACTGTATCCTGAAAATCCAAAGATTGTATGGGAGAATGCTCGGTCACCAGTCCCCCAGGAGGGCTTTGAGGTTAAAAGGAAAGGGGATAAGGAGTTCACTGTGAACATTCGTCTGGAAATGAATTATGTTCCTGAAAAATTTAAGCTTTCGCCAGCATTGACGGAGGTTCTCGGGATTGAGGTTGAAACTCGTCCTAGAGTCATAGCTGGAATTTGGAACTATGTCAAAGCCAGAAAACTGCAGAACCCAAATGAGACTTCTTGCTTTTCCTGTGATTTGCCCCTTCGGAAAGTTTTTGGTGAAGACAAGGTGAAGTTTTCTGCAGTCTCGCAGAAGATCTCACAGCATTTATCGCCTCCTCAACCTATACATTTGGAGCACAAAATAAAGCTATCGGGAAACAATCCAGCTGGGACTGCCTGCTATGATGTGCTGGTGGATATTCCCCTTCCTTTGCAAAAAGAGATGTCTGCTTTCTTGGCCAACAGTGAGAAACATAAAGAGATCGATACATGTGAAGAAGCAATTTGTGCTGCTATAAAGAAGATCCACGAACATCGCCGAAGAAGGGCCTTCTTTCTTGGGTTTAGTCAATCTCCTGTTGAGTTCATTAATGCTCTTATATCTTCTCAAAGTAAAGACCTGAAGTCGGTATCTGGGGAAGCAAGTCGTAGTGCCGAAAAAGAACGGCGTGCTGAATTTTACAACCAAGCATGGTATACCCCTTTTTTATTTACTTGCTTATTTATATTCGATACGTATAATTAGCATGTCTTCTCTTCACTTTGGTGGTACCGAATACTTCAGTCGTGGAGGAGCACCTTCATATGTAATAGTCTGAATAAATGCCAACTCTCAGTGTTGTCTTTCTTGTTTTACTAATCATCCTTTTTTCTGAACATTAATAGGGTTGAAGATGCTGTAATTCGGTATCTCAATCGAAAACCAGCTGCAGGGAGTGAAGGTCCTGGAAGTACATGAATTGGCAGCAATTTCCTGGTAATCCTCATTAGCAAGCATGATTATGATGCTTGGTTATCCGGTTAAATTACTTCTTAAAGGTGTTTATTATACTTGTAATTCTCATATTGTAGTTCAGAAACTTAGATTATGGTTCAATGTTTTCTATTGTTTTTATTATCCTTCTAGAATTATAAACTAGACCTAAAAAGAGAGATATGAATCTGTTGTAGTCTGGTCTTTCTGAATATACTTGTGAAATGTTCAGGATAAGTAGAAGTTCAGGATGAATCCCAACTTTGTCTTTCAAATTTCATTACTTCAGGTGTCTTCGTGTTGATATCTGCTACAGGGGGTTCGCATTCATGGAAAGTAAACACAGAGAAATTCTTCTTTACCTTATAATTTCACTCAGAGTCTGACTCAAAGCTGATTTCTCACCTTCCTGACCATATATTGATAGCTTGCACGTCACTTCATTCATGATCAATCAGAACGCCGCAGAACTTAGAAGTAACAAAGGATTTCACAAAAAGATAACAGTCTTGGTTTAGAAAACTTCATTACGAAGTGAAACTAAGCAACCATGGGTTTATTATCAAAACAACAGCGATCTCAAAATTCTTTAGCTGAAAATACGGAGGTGGTGTTTTTAAAGAAAATCGAAAGCTTGGTTTGTTTGGATGTTTACTTTTTAGGGGTTTAGTCGTTCATCAACTGTTACAACTAAATTAATAGAAATGAACTACATTCAAGTCAATAATTTTCATAATAAGAAAGAAAAAGAAAAGGAGCAAGGTACCTCTTGAGATTACTGCAAATATCAATATATCTAATTAGCAATCAGATATTTTCTATTTTTTCTCATTCTGAAAATATCCTTACCTATTGAAACTCACTCCCTCTACGAACGCCCTGAAATTTTAGGGTCCGTTGCTCCGCTTAAAGGGTTTCCCATTTCACTATCAATAGCTCCAAGAGTTTAGTATCATTATTTAATAAATATATGATTTTATTCTTGTTGGTTTTATTTAGCTCTAGTATTTAGTTAGGGTTATTACTCTTCCCAATCAATTATGTACTTCTTTTCCTTTTATTAGATGTATTCTTCTCCTTTTATTATCGATGGGACGAGTACATTCTTTTGATCTTCCTTTTTACTCGTGAAGTTTTGATCTCACTGATTCATGAATGGGACTTAGAAAGCACTTCAGCGATCCATTACCAATATCCAACCAGCAAAAGATAAGCAGCAGCAGCAACCTGCACCAACACCTTTGCAGCTTCAAATTCTTGCATGTATTCGATCAAGGAGTTGGAACTCCTAGTAAACAGAAGAACAAAGATATAACAAATGAGTTTGCTCGACATAAAACTTTGAAAAACAAGGACCTGAGGTTGAAGCCCTGAGAGAGAAGGTTAAGCGGAAGAGTTTGATGCTTAAGAAACTTGTCTGAGGTTGAATCAAGCATGTTTTCGAACTTACAGTATGGACAAAGATATGCAGTCAAGAAACCAGATTTCTTTCTTAGCTTTTTCTTTTCAAACAACTAAATAAAAACTCACTCTATATATATATATATATATCAAATGTAAAAGAACCATAAAAAAAGGATAATTTCCATCCATTCAATATTTACAACTCTCGGACCCTCTCTTCCCAAATGGTAGCACCATAGTTAGAACAAAGCCCACAATTTCGGGCAATAGGAAACTGCCAACAGAGACACCAAAAGATTGAGCCTCTAGGGCCGAAGATAGTGCTCGAAAAAGCTGTTCAAATGCCTGAAACAGTCACACCCAACAAAAGAAATGGTTGCTAATGAAGGTTTATAATTTTCTCTAGCTTTAACTCAAACAATTACTTCTTTGTTTGAACAAAAGACATCGCATCTCTCACCTTCACAGAGCTTTTTGTTCTTCCTGTCAAGTTCGAAACTAATATGGGTTCAATTCAAATGTACACAAAAAGAGCTCCTTTTTTCTCATTGCTTTTATGATTGAGATTGAAGACTTCTCTTTGGTAGTCTCAACTGCAGGAAAGAACGACAGACTTAGAAATCATTTCCTTTTGTTTCAGTTTAAAATTCAGATGGAGGAATTGTAGGGATATTTGGAATTAGATAGATTTCACCAACCTGCTTCAAGAATTGGTCATAAAGCAGATATTGAAAACTATATATTAAGAAGATAACAACAAAAACGTTTCGAAGTTTCGAACCTTGGATTTTGTTGTCCTCCAGCCTCCAGAGTCTTGTTGCTGTGTGTATGAAAATCTATCAATTATAGCTATACCCTGATCTCCTTGAGGGGCGCGATCAGAAGCAAACTGACCCACGTCTAGACTATAGTTAGTTTGGCCTACTTCTGAGCTACCAACAGGCAAGCAAGGCTATCAACAAATAGATACAGAATAAAGTTTAGTACATTTTGCCATAGGTATATAAAAATTTTAGTTTTCGTGCATTAGTTTGTTACTCTCGGGTAATTTAAGAATCTACAGGAACAGGTTACACCTAATAGATACGAGTATTACAATGGAAGTTTCCACATTCAAAATGAATGAACAAATAGTTTTTAGTGGGTTTTTACATTTTCTAGCCGTTTCATTCTGAATTTGACTCTATCGACAAAAGAAAGTAGTAGGTTATGCATAAAGAGAGTACCTCGTCTTTTGGTGCTTCAAGATTCTTGATTTCCAAGCGATCAGCATAAAACAAGATCTGTAGCTACAAAGGAAGACCCAATCAATTCCAATTCTCGATAAAAGCAGCAAAACCACAGATGATAACCAGTTGGAATACAAACAAGCGTGGAAGCTTTTATCTACTTCTATCGCATTCAATTGAAGAATAGTAACAGCAAAATCCCATTTAAACCACCAAACAGAAGATTCACTATTAATCTCAAATATTGTGTGTAGAATGTACCTTGTTGAGTAACTGAACATTTGATGCATCAGTGGCCATGACCTGTAGACCGAGAAAATGGTTCGAAACAGTACAGAACGGGCAGAAAACTGTACTAAATACACACCCATCTTGTTCAGACCAAATACTGTTTTTCGGATCGGTCACACTTGTAGGCCTAAGACATAGTCGTTGATCAACCAGAGATGGGTCACAAATAACAACAGGTATACTCTTTGGTTCGTTGATGGATCCATGTTCCAATCCATTTCCCAAGAACGTTTGCAAGTACGATTTGGAAGATGATGTCATTAAACACGTGACAAGGTATTGGTTCTCGGGCAAACCTAATGAACTTTTACAAAATGAGCAACAAATATTTAGTCTTTTTCCCACTTCAGAAGTGGAAGACAAAGATGACGGACTAAAGCTGTCTGCTACAACTGTTTCTGTACCATTTGACTTATTATACTCATACACTGCAGAGTCGGCCTCAAAACCAAACTCAATTCGACGGTTTGCGTCCTTAGATGCACCCGAACACTCCATACTGTTTTGTGGTTTGCAATCAGGAGTTCGAAACTCATCCATTACGGAATTAGCCAATTCTGAACTCATTGCCCTTCTCCTTTTCTGTGTGTGAGAATTAACACTCAAACTCATATATGATTCCATTTCTGGTTTCAGATTTTGGAAGTCAATATCTACTAATCTTTCAGGTGTGATATCCATTGCATATGTACCCTCAGAAAAGGGTCCATATGAACTGGCTATGGATGCTGAATGGACTGATAATTGATCTGATATCTCATTAGTGGCCTTCACCATAGATGAACTTGAGGTATCTTCCTTGGAGAAACCAGCAGCAGGACTGGAAATAGAAATAGTATCATATATATGAAGGTTTCCCACAAAGGTAGACTGTTCAGGACTGCTGATAGAAGATGCCATGGATTTTCTTTCGGACCTGCAGAAGTAAGAAATGATCATTATTAATGGTCCATTTTGACACCTTGAAATTTTACTCACAGCTAACAATCAAATTGACTGCCTATTTTGTAATCTACCATTGGAAACTTCCCCGAAGCACAAGTTCATATAACACGGTAAATCAAGGAATATAAGTAGGGTTTGAGGTTCAACTAGGTGTATGAGAAGACCCAAGAAACCCTGTCACAGCTGCTAGTTAGACTCAAACCATTGGCCTCTGGCCTCCCAAGACACCTAGCTCCAATACCGTGTTGACAACCACCTAGGCGATCAGTGAAAAGGTAGTAGTAATAATAATTTATGCCATAAGGTTCCTTGCGTCCGGAAGGATCACGTAAACACCCACCAACCTAGTTCCATCAGATTCATGATTGTGGAACAGGCTGATATGCGTGCATCGACATCTCCAGTTTCAGGAGATTCTTGACAAAATTTATCCCTCAACTTTGAGCCTAGGAGCATATATCCTTTATCATTTTCATTAAATATTTAATACAGTACAAGATGCTCCTAAGTCCTAACTTAAAAATTATAAAAGCCTTGTCAGTTAAACAAGTTCACCTTGAATCTATGTGGGCACTGCATTCTGAGTCTACACAGTCTCTGCAGATTACTGTCACAGTATCATCAGCATGATCAAACTCTGTTGTCTCTGCATTGACGTGGACATTTAATTTGGGCAATGGGGCCTCATCAGTTCGTACTAAATTTAAAGATCTGGGTAATCTGCGAGCCTTTCCCGCTGCTATCATGTTATTAGAGACGACGTTTTCTCCATTAGAACAGTCAATCTTGCAACCAGTATTTTTCCTTTTCACAACCCGTTCCCTCAACCCTCTTTGCTTTGTTACAGGGATTTCTTCTTCTTTGATGACAGAAATCTCTAATGAACTAATGTCCTCTTGCTTAGTCTTTTCCTGTAAAAGGTTAAATTGACCATCAGTTTTCCTCAAAAAAGCGGTGTTTCAGACACTAAAACTGTAAGAAACCCTTAAAAGAAGAGAAGAACCTTGACATCCTGGAAAAAAGATTGTAACCCTTCCATTGACTCGCCAAAGCTGTCATACTGTTTGATGGATTTCCTTAGCCACTTAGAAACATATGCAGTATTCCTTTCCTCCTTAAATCTTTCATCTGCATGAATGATTAACTGGACATATTAGAAGCCTACGTATAAATGTTGATCACGCAAACTCATAATCTCGAGGCATTTTTGGTTTGTGGTCCAAAAACATGTGCTTGAGGACTAATTTCACCTAAATCACTAAGCATCACATCTTATTAAAATGTTGATTTATTGTTGACTGTTGTTTATAATATGCATGACAGGTATACAAGTTATTATCTGGGGCACTCAACTAGCGCCTTGAACAACACAGTAATTAGCTCTTCCATTTTGAGGGACTGGTATACTGTATACTATGCGGGGTGAACGGTTGAGGGGGTTATTTCATTCTTTAGCTATCCATTTAGATTCTTATATGGCCCACAGTCCACTTCATTCCGGGTGGGGGGAGGGAATACTTGAGAAGGCCATAGTCCTTTTGGGGCAAGAAACTAAACTGTAAAAAAATTGGGAAGTAAATATTTGCTGTGGCAGCTCTATCTAAAAAATTCCAATTTCCTAATCAAATATCTATTATACTAAATCTACTATTTCCCCTTCACTGCAGAATTAAGAAACAAAATAATCAGGGGAAGACAAAGAATAGATACCCATGAAGATTATGGCTCCATAGTCAAACCGATGACGTATGCAACGACCTACAGAAAGCAAAGAATATCATTACTTGCTTTATCAAGGACTTGCACGATCGGTGTATATGATTTACAAACAGAAGGATATACTGTAAAGCTGTGTAACACTCTTCAAGTATCTGAATAGCAGCAAATTGTAACAATAGCACGTGGCAAACGGAGATATGCAAATTGTTTAGCGAAAATACACAAGAAAAAACGATACCGAACGGGCTAGACTAGTGAGAGAAATCAAAGATAGTTATCACCTGCAGCCTGATTCAAAGCACGAAATGCCTGGTGGCAGTACCACTGGCTCCCACTTTGTAGTTTTCTTGATGAACTATATGTGTCATTGTACTTTTTCTTCTGAGCAACCTGAATATCATGTCTGTCAACCAGGTAACAGGAGTCAGTAAATTGAACTCGGGGTAGGTGCATAGATTACATTCATAAAATTCAGACAGAACACTTACATGTTTGGAAACGGGATACCAACAATTACCTGCGAGAGTCAAGGATTACTCACACTAATCATGAATATACAAGTATACAGGAAATGATGTTAGCTAATAAGAGGAACTGTTCTATCCACACAAAAATACAAGACACATACGACTTGGGATCCAAATATTAGACCATAAAGCTGCCAACTAAAACTAATCTCTTTGGATAAGAGAGACCCGATGTTTTAAAAAATTATAAGAACATCTACTCAATTGGAACTCTGGAAAATCTGTGAGGATACAACAACACGAGCATTCTCATCAGAGAAGTCAATCCCTTCAGAGACCTGAAAAAGAAGAAAACAGCAAACACAATTAGTCTTCTACAGTTCTACTTCATATTGTTAAGCTTTTATACCAAGCAATTTCTGCCTTCCCTATTAAGAATCGAGAGAGAATCACAGCATTGGCTATTTCCTGGGACAACTAATCAATGTGGTGTTAGAGGGATAAACAGGCCTTTGGGGTTGCCTAGGCACCTTCCTTGCACGAAAACTACTATAGTCAAAGAAACAACCTCCTCCAACTTCTCCTAGTAAAATCAACAAATAAAAATTCCCATAGTGTTATTTTGTCCTTATTCTGAATCATGTCCAGATGATATTTCATTATTTTGTATAAGAAGACAAAATTGAAGGTTCGAGTCTGAGTCCTCCACCACCCAGATGTAGATGTTAAAACAACAATAGCCCTTTCAAGTTTTTGGAAATTCCACAAACAAAATACAACTGATTTGGAACTTAGAAGCCCTTATATGCCTAGAAAATACTGTGTACTTTAAGTTACACATCTCGAAAACACAAAATACCTTCTTAATCTTCTTATATACAAGTAGCATAAACAAGATGTTTTACAAAAGTACCTCCAAAACTCTACATAATTACCTTTCCTCGGCAAACTGCCAGCAAAGCAGCCCCCGAATGTTTTTGGCTTTCCTTGGAATAGTAGTGGTTGAGGCCTCGACTTTTTCCCTTCTTGATTGTGCAAGGAGCTGGTTTTTTACCTTGACGAATTGTGTTATAGTAATCCTTCAAAACAGACTCAAAGGCCTCCTGGTCTCCTTTCGGCTCTGCACCAATAAGTAAATCATCACCACATTCACATTACAGAAAATTGAAAACCTTAGGCTACATGTATGCTAAAGCAAGGTTGTTTAGAGATATATATACAATAGAATTTTTTTGAACCATCTCTTGAATTCATGTGCTAGTAGGCTAGTACTACAACTAGAGCATAATAAACATCTAAAAGATATAAGGCCAACAAAAGTTATGTTTCCCTGAGGGTTGCTATAGCATCCCATCCGCTTTAAATCTTTTACGAGATTAATCACTAAAGCAAGAATGCCAAAAGATGGATAGAAAGAACTTTACCAACAAAAAGAGACTTCTGAGCATTCAGTCGAGACCACTGACCGGTTTCCTCCCAACGTGTACAAAGTTTCTCCATTAGTCTATAGCTAGGAAAGAAAACAAGAGCACCACCTGGTACGATCTTGCAGATTTGCTCTAGAGAAGCACCAAGTTCATCCTTCAAAATCAACAAAGTTGTGGTGAGCATTACTGTGAGTCCCATTTCCAATAAGTTGAAGATGAATCATCGATTCACAGGTCTCTTATTACCTGGAAAGCATATGCATCAGCTGTTTTATAGCTCGCATTTAATGGATAATTCCTTGGGCCAGTGGAAACTACAGCAGACCACAACTACAACAAATTAACGCTGATCAGATTATTGGTGCACAAACAAAATTGAATACAGCTATATTTAGATGTAAACAAAGACTCGTACCTGTGATTTGACATCTATAACATGTGGAGCTTCCATACATGTTTCAAACTGAACCCCGAGTTCGGACGAAAAAGAGCTCATGGGTGAGAGAGTTCTGAATCACCAAAACACACAAATAAAAGGAGTAATTACAAGAACAACTACATCTAAGTTATGCAGCCGAAGTACAAACAGGAAACACAAAGAGCATAAACTGGTTTTGCTACGATTTCCGCTACTTCTAGAAAAGCTATCTTTGAAAATCAATGAAGTCCACATCTTTATAGTTAAAACGTCATCTACTTCCAGAGTTGTAGTTTAAAGCTAGACAGTAAGTAGTCTGCTCTAGTGATATTTAAAGAAACACTCAATTTTTTTAATGTTGAGGAAAGAAATTATTAGTTTGGACTACAAAGAATTGACAATTTTGATAGCTGTTCTACCAACTGATAAATATCTTTTTTTGATAGCTGTTCTACCAACTGATAAATGTCCTTCTGCTTGTTTCGCTTACTCAAAATTATCATGCTCTGAAATAAAGAATATAATATACACCGTGCAACAAAACTGAGTCACTTCTAATTATTTTAGGATACACTTGGATATGTGAAGTGCTGGGTATCTATAGTATGATGCTTGGTCACTAACATGGACGAATCTCTGCTAAATTTTCAGACACTTGGGCAGTTCCCTGAGCACATTCACATATAACCATATGTTCCACTTGCTCATTGTAGTAATGAAGTAAAGTGAATGAAATCAGTAGGCTGATAGCTTAGGTGCTTACCCAGATGTCAATATCACAGACATAGAAAGATCTGCTATCTCTCTAAAGACAACTGCAGGGTTCAGGCACCACAGGCTAAACGAATGTGTCCATTCACCAGAGTTATTTCCTGAAAACAATATTGAAATAAGTAAGATGATGTGAACACAAAAAGAACAGCGAAGTACCAGTATAACCTAGGCACATGGCTCCTACCGGCACAGAACTTTTTCAACAGTGGCAAACAAAACTAAAATAAAGTAGCTATAACCGTTGCAACCAGAAGCATGTGCCAATAGGCAGAAGAAAACAATTAAATAGCTGAAGTTCTCCTGTGTTTTGGAAACTAAACTTGCAAGGACAGACATATATGCAGACTCAGGAAAATGCAATCCGTAACACTAAATGCTTAAGAGGTTCCATGAAAATTCTAATAGAAAGTTTCAAAATAGTAGACATCACAAAAGTCAGATTGGGGCTTAAGACGTAAAATACTTCTATCATTTAGAAGACGCGGAACTTTTAAGAGACTTACCATCTCTTTTGATATATTTCCGTAAAGCAAGCTGATAATCAACTGTATGGAGCCCATTTCCAGAGAAGAAATATCCAAGTGAAGAAAATAATCCTGCATTTCAAATTGTAAAGCAGGGTCATTATGCTAAACTTCTAAAAGCAAATCGTTCACAGTAGGTTCCTAAAATTAGTACCTTCAAGAATGATCACTGATTTTCCACTCAAACGAGCTACCCCTGATTCTGCTTCGGATGCAGCTTTGATTGCCTTAACCAAACAAGATGAGGATATAAATGATAGAGATAACTAAATAACATATATGAGGAAGCCAAGAAAAAAGCCACAAAAAGAATTCTTAACACAATACCTTTATGACACACTCCTGAAAGATTGGGAAACACTGCTGAGAAACGCCGGCTTCTTGAAGTTCCTTTAATGCTTTATCACCCGTCCAACTGGAGAAATGCCAGATACAATTAAACAATACATAAGTAAACTGGAACTTTCTAAGCTGAAGACTCCAAACAACTTGATTAACCACAGTATGCGAGGAAGACGAGTAGTTAGCTGCCAACATGTAATCCATAGTCATGCATTTATCCATCAAATGTATCATACATTGACCAATATAGCACCAAAGTGGTTTAACAATCTTTAATTATGATCCAAAATTAAGATGCTTGTCCCTCCTCTTAGGTAATTGTTTCTGGGAGTTGTTAGATGAGTAACTAACATTTAAAGTCGGAGTTACCCCTACGTTCCTGGTTCGAGTAAGGAAAGAGGCGACCTATAATCAGAAGTACACGTTGTATATGGGGATTCTACTGGTGCATTGAGTGTTGCTAGGTAGAAGGTGTTACCTAATAGGAGGAGAGGTCGTCCAGCCAAACGGCAATTGTCCTCAGAGTAAGTCAATGTGGATGACAAATTCGGACATGCGGTGCGATGTTATGATCAATGTTTGAAAAAACTGGCGTGCGGATTTTAGGCCATTATCGAAGTTTGTGTGTTTGAATCCAATAACCTCTTCAGAATTTTCAGTTTTGGTTTTCACAGTTATTTTTGAGTTGTTTGGCAACACTTCAGACTTTATACTATGGCAGTAAAGTAGAAAACTTGTTATGTTATATTTTTACATAACTGATGTCATTTCCTTTAGCAATTCTTTTACGTATTATACGCATTGAGGCGCGCCTCGAGGCACCACCTCGCCTTGTGAGAGCAAACCGCCTTGAGGCTTAAAAAAGAATTTTAAAATCTTGGTTATGATCCCAGAGGTTAAGAGTCAAACTGTATGATCCCTGTGACCGTGTTATTAATTGCTTTTGAGGTGTATCGATTAGGTAAATTGATTGTTAAAACTTTGACTCTTGCAGGTTTGTACACATATTTTTAATACAGGATGGCGTTAGTTAATTAATTAATATATATGGTCGTGTACAGTGTGCAATAGCAAATAAACTTAGATGTAAATAACTAACTCACCATGAGACGTAGTGCTGAAACTCTCGCTTCTCCAAAGTGCTCTTCCTCTGGCCCATCCAACTGATAATTCCCTACAAAATAAAATTTCAGCAAAGACCACACATTCATCAATAGTAGAATTCTCAGATAGATGCTTAATAGAATAACCACCTGAATTGTTTCATATAAAGGCTGGTAAATCATTGGTTCACCGAAATATAGTTGTCCCAACTCAGTATGCAGTGCTGTTATACAGATCGAAAAGAATAAATATCATTGTATATTCAAGAGATAGGATAGAAGGAGCAATGGTTGCATAACTTACCATACAAAACATCTTCTTCTACATCTACACTACCACCATCGCGTGCCATGTCCTCTATATTGCTGTTGCACAGTAAAGATACATAAGAAATTGCAACAATCAAGGTAATTGGGTGCCTTTTAACATACAGAAAACACACAGACAAACACACAAAATAGGTTTCCTGATAAGTTTAAAATATGCAAATTGGAGAAAAATTATTTAAAATAAACTACATGATGAGGTTCTACTGATTCCGAACTTTAACAAACTTCCCAGTTTTCCATGGTTACTCTATAAATCAAGACAGAAGTAAACAGCTCCGATTAACGGTTTCAACAGAAAACTTTTTGAAGATAGCTTAAAGTGGGTGACTTCACAAAGACGCATATTGATTACTCATAGGCATGCAATTAAGTTACAGTGACTTCAGAGTAATGTAAGGGGCCCTTTTTTAACATGCATGTAAGATATCTTTTATGAACTCAATCTGCGAGAACGGTATTGCTTTCGATCAGACATCAATGTAAGGTATCTTTTATAAAATCTGTCAATGAATAACGATCGAACAAACTGAATTGATAGCAAGTGTATGTTGAGGATCTCGAAGGTCATACTGTGCTTCATCAAGAATGACAATTGAATCTTTTAATTCCACATTCATCGCCCCACGAATGACTGAATTAATGATGTAGCTGTATGGGCAGAAAACGAGTTGAGCTTCTTCTGACATAGCTTGGGCAGCAAAATATGAACAACCTACAAAAATTTGTCCCTACATAAGGAATAGAAGAGCAACATCAAAAATTTAAATATACTACGATGGAAGTAAACTAAACCTTTGACAAGCCTTCCAACTTTCACTAGATCTTCAATATCATGAGCCTCATTGCAGCCACCTTTTTGGATGGATGGATGACCTTTAACTTTATGGACATTTCTGTTGATATAAGAGCTTGACATTACTTACTACATGCAAAAAGGGAAAGTGATCCTGAGATATAAATATATGTATTTATAAACTAGGGTAGGAGTATATCTCACCTGAACTCTAAGCATCCTCCTCCTGCATCTCGTGAATTCTCCTTTAGAAGTGTTTTACTGGGACATTTACGAATCAGCAAATTTAGCAGAAGATCGATAAAGAACAGAAAATATAGTGTTGCTTTAAGGTTTAGAAGTTCACCATTCCTCGTCAATGTTTGCTTTTCCACATACATTTTTGTTTGTGCAGTAGTGTTTCCTTGACGCCTATCAAAAAAATGATGAAAATTAGGTGATAAAATAAAGCAAACAAGAAAACTGAAGCTCTCAACCAGTGTAATCTTCAAAAAGATAAGATGATTATGCAAAGAAGAATGTACAAACAACCCTCAACTTTAAGCAAACATAGCTCATAGAACCAAAGTTGCATAACTACTTCAGATGATTAGTATACTCAATTGATACACACACAAACAAACTACTTAGAAAATGAACATCATCAAAAGTTTGAATAGATCAACCTACCAGAACTGCCATCGGAACCCGATAAGATGTCTTGCGATATTCACGAATGACTTGACTTATTTGTGAATGAGTCCTCCTTCCAACGTTAATTCAAGAAACAATAAATGTTATTCAAACAAGTTAAACAACAACAATATAGTGTAAGCAAAAATTGTTGGCAACATAGTTTATCCCTACTTTCCTCGAATTATCAAGAACATTTTCTAACTTGTAAAGATAGATACGCATGGAAGAAAGATTATAGTCACTGAGTTAATAGAAACCCAAAACTTACGAGGCATAGAAGATGGTAGGAACCTTTTTCTTTGTAGTTTTGGAGTTTTTCGCAGACGGGCCTGGTTCCCCATTATCTGAAATTCCAAAACCGAGTTAGAAATGACTTCCTTCGAACATACACAAGGTTTCATCTTTTGTTAGAAAACATATCTCTGCGACCCATTCCGTCGTTTGGTACAAATACTGTTCAACCATAATAACCTATAAGACGTCCTAATTATAAAGAGATTGCTTAGTTCTCCATGTTCGAAGCCTAGCAACTTAGGCTCTTGCCAGTAAGTAATAACCACATGAAATGCAAAATTTTGTGTTCATGTACGAATTTGGATATTAAATTATACTAAAGAAAAATGTGGATGCTTGAAGTGGTTCTGCCAAATACCACATTCCAATTGCCCTAGTTATCAACCCTTGCCCCCCCCCCCCCTATCTTATCATTTCAATAGCAAAATTAGCATCACTATGAATATAATATTTGCTTACTAGATGGTTGAGTTTCTGGTATAAATCCACCACCATAACCAAGTGGATCAGAAGCAGCCTCCGGTGCAGGTTTAGAAAGAGAAAGATTAGAGTAAAGATTCTTCGATTTGTAATTCTGCTGCCAAGCAAGAGCTGAACATAAAAGCGATAGAGATTTTCCAGTACCAGTTGGAGATTCGAGCAATGCATGACAATGACCTTGTCTCTGACCTCGATCTAGGGTTGATATTACTCTCCCCATGAACGCGAACTGTGATCCATAAGGTTGATATGGAAACTCAACTGAGATTCCACCAATAGGGTATGTATTTTTGCAACTAGGGTTTGATTTTTGAGTTCCATTATCCATTTAGGGATTTGCTTTTCTTGGTGATTAGGGTTTTTTTAGGTTTCCCCTTTTTCTTGATAATCAAGTTCTTGGAGAGGTAGATTGAAGACTAGGGGAATTTTATTAACTGCGTTTAGAGGAGATTACGGATTAAAAAGTAGAAGATAATATTTTGGCGGGAGAATATCCAAAATTATTATTTTTAGCGGGGAACGGGAAATGAATGTGCCGTCCGCGGAGTGGTGGGAGATCGCTGGCCCCGCGAAGGGGAGAAAATATAGACATCTTGTGTGCTGCCGTTCCAAGGCTAGCACTTATAAATTTGGTGTAGAGTTCTTCCTTTTGGCTCCTCTTTGGAGTGGCCAAACCTTTGATGTGGTTTTGTAATAGATTATTTTGGAAGTATGTGAAAGCAACTACGAGGACGGTTTTCTCTGTATGAAGTTTTAATCCGATCATTGATCTCTCATTTTGTAAAATATGTTATTTTAGAAAATATGTAAATAGCAGTTGTTGGACGGTTGTCTCAATCTTGAGTTTTATTCAAGGTATTGTCTCATTCTTCTAATCATAATGTGTACCGTGAAAAGTTTAGAAAGTTTGTTATAGGTCATTGAGTAACTCATTACAGCTACTCAACTTTCTGTGACATAACGATATTGTCTTAAAATAGCTATTGTTGTATGTGTCTGAGTTTTTTCTTAGCATGTACACTTAAAAAGGGCACCCAGACTGTGTCGACACCTATTATCCTACCTTTCCACCTATAGTCCGAGAATTGAGTTTTCGCCTAAACAACGATGGGACTAAGTGATGTATCTAATACATATCAGACACACATGGGCACCTTGAGTACCTTTCTTAATCTTTCAACAAAAAAAAATCAAGGATCGTGTATTCGTTTTGATACAAATTGTTCCAAGCCCTTAAGAGAAAAAAAATAACTTACGCCTCGTGGGTTGAGGTTTTCTTCATTAATTGCCACCGCGACAGTTTTCTTCATCAATGGCTCCCAGTTTTCAACACTGTGTATTAATACAAACCCGCTCAAGAACTGTGAAAAATGTGCAATATGAGGTGATTTTTTTTAAAGTGACTACGATCTACGATAGTCATTATAATGAAGTTGATACAACAAATATGTGATAAGCACGATAATCGCCTTATTTAAAATCTAACAAGAACAGGTCTGAAGTCCAACTAAACTATGACATAAAGTCCAACAACATTATTTATACCTTAATATCCCAAATTCAATAACCCATGAAATCAACCTCTTCTGAGAATTGAACTTGAGACCTCCAGAGTTTTGGAGTTTATGTAAGCGTCATCGACCACTTGCGCTACCAAATGTTGACCATATCAGATAAAACTAAGTCACTAAAAGTCTACAACAATTAGTTTGATATATATGTCATTCTCTAGGATAGGGGTGGGATTTTGGTCTGGAAACTGCCCACGACAGTCTGAGTCCGAAGGGTCCGTGACCGTCTGATGCCCGAATCGGTTCGTACCCACCCGACCGAAAGAGCTTAAGTGGACGGACGCGGGCATAGGTCCTTATCCGGTGATCCGACCGAGTCTGCCCGCTTATACAGTCCCTCCACCCGAACCCGTCCATGCCCGTCAGTTTATCTTACCCGCTATACCCGCGCCTATATGATTGATTTTAAACCTTCAGATTTGTAGGGTTAGCTACAACCGATAGATTTCAAGAGTTAAAGTATATAACCCTAGAAATCACTTTTCTTAATCTTGTCTCCGCCCCTCCACTCCTCTAGTCTCTCTCTCCTCCAAATCTCAATATCTCACCAGTAACTCAAGAATCTACAAAACGACACGATTCATGAGGAGAAGAATAGAACCAATCGTAATCCATGAGAAATCTCAATGACTATCTTTTAATTTTGTATTCATTTACATTTTGGAATTGTAAAGTGGGAGTTTAAAAAGTTGTATTTTGCTATTAAACAGTTTTAATTTCAAATAAAAAATTCTTTATTTGTTCATTAGTGGGTGCCCGACGACTGATACCCGGTTTGTCGACTATCAAAACAGTCACTGACAGGCACTTTGTTGGAGAAAAATACGAAATGTCTGCCCCTTTTGTCTGGATGCCCTAGTAGACACTTAGGACTTATGGCCGTTTTTTTTTTTTATTTATTATTTTTATTTTTATGAGAATCCGACTACGATCTACGTTAGTCCTTACAAGGCATTGATACATCACGAAGATGGAATAAGCACGATAACTGCCTATTTTAAACCAAGAATGAAAGAGGTCTAAATCCCGACAAATTATTACATTA
Source organism: Eschscholzia californica (assembly GCF_041429995.1). Classification (NCBI taxonomy): domain Eukaryota; kingdom Viridiplantae; phylum Streptophyta; class Magnoliopsida; order Ranunculales; family Papaveraceae; genus Eschscholzia; species Eschscholzia californica. The sequence goes on from NW_028238198.1 coordinate 30,955,115, forward strand.
TTTATAGCCTAAATTGCATAGGATAAATCTTGATGACAAACTGCTTCCACCGAGACTCAATTCCACGACTTCATGGACTTAAGAGGGGTATCCAACCACTACACCAAAGGCTGGTGGACAGGACTTATGCCCGTTCCGCCAGGACCGGTTGAGTTGTTTCCTGCCCGTCCGGACCTATTCCTACCGAGGGCAATCTCGTAGTTTCCTATTATTAGGAGGTTATAGAATAATTAAAAGCATTCTAGTCATCTAATTCCTCAATCCGGTATTTTAGGAGTCCTGAATCCAAAACCTGTTAGAAATTCTCTACCTTCATAACAAGAAGAAAATCCGTTGATTCATCATCCATTAAGACCTAAATAATCGCCATGACTTAATCGTTTTCTCTCTCCTTCTCTCTCGGTGATAATCAGGTATCATTTCCTTCTCGATTCTTCTTGTTGAATGTATTAATCTTCAAATGTTCTTCGTCGAACTACGGAAGATTACGAGTAATTCCTTCAAAACGGATTAACGATTACTTTCTTCAAATCAAGCTAATAAACATTAAAATTTGATTGTTACTGATGTGTTTCTTTGATTTAATCGTCTCATTTTATTTTATTTTTGCAGAGAAACCACAGAATTGAGGTTCGATGTGTTAGTTGCTTGCTGAAACTCGTGAATTCCAATCATGAAGCTATCCAGGTCTTAGTTTCTGAATTACTGTGTTGTTTCGTTGTTAGTTTTGCCCTAAAAGTTCGTCTGCAATAACCGATAGATGAAAACCTGAAGTTTGTGAGAAATAATGAAGTGATTTAGGTTGTTGAATCGGAATTCGGCCAGTTAGCGGCATCATTTGATTGATGATCTAATGTGTATATGAATTTTATGTGATAATAAGAAATAGATAGAGAAAGAGATGGAAGAAGGTAGTTTATGTGATTTCAATCACTTAAGTGGCGATACTAGGTTACCTCCTCGTAAACGGCTTCTAGCTGGATTGAAGAAGCAGAATAGTGATTGTGCTTCATCTTCTTCTTCATCTTCATCGCCTCTTTCTTCAATTTCTAATAGTTTCAGTACTCGTATTCAAGATCTATTGAACTCGAGACATACTGAATTTTTAACCGAAGAGATTGTTGATGCTTCAAGATCAGCTGCTTTAGCGGCAACAAAAGTAGCAGCTGCGGCAAGAGCTCGAGCAGAGGAAAAGGCAGCTATAGCAGCGAAGGCGATTGCTGCTGCTAAAAATGCTCTTGAGTTGGTTGAGTATGTTTCTCAGAAATCAGGTCAAGTTGAGAGATATTCAAGGAAAAACAAACCGAAGAAACATGTTCAGGTTGATCTTTTGTATAAGAAGCAAAGATTAAGCGGGAATTGCGAAACAGATGAAAAATTGGCACGTAAATTACATCAATCGATGAACAGTTCGCCTAGAACTTCAAAAGGTTCTGTAACTTCAGAATTGAAAATCCACAATCACTATAAGCATAAGAAATTCCTTTGTTCGAAAAAATCTAGGGTTTCTGATAGTGGTGAAAGGCTACAAGATTCAGTATCTGATAGAATTGCTCTAAAAGGTAATGCTAATAGCGGAATTTCCAGTGAGAAGTTGTTCAACACGGATAAAATAGTCATGAAAGAAAGGGTACGTACTAAAGCTGTCTGTTCCAAGGGGAAAAACTTTTCTGTCGGTAGAGAGGCTGAATTGAGCATTTCAAATGACAAATACTACGAGGGACTAGAGGAGAGAGGTATTATTGTTGATAGAAAGAGAGGAAAAATTAAGCAGAAGAAGCAATCTTTAAGCCTTTGTGCCATTAGAGACCGTGAAAGCCCCAAAGAAGATCTGAAATCTAGAGGGATTAGATCCGTTGATCACACACCTGATAAATGTGTAGCTGAAAACATTCCACCATTAGGTGCTAGTTGTTCCTCTGCAGGTGAGGTCTAAGCTGAGGCCTGTCAAATATCACTATGGAAAGCTGAACGAGTTCTATGCAACCTCATTTTATGCGGGAAGTAAATTCTTGTCTTCTATGTGTTCAGATATCACAGACGCTGATGGAAATGCCGTGACGGAAGTTGATTAAAGAGGTAACACTTATTACTCTTTATTTTCCGACAATTGTGATGCATACCCTTCTTATAGTCTTCCATAGAATTTAGTGGCGGTGCAAACATGTACTATGCATTTCTAGTGTCATCACATTAATTTTTGAATCTGTGGTTGTGTAATAATTTAGCTTACATTAGAAAGTAAGGATTATCCTCACTATGTTTGAAACTGATACTATCAAGTCAAATGGTGATTACAAATTTAAGATTCAGGGGCAATTTTATTCACATTTGAACACATTGTTTAAGCTTCTTTAGTACGTTCTTGTGACGATGAATTAAATAACTAGAGAAGGATGCCTTTGCATGGCATTTTGTACTAGCAACCATGTAGAGATGAGAATTGAGGTTCAAGGATGACCCCTCAAAAAAGTAGCTTACAGCTGTAGGTTGTCCTCAGTGTTTATTCGGGTTGTTAGTATCAGTTGGTTCATGTGATATTGAATATCATATCATCGCCACCAGGTTCCAATAACTTGTCCCGTTTGTAAGCTTGTGTCTAATCCATGCAGTTTACCCATAAAATCTAAGACCTAGTACCTCTTGAGCAAAATAGTCTTTAAAGTGCAGGATGTAAAGATCTTACACTCAGATGAGCTGCCATGCCCATATGTTTAAATCAGATGAACAATTTATATACAGTAAAATGCTTGAATGAAGCTATCTTTCATAGAAACACATATTTCGTTAACAAAAGTGTGTTGTTAAAGTCAGTGGAAGTACTACGAAATGGTGTTCTTATAATGAAACTGAAAATAAAGTAAGAAATTGTGCTGCAATAGCAAGTTATAGTGCATATTTTGCATAAGGTCTATAGTGTCGATATTCATTAGCATAAAACAGTGGAGATAATGTTGTGTGGTGATCTCTGGTCATAGTTAAATTAGAAGATTTCCTTCCCCAAACACTTCCATGATTATCAAGGTTTCCCAAATCTCCTGGTGCCGTCATAGTAGACACCTCATCACTTTCTTACTCCTTGACAAGGATAATGAATTGCACTTCCTTTCACTGGCAATGTTGGTTGAAACACAATACTCTCTTGAATGAAATTAAGACAATTTATGTTATTTCCTGTACTGATTTTGACAAAGAACTAACTCACTAAGTATTCTTCTTGGATCTATTACTAAATTTTGAAGTAATTAAGTTAGACTTCTTGTCCCGTGGAAACAAAAGAAACATTTGTCTGTCGTCCTGATACATTTGAGTATTGCAAAATCATAGACAGATTAAATCCTGATACCCTAGGGTATTAGCAGAGCAATCTTGCATGGTCAAGGAGCATCTAAGGGAGGTATTTTGTCTTTTTTCCAAGTCAGATTTGAAATCTAATTCGAGGTTTGATTTGATCCGAGTCAGATCGCAGAATGTTTGATTTTCTTGACTTGTGATCTTGACTCAACTGAATGGCTGTTTACGGTTAATTATGTGTCCGTTTAAGTCAGACTATTCAGCTTCAGATGAGTCAGTTTACGACAATAATAAAAAGAAAAAAGATGATAATAAATAATATCAATTTTTTTGCCTACTCTGCTTTTACGAGCCTTAAATCTTGCTGCACAGTCACTACTCCAAGGAATCATTATTTACATGTTTAATAGTTCATTATGATTTGGTTTTTGCCCTGGCCTTATTGTTAACTTAAAACTCTATAGCCATACAGTTGCCATATCTTACACATCATAATTCAGTTGGTGGTATCGAATTTTATGTTAAGTTATAGAAACTTAATCTTCAATTTTCAATCTCAAACCCACCGTGAAGGAAACCAAAAATAAACTTTCTTATCTTATTTTTATTTATGTGATTCTTCTCCAAATCTTTTACTTCATGTGTTAAGAGTACTAGTTTAACAAAAATAACGCCTTTTATATTGGTAATGACAGATTCTACACGTGCGAGAACGCCGAGAAGGCAACGCAAAAGCTGATACAGGATATTTCCAATTTAGAGTCGAATGTTATTTTCATGTAAGATCCTTTTAGTATAAACCCTAAGAGAGGTAAGTCAGGTTTTCGAGTTTGCACATAGGTTTGCTTTTTTGTTCAGTAGTATCATATCAAGATTCCGAAGGGTGATCAGACGACTACTTTTGAAGAATTTAACTGAGATCAGTAAGGCGATAAACATTGTAATCTTCGAGTCGGTCCCACGTCTAGTCACCATCCTACTAGGAAAGGGATATTGCTGGAAATATATATACCAATTACGGCATAATTCTTCCATTCTGGCATATATACACCTAATAAACCAATATACAAAAAGTCATGGTCCCCAACCCTTGTAAACAATTAACGTCTTGTTCATCATTTAATGAGAATAACTTCTGTATGTGAAAAATATTGATTTTCATTGTTAGTTGTAAAATTACGATGCAAGTAGTATATGTTAGTATTTTGTTTTTCTTGTCTCTCTGATTTTGTAGGATTTGTTTGACGAGAGATTGATATTTGCTAACCTAGAAGATGCCCAAGTGGTTCGTTAGCTATAGGTTTACCTCACTATCTGGGCTGGGTTGTGCTTTCATCTTTTGTAGGTCCACATTTGCTGTTTGCGGCTTATTCGAACAGGACAATACTATTAGACTTGGTCAGTGGTGTATGGACTTTCCTTTTCCATCAAATAAAACAACCTGTTTCTTGTTTGTTTGTAGTTTGTCTTGGATTTCCAGCTCTGGATTATTACAGTATTGAACTTCCAGTTACCAGACACGACGCTGAATATTTTGGTTGATTTCAACAGGTGAGTTTCAATTTTATTTGATTGGTATGGCTAGTGAAATTTTGGAAGCAGTTATTAGATAGTAATCTGTAGTATTAGTGATCTATTATGTAATGTGAAGTTAAAACAACAGGAAGGAAAGGTTAGAAACAAAAATATGGTGAGTTAGATAGAGAGAAGACAATGCCCACAACTTGTTTGGTGTTTGGTAGCTACACTTGATGAGAGGGAGAGTGGCCTCATGGTTTCGGGGGTCCGGTCCCCCTTCCCCTTTATTGCTTTGTCTTTGATCCTAATGGACCTAATCCAACATCTTAGTATTGCATTGCTATGATCCAAGTTTGAGCACACACCTATAACCCAGGTTTCAGACACTCTTCTAAGCGACGTAGGACTACCACACGCTTGGTCTAAAAAGTATCTGTACCGACCACAACATCCTTCTGGTAACACAAGAGTTAAAGTGGAGTCCTATTAGTGTCAAGTCAACATATACTTTTGTAATGCCCCAAAGAGAAAGTTATTTAGAAAAAAGTATGTAGGGCATCAAGATGGTCACCCGATGGTAATGTTAAAGGCGAAAGACATTGACCGCGGAGATGGTGGTGTTGGAGAATTCTGTTTTAGATTATTTACACGTGACTTTGCCACTATTTTCTTCTACGACACATAATGAATCTTCCTACTTGTCGTCAACTTTTTAGAAACTTTCTTTTTTCTTCGTGGGTGGATGTTTCATTGAGAGTTTTGGTATGGTTAAGTATACGAACAAATAAAATAAAGTGAAAATAAAAAAACACATTCTTACACATGGTGGATGTAAGTAATAAGTTTCTTGTATGATCAATTTTGAAACTTTTCTTTAAATGTTTGAAGTCAAAAATGACTTTTTTTTCTCAACCACTTCTTTTAAACTATAAATAACTTATAAAAGACTAACTAATACACTTATTAGGGTTAATTTAGAGATGTGTAAACATCACAAGTTGATCATTCCTCTTTTGGATGATGAACATGTAACAGCTGTAAAACAACTTGAAATGATAGAGTGAAGTTTTCTCCCATTCTATTCCATTTCTTTTTCTTCAATTTGTTTTCCATCTTTTTCAAACATTCTCTGGCAAAAAGCCCTAATATACATCATATAGTTATGGGGTGGTCCATCATGGTCATCATCCCATTGGCCCCATCATCATTCATTCAATTCAACAACCTCCCTCATTAATATCAACCGTTCAATTTTCTTCTTTCTTACCCTACTTTTTTTTTTGTTGAAATCTTTCTTACCCTACTTGTTTATTAGTTTTATCTACACTCCAAATGAAACTTTATTTTCCTTCTTTCAACTTCCTTTTGGTATGGGCCTAAAAGTGATTTATAGTATTTCAAATCAATGTCTCACCAAAAGTAATATTTTGACTCACCAATAGACTATCACAATTTCTACCTGGTAGACGGACGTGATTTAGGTAGATAGACATGATTTAGGGAGAGAAGTGAGATTCATTTCGTTAGCTAAATTTTTCACGCTGATCCGGATTCAGTCGAGCTAAGGGTTGGTGAAGAACTATCACCTATAGTGTTCGATAAGAGTGATGTCTGGTGGCCGTTCAAAATTTCTTTTTAAGAATGAGTTATGATTAAATATCTAGTACTATGATTAAATATCCAACACTTAGAAGAATTTTATATTAATTAATCTAAAATTGTACTTATTAGAAGAAAAAAAAATCTAAAAATTTCACATTTAAATATTAAACAGAATCATCAATAAACAAGTTTGAATTTTTAAAAAACAAAATCTATCAACAAAATCCAATATCACAACTCTAATCATCATCAAATTATATTCTAATTAATTGAACTTCCAAAAATAAATTAAAGAACAAAAAACAAATACCCTCTTCTTCTCCTACATCTCTGATCTCTCCTTTATCATAATCACAACAAACCTCTGTTCCCTAATAAACAAAAAAAATCTCTCAAGCTGAGAGATAGAGAGAGAAACTAGAGAGAGAAAAAGAGTATATCTAGAGAGAGAATTGATATTTAGTCCAAAGCATTAGGACCAGCACAAGCTTTTAAAATTGGACTCCAAATCCACTGAACCAAAAACTTTCTCCTTCTTCTTCCATTCAAATTATATGTTCTTTTTTGTTTATCTCTCATCACTTGTCCAATATACCCACCACCACCACCACTTCCATACAATCCTTCACATAAATCCCCAATTTCAGTTGGAGCAGTTGGATCTTCCCCTGCATACCAAGCATTCACTAATGGGTTTGAACTCAATTCAGCCAATTCATGTCCAATCACACTAATCATTCCATCAACACCCACATCTCCATTTGGTGGTGACAATGCCGCCGGACCACCACCGGCCATATAGGCCGGAACTGCAAATGGGTAAGCACAAACTTCCGGGCATTGTTTGCCTGAATTACCCACCCAAGCATAAGGTAATGTGTAACCAACAATAGATGGGAAAGTAAAATAATGAAACCCACAAACAGCTCTACAAAAATCTTGCATAGTTACATCATCTGATGTTAAAATTAAGTAAATTCCATTTTTATGATCAACTGGAAATGGAGCAGATTTAACAGCATTACCAATAACTTGTTGGATTGTTAATCTAGTAAGATGGGTACCTTGAGAATATTTTAAATCTTGATATTCACCAGCTATTAATACAGTTTTTGAAACATTTGAACCAGTTTGATCTGTGTAAAGAGTTGCAGTTTTCCACCATTCTGAAACAGATGGTGAAGAAGCAGAAGCAGCAGAGAGATGATCAGGTGATGAGATTGAAAGTATGAAATCTTTGATTAAAAGTTTTTGGGTTGGTTTCCATTTTCCATACCAGATGATATAAGTATTGATTGGAGATGATAGAACTGGACCCATATGGTAACGAAGGTTAACAAGGTCTGATGATCCTTCAAATTTTTTTGAAGAAGAAAGGGTTGATGGTGGGATTTGGGGATTATAATATTCTGGGTTTAGGTTAAGGGTTTGTGAAGTGGAGTAAACATTGGTTGTTTGGAAGAAGAAGAATATGAAGAGGGAAAAGGTAACAAGAGAAAAAGTTGACATTTTTGGGTGTGGGTAAGTGGTGGTGGTGGTGGTGGTGGTGGTGGTGGTGGTGGTGGTGGTGGAAACGGTGGTGGTGAAGTGAAGAGAGAGATGAGGGTTTATAAAGGAGAGAGAGAGGGGGGAAATGGGCTGGAGACAGCTGCAAGAAGAGGAGGGTATCTTGCTTTCATTGCCTTCTGGTTTCTTATGGAAAAATGGGAATCACTTTTTTTTTATTTTTCTCAACATGAAATGGCGGGGATAACCTTGCTTTTTTGAAATAATGACCGTTTGGTTCAGATACATTCAAAACCCCTCTTAAAAACCAATAAAGTTTTTGTGAGGGCCCATACTATACACAATTAAGCATATAGGACAATCCATTTTTAATTTTTACATGGAAGTACTTCAATTTCATTCAAATTTAAATTTATTTTTTAAAATGTACTGACCTGGCCCAGACTGAACCAATCCGATAATCTCGGCCCGTGGGCTAAACCGGCATGTTAGGAATTAGCGGCTTCGATCCCAGTTCCGAGTTAGACCGGAATTATCAACATATCGGGCCTGATCGATAGACACCGATAGATTACAATGGTATCTAAAAGTCAAAGCCTCGTAGGAAATGTAGTTGAATTAACTGTCTACAGGAAAGTGACGTTAATTAAATATTTAAAAATCATAAAAATGAATTTTGATACCTTATGACTTTCGTTTTTGTTACTCCAGATGTTAAATTAAAACCTAACATAACAAATTTGTAGGAAGATACATGAAATCTTAGCAATCGTATTGTATAAAAATTAAAAAGAGGTTGATAAAGTTTATTTTACTTCAGAAAATGTTTAACGACTTGATCACCTTCAATCACAAATTGTGTGACTTTATAAATAAGACTGGGCGAAAGCAGCACCCAAAGACATTGTTTCAGTTGTCCAAGCTATTTTCAACAGACAACCGACATCACGAATTTTAAATTGATACTCTATATCTTGTTTTGTCAGTTGTAGAAGAAAGAGAATAAAAAATAGAACGGGAAATGCTGAAATGAGAAAAAGAAAATTTAAATACAAAACCCAAGGTTGAAATATCTAGGAAAAATTTAGAGGATCTTGACTCCTCGTAGAGTAAACTAATACCGGAATTATGGTACATTAATCTGACTTAAATTATATAATTTTCATATCATTGTTGCCATGTGATGCCTTATTTAATGTAGTTATTATTAGTTTAGTTTGTACTTGAAGGGGGCAAGCACGAGTGAGTAGTCGAAACCCACTCTTAAATATAATGGGGGTTAGTTCAACAAAAAAAAATAAAAATATAACAGGGGTTGGACAAAAGGTCCAATTATTTTTGCCAAATAAGGTTTTGATCCACTGCTAAAAGAAAATGAGGGGCACATCCTCAATTTACAGCAGCATAAAAACCAAGATGGGCAAAGGTAACAAACGATAATAACTCACAAACTTATTTCTATTAATTTCTCTAATTTTTATTTCAAATTTAAAAACATATTACATGCTTACGAATAGTAATTTCCTAAACTTGAAATACTAAATAGACAACTATCAACATCTCTATTTACTTGGTTGGTTATAGTTCTTTATCAACCCCTTTTCCTTGACCTTCAACAAAAAAAAAAAAAAAAAAAAAAAAACCTTTTCCTTGACAATATCCTTGCTCTAGCAAATCATCTCTAAAAACTGAAATGTCTGATTCCTCTTCTTTATTCATTGGTAGAAATATTTAATCTCAGTGTTCATGGTAGGAGTGCCTGTTGTAAGTAGGACACCAGAAACAATGAATGGATTCTCTATCCATTTGGTAGTAGTTGAAATTGATCAAAGAACTTGTTTTATTCCTTGATGGATTACAAAAGAAATATAAGACTCTATTTATAGAGTTACAATACTACTAACTTTACTATTTTCTAATATTTTACTAGTTTCTCAATAGTTTATACTAATATATTTACTAGTTCCTAATTCTTACTAGTTTCAAATATTTGATATTTCCTAATATCTATTATATGGGATATCTTAATATATAGAAAATATATTTCAACACTCCCCCTCAAGTTGGTGCATAGAAATCGCACATGCCCAACTTGTCTACCATTTTCGAAAATATTCGACTTGAAACTGCTTTAGTAAGAACATCAACCAATTGATCTCCAGATCGGACCTTTGGTAACTCTACAATGTTGTCTTCCAACTTTTCTTTAATAAAACATCGATCTACCTCAACATGCTTTGTGCGGTCGTGCTGGACTGGATTGTGAGCAATATCACATGCTGCTTTATTGTCACAATATAATGAGTTAATTCCTATATGGCCCACTACTTTGTGACCAGCTTCCTTTATGACCCCCAAATTTCTGTAAATTCAAATGTGACCCCCTATTTTCATGGAAATGTCATAACTACCCTTCCCATTAATATATTTTCAAAATAAAATTAAAAACAAAAACCTAAATTCCACCTCACTTCCCTCTCCACCACTCATCTCTCTCCACGTCACCTCTCTATCCAACTCACCTCTCTCTCTCTCTCTCTCTCTCTCTCTCTCCAAGTCAGCATTCTCATCAAGGTCGCCGGATTTTCCGGCCGGCGACCTTCAAACTTCAACAGAACATACCAGATCTGTTGAATCTTCAACAGACCAGATTCCGGCGAAGGGAAACCCCCTTCGTCGGAATTTTTAGAGAGAGAGAGATGAGTGAATTTTTTTTTTTTTTTTAAAGTTAGTGCTGCTTGGAGAGAAAGAGAGAGGTGAGTGAAAAAAAAAAAAATTTAAGTTTGAAGGTCGCCGGCGTGTAGAGAGATGAGTGGTGGAGAGGGAAGTGAGGTGAAATTTAGGTTTTTGTTTTTAATTTTATTTTGAAAATATATTAATGGGAAGGGTAGTTATGACATTTCCATGAAAATATGGGGCCATATTTGAATTTACAAAAATTTGGGGGCCATAAAGGAAGTTGGTCACAAAGTAGGGGGCCATATAGGAATTAACTCCAATATAATTGAATTGGTCTTTCAGAAGGATATCCTAAATCATCCAACAGGAGTCTTAACCACAACGCTTCACATATGCCATCAACCATTCCTCTAAATTCAGACTCTGCACTTGAACGTGCAACAACGTTCTGTTTTTTACTTCCCCATGTAACAAGATTTCCGCCAACAAAGGTAAAATATCCTGCAGTTGATCGCCTACAATTTACTTCCCCGATCCAATCTGCATCAGTATATACATCAATAGTTCGACAACTTTAATCCTTCTTCGACAGGTGTATCAATCGGCTCACACGCTAACATACCCACCTCATGTAACAAATCTAAAGTATACTTTCTTTGGGATAAGAAAATTCCATTACTAGATCGAGATACTTCAATTCCAAGAAAGTATTTCAATAGACCAAGGTCTTTCATCTCAAACTCTTTAGATAAGTAATTCTGTAAAGTCTTTCGTTCTTCAGGATCATCCCCAGTAACCACCATGTCTTCAACATATACAATAAGTGCTGTGAGTTTTCCTTTCTGCCTTTTTGTAATAAGGTATGGTCAGAATTGCTTTGGTGATAACCGAATTCCTTCATAGCCTTTGTAAACCTTCCAAACCACGCTCTTGCTGATTGTTTTAATCCATACAATGACTTTTTCAATCTACATACCTTCTGGTTATGTATTTGTGGTATCTTGCATCCCGGTGGAAGGTCCATATAGACTTCTTCTAATAGTTCCCCATGCAAAAAAGCATTCTTTACATCAAATTGTTGTAGTGGCCGATCTAAATTTGCTGCTAACGATAACAAGACGCGAACAGTGTTGATTTTTGTAATTGGAGCGAATGTCTCTGTGTAATCGACTCCATAAGTTTGAGTGTAGCCTTTTGCCACTAGTCTCGCTTTGTAACGTTCAATTGTACCATCTGCTTTATACTTCACTGAATAAATCCACCGACATCCCACTGGATTTTTATCTTCTGGACGATCAACTAGCTCCCAAGTGTCATTCTTTTGTAAGGATTTCATCTCCTCATTCATAGCTGCTTTCCATTTTGAATCAGATATGGCTTCCTATACATTGTTAGGAATATATACAGTAGATAATTGATTTACAAACGACTTATTTGATTCTGACAACCGATGATCTGACACATACTGACTCATAGGATATTTGACTCTACTAGACAGCTCAGGTTCATATGTCGGTTCAGGAATACTTCTGGTTTGACGCGACGGTAATATTTTCTTAGGTGGTTCGGAAGGTGCTTCAGGAACATCCTCGACAACTGATTGGTTTGGTGTATTACTAACCCTTCATTCAACGACTTCAATTGGAGGTGAATCCGCAATTTGTTCAACGACTTCAATTGGAGGTGAATTCACAATTTGTTCAACGATTTCATTAACACTTTCTTCCATTACCGATTCAGGTGTTGGTAATTCTGGAATTTCAATTTCAACTTCACTTATTTCTTCAGGAATCAAATTTACTTCAATATTAGATCCAATTTTGTTCTCTTCTACATGATTATCCGTTTCTTCATAATCAAGAGCCAGAACTTCCTGCTTAGTTTTCTCCCCCTGAAGTTCAGACTCAGGTGAAAAATACTTAGAATCTTTATGAAAGATAACATCCGATGTAACAAACATTCGTTTAGTTGGAGGATGATAACATTTGTACCCTTTCTGATTTGCACCGTACCCTACCAATACACATCTTAATGCCCTTGGAGTTAATTTTGTACGTTGGTGCTCATGAAGATGAACAAATGCTACACACCCAAAGACACGGGGAGGTAAATTTGAAACTGTATGAGAAGTTGTAACATCCGATAGAGTTTGAAAAGGAGTCTTAAACTCAATAGTACTAGATGGTACTCTATTAATTAAATAGGTTGCATCAAGAAGTGCTTCTCCCCAATAAGATAATGACATATGTGCTTCGATCAACATAGCCCTGATAACTTCTAATAAGTGACGATTCTTTCTTTCAGCGATCCCATTTTGTTGAGGGGTATTTGGACAAGTAGTTTGATGAACAATATCATGAGAAACCAAATAAGTTTGAAGTTCATGATCCATATATTCTCCTCCGTTGTCACTACGAAGTATCTGAACATTTGCGTTGTACTAAGTACTAAACAGTTTATGAACCTTCTGGAACAATAACTTTACATCACTTTTAGATTTCATCAAACACATCCAAGTCATCCTAGTACAATCATCAATAAAGGTAACAAACCACCGTGCCCCACCCAAAGTAAGAACCTTAGATGGACCCCAGACATCGGAATGTAAGATCATAAAAGGAGTTGAACTTTTATTTAAATTTAACGGAAACGATGCACGATGACTTTTTGCAAGTGCACAAACATCACATTGAAAACTTGAAACATTGCATTTAATAAATAGCGATGGAAATAATTTCTTAAGGTAACCAAAGGAGGCGTGCCCCAGACGGCGATGCCATAACCATATTTCATCTTTATTTTTTATTTCAGAATTGTTCACTACTAATGCCTGACGCAATTTATTAGAGCTTTCAGATATTAAATCCAAGTAATACAACTTTCCTCGCCTAACACCATAACCAATTGTTTGCCTTGTCTGGATGTCCTTAAAAACACAAAATTCAGGCCAAAAGATGACAACACAAAACAGAGTGCTGGTTATTTGAGACACTGATAATAAATTATGATCTAAAGATGGGACAACCAAAACAGAGTCTAAGTTCAATGTGTTCGTTAGAGTTATAGGTCCTTCCCCTACAACAGGGGCTGAGGTGCCATTGGCAGTAGAGACATATTTATGTGAAGATTGGTTTATGGTTGAGACTTGTCTAGAATCAAAAGTCATATGATCTGTAGCACCAGAATCAATTATCCAAGTACTATTCGAAAATTTTGTAGACATATTTAAAGTCTTGCCTACATTACCTGTAGTGGCTACCGTCGATGAAGCTTGCTTAACAGTGTGATCTACAAGGGTCTTCTTAGAGTTTTCTTTCGATTATGATCCCACCGTTCTGGATAGCCTAATAGTTCATAACAATGACTTTTGGTATGACCAATTTTGTTGCAGTGAGTACACTTATAAGTAATTTTGTCAGATTGACCAACAACTTTAGCAAAATTTGAATTTTGCCTTATTGAGAGTCATTATTGCGGAAACATCAATTGCCCTTCACTTTAGCTAAACCGGAAAAACAAGATGAAGATGAAAGACTCTTCTCTTTCAATCAATATAAATTCCCAAACAAAAATATAAGACTTTTGACTTTGGTACCAAGTTGAAATTGATCAAAGAACTTGTTTTATTCCTTGATGGATTACAAAAGAAATATAAGATTCTATTTATAGAGTTACAATACTACTAACTTTACTAGTTTCTAATATTTTACTAGTTTCTTAATAGTTTATACTAATATATTTACTAGTTCCTAATTCTGACTAGTTTCTAATATTTGATATTTCCTAATATCTATTATATGGGATATCTTAATATATAGAAATATATTTCAACAAGTTGAAGTCGATATGTTACCTTCCTTACTCGTTCCATCACTTGTTGGCCGACAATTCGTTATTACCACATCTGACTGTAGACATCAATTTACAAGGTTGTAACTTACGACCCACAAACACTCCTGCTTGAAACTCCACCTCTCGTCTTCCTTGATCAGCTTGTTTCATCTTATTTTATGTAGTTCTAAAGTTTCTTTGTAGCTTTCTCAATACCCAAGTACATTGTAGCAATTATTTAGTTGAATCCACTTTAGCTTCACCATATATACACACACACACACACATATATATATATATATATATATATATATATATATATATATGACCAAATACGGAGGCGATATACCATATAAAGCATCAAAAGAAGTTGTCCGAGTGGGTGTGGAATAAAATGTGTTATACCATTACTCCACCCACGGTAACCACATGACCCACTCTTTTGGTCTATTATTCGTAAAACAAGGTGGGAATGCGTCTAAACATCGGTTCTCTACCTCAGTTTGTCCGTCAATTTGAGGATGATACCGAACTCATATTTAGTTTTCTTCCTTGCAGCAGAAACGCCAAAAATTTCTAATGAACACGACATCTCTATCTGAAACAATTGACTGTGATCCCATGGAATTTTACGACATTCTCAAAAAATGATTGGGTCATTGATGCAGCCATGTATGGATGTTGAGCTATAAAATGATCATATTTTGTAAATTAGTCAGTCACAATGAGGATTCCCGACTTACCTTTCGATTTTTGGGATCGGTCGATAAAATCCATCAATACATCCGCCCATACTGTTGTCAGTATTGACAGTAGCTCCAACAATCCCACCGGTGATAAGGTACATATTATGCTTATTGCGTTTACATATCCTACATTGCATTATGAATTCCCGAATTTCACTACGTGTGTAGACCCATAAAATAGTTTTAAAGATATGTTTCACTGTTTTGAAATACCCGAGGGGCTTTCCAATGAAGATGCATGAAACTCATCCATGAATAATTCCTTACATTGTGAGCACGGACTAATAAATAACTGATGTTCTCGATAATATAACAACTGTAAGCACTGTTTTTATTCAATAACCTAGTCGTACCCCAATAATTTGGCTAGCCATTTTTGTTATAAAGGCGTCGTATCACGCGCATAAGAAATACTTTAGGATTTGTTGATCTGTTCGAACAATAAAACACCGCCCAAGCAGATAAGTTTTCCACTTAGTGATTGAGTGACAATGCTCCTAGCTCTTTTCGTACGTTGATAACTCCAAATGTCTAGACCCTAGTACTTTACTAGTGAAGAAAATTGGAGCATTGGACGACTTTCTTGCACGAGTATTGTCATATTTCGGTCCAAGATGCATCTCTTTCAATTATGAATTCTTTAGAAAAGTTTGGCAACATTATTAATAAAACTCTAGATATGTTCAATTAGAAAAAGTCCTCGTAAATTTGAATGTAGAAACCTCCAGATCTGTTAAAACAATATTCATTATCAATTTTTGTTCCATCAGCAAGGTTGCAACATCTTCGCAAACAAGATTTCTCAAGTAACCTCTCTTTCTTAACTCTGGAAAAAAGTATTGTTAATCATCTTTTTTTTTTTTTTTTTTACAGATCCAAGCTCATTAAAGATTCCCTTCTTTTAGATTAGAGTTAATTCCTATTTGGCTTCCTACTTTGTGACCAGCTTCTTTTATGGCCTCCTGTTTTCCGTAAATTCAAATAGGACCCCCTTTTTTAACGTAAATGCCAGAACTACCCTTCTTGTAAATATTTTTTCAAAATAAAATTAAATAAAAAACATGAATTTCCACCTCACCTCTCTCTCTCTACACCTCACCTCTCTCTCTCTACACCTCACCTCTCTCTCTCTACACCTTACATCTCTCTACAACTCACCTCTCTCTCTTTCTCCAAGTCACCTGTCTCTTCACCGACGAAGGTCGCCGGCCGGAAAAATTTTCGGCTGGCGACCTCCAAACATGAAAAAAATCTCTCATTTCTCTCTAAACACTCCGGCGAAGGGAACCCTTCGCCGGAGGTAGGTCTATTGAAGAACAGGGGTTTTAAAACTCACGCACAAATTTGCATAATTGTCTTCATGGATGTGTCTATAACCACCCCGTCATTTTACTCTTAAGCTTCATTCTCCATTTCGTGGCACATGAATCGAGACAGTATGAGGGTGTGGGGCAATTCGAAGCGTCTCACGGACTGGGGCAGTCTGAAGGTGTGGGACAGTCCAAACTTTCAACTGCTCGATGGACACGAAAAGTAAAAAAGATGAGGCACCCTTAAAGACAGTCTTTTCTTCATGGAGTAAATTGTTTTTAGAGTAGAGTATTTTGGTAGTTGACACTTGACACAGTGATAAAAAGAAGAAAATAATTCAGTGTGATCACAAGGGTAGATCGGACAAAGTCAATATTTGAGTTGCAAACTTTCAACTGCTTGATGGAGAAGTTTTCAAATTTCCAAGGGCTACCCTACTCCACAGAGAAGAGAGAGAAAGTGGTGGCCTGGTGAGTGGCCTTCAATCACATTATCCAACCAATCATTGCCTTTCCTTTACTTGGACCCTAAAATATCTTCTTCTCTACCTAGATTTTTTTCTTAGCCAAAAAAAAACTATAGGCTGTGTTTGATTGACCATTTTTTTAGAAAATAGAAACAATTTCTACCATTCTAAAAAAATTCTATTGGAAGTCAAATTCTTCCCAAAGGCCAATATTAGGGTTCGTTTGAAAAGATTTTAACCAAAATTTGATACCAGACATCAAAATTGTCCATGGGTTTTGATTTTGCTCATAAAATATGGAAAGCTTCTTTTGACTAATGACCTACTCCCTTTTTTCGAAAATGCAATTTTAGGGTTTAGGATTATGATGATACATAAAGGATTGATGAGACATTTACAAGTAACACAGGTCAGGTCCCATTCCTATTTATTCATTTCCCCTTTTCTCTCAACCTCATTAGGACATCACTTATTAAAGGCAAAATAGTACAATCATGTCATATTGTCATCTCAATTGAATTTTAGGTAAGTTTTTATTTGGATGGCCTCATATTACCAACTAGTCAATGCAATTTCTACTGGGCCGGGCTAAGATGGCCCATTTCAGTATTAATTGGGCTGGCTTCTGTCGCCTTCCGATTTGGAGTGGACCCAAAAACCGAACCCATCTGAGCTAAGTGTTGGATGCTCGGGTCGCTAATAGAGCAAGTGCTCAAGCAGTTGTTCGACATGAAGTAAGATAAACAATTTAAAGTTGCATTGGAGGTTCATAGAGAGAAATGAAGTAGAGGAAGAATAAATACCGTGTCATTTTACCAATACAATATCAGTCTATGTTCTTCAAATATATACAAGTTCTTCGTTTTTGTTTAGTTTCAATCGAATACAATTACGAAACTTCATGTTGAATCTTAACATCCTGTAAAGACGAAAAACTAGATGTCCCAGAAGAAAGAATGGAAGTGGAAATGGGATTCTGAAAGGTTGCAGATGTCAAAAGCTTTGAATCGATCATCGTCGACCCACCTTAATCTGAAGTTTACTCATTCCAACATCAAGTTTTCCTAGACTTAACTCTTTTTTATCCTCAGTTGGGGCTGAATTTCTGATCTTCAGCCATGGATGTTGCAAGCATTGTTCTGCAGTTGGTCGATTCTCAGGTGCAAAGTCAAGAAGAGGAGAGAGAAACTCAGCAAACTCACAAGCATCAGATTCCTGAAAGTTGTGCTTTTCTACAAGAAACCTCTGTAACGGCCAGAACTTCAGTCGCCGGATCCTCTTCAGTCCTCCATATCTATCAAAGAATTGTTTTGATCGAGACCCACCAATCGCGATCTGTTCACATGAAAGAGGAGAGTTAGAGGTATTAGATAAGTTGAATGAGCAAATAGAGAGATGTAAAATTCTCTCACCTTTCTAGGCATCTTTCCTAAGATTTCCATCATTTGAGCAAGGTGATCCTAGAAAACAGAAAAAAACCCATCAGGCTCATCACGACGAATCAGTGTTCTTTGGGTAATCTTCATCAAGAACATGTCAGTTTTCAGAATAGTCGAAGAGAATTTCTATCATAATATAGAAGAACATCAAGCGAAATTTTTTTTATCAACCTACACTAAAAATGGGTAAAAGAATTGGTTCACGAAAAAATCGTACAAAGTTAAGTGCTCCACAAAATGATGTCCTATAGTTGGCGTAATCCCACGCCAACTGGGCACGTGACTTTGCAAAGTAGACAAGTCTTATGGTCAATCCTTTCCTTGCAAGCCGGTTTTCACGTAGGACTTCATAACTTAGCCTCTAGCTCTGGCATTGAGGGGAGGTATTAGCATTATCCCACGTTCCCACTTCGCTTCGGCATTGGAATTTGAGAAGTAAATAACTCTTGGGCGATCTTTTCCTAGTAAACCGGTACTCAAGGAGACTTGGGCCAAATGTGCTTCTAACACCATCTTTAGGTAGAGGTATGTGACATTAGAAAATGAAATTGGAAACAAAAAGCAAATTTAAGAAATCCTACCTCGTCATCAGTAAAACCTTCGCCACAAGTAGGAGCGAAAAGAACCTCGCCAGTAGCAAGCTCAAAGGCAATGCAAGCAAAAGACCACATATCAGCAGAAACTGAAAAACCAGCTCCAAGAATAACTTCAGGAGCTCTATACTGTCTTGTCTGAATTTCTTCTTGGAATGGCTTATCAACCCAACACGCATTTCCAAAATCGACAACCTTGCACGTTAGATCAATTCCATCCAAGGATCTCTCTCGTTTTCGAATCCCTCCCATTGAAGATCGTCTTACTGAAATCTTAGCTACTGCACTCCTTGCTCTCCTCTTTAGTTTCTTCTCATCACTACTTAATACATTGGGACCATTTGCATTTCCTTCGGGCCTCTCAAGAATCGGTGAAATCCCAGATTTAACCGGATCTTTAGACGGATCAATAGTGGAAACTAGTAAAATGTTTTCGGGTTTCAAATCTGAATGGATAATACCTAGCTCTCTATTCAAGTAATCAAGACTAAGTAAAATGTGTGCACAAATCTCTCTAACTGTATTCAACGGGAGACCTCTATAACGATTATATTTCATTAGACGGAGTAAACTATCACCGAGGAATTCAAGAATCATACAAATATGTTGTCCATTAGGTCCTATGTGCTTAAAGTGGTCGTGTAATCGAATAACATACTTGGAATTTGAAGATTTTCCATCAGCTATGGCCGAAAGAATTTCGATCTCGTGGAGAGCAGCTTCGGCAAATTCAGCTGCACTTCTCTGGATTTTAAGAGCTACAAATCTCTGAAAAATGAAGAAAACACAAAATAGAGCAAGAGAGATAAACAAACAGATATTCAATTAAAAGAATATTGATCAATATGGGTAATCAAAAATTACAACTAATAAGGAAATCTGGTCTAAATTATGAGGCAAAAATGAACAAAAATTACACCAAACTAACTGAAAGAACACAAAAAGAATCTATGGATTTGGGTTCCAATTTTGGTATGTGATTAAGATAGAGAGGGATCTAAACATCAACAAGAAATTCACTAGATTAAAGAGATAAAGTTAAAATTGAATTTGGTAAGATCAAATCAAGATAAATAAGAATCAAGTAAAGTATAGAGATTAGAAGAGAGAGAGAAAATGGAATTGAAGAAGAACATACAGAGAAACGGGTATCAAAAGCAAGCCAAACAGTTGAGAAATGACCCCAACCCAACTTTCTTTGAGCAATATATCTTCCACCATTGAATGAATCACCTACTCGAACAGCATGATATCCTCCTTTTCTGTAAGCATCAGTACCTTCATCTTCTTCCTCAGACCCTGAAGTTGAAGACATCTCTCTCTCTTTCTCTGTCTAACTTTGCTTCTTCTGAATCTAAACCAAGCTGAATAGGTAAAAGTGGGCGTTTTGAGTTGAGGGTATGATTCAATTTTGTTTTTTAGAGACAGAAGTGAGAGATGAAGATGAAGTCCTCCTGAACTCTGAAGATGAAGATGAAGCTTTTCACTTTCTCTTTATTTCTTTAATTCTACCCTTACTTTGTTGCTATCTTACGCATGTATTAACCCCTAATAAGACTTTAATTAGTTGGAGAACATTATGAATTTTAATTATTTTCTTAATAAGTTTGATTAGGTTTTAGTTGGTACAACTTATACGTTAATACCCTTTCCAAATACTAACTGATTAAACTACAAGTCAAAACAATCACAACCCCAATAAATTGCTCCAAACAAGTTGGTCATTATTTATCTAGAATCTAGGTGGATGGCTAGATTTCGCCCTAACAGAATTAGAGAAAGAGAGAGGATGAAATTTGATCGTCCCCATAAGATATCAGTTCTAATCTGTTTTTAGTGCATTTTGTCATTTTTGAACCAATTAACGACGTCAACATTATTAAGACAAAAAATCCAATTTCTATGAAGTTTCATTGTTTTCGATCTACTCTCACTTAGAATGACAATTTTGATGGAGAATTCTAAGAAAATTCTAAATGTACAAATGTTTTAATTCTTCTTAGAATGGGTAGAGGAAAACACAGTTTCAAATACTCCCCATACCCACCATCTCAAAGAAGATTACAAAACAAGCATTCATTTTTTTGTATATTGGTATCATGTCCACTCACTTTACAAGTGATTTACATGGTATCCACCTAACATTGCTTATTTTCCATGATAATAAAATACTCCTATAATTAACTTTTTTTTTGGACCTTTTAGCACTATATATCACAGAAACTGAGGCTGTACAGACAGGTCACTGTATGTAATTCTGTACACTTACACCTCTGGCATGCAAGACTTGTCTCGATGCGGTTAGTTATTTGGTCTTTCTAGAATTTAATCGCCACGAAGAACTCTATTGACCCTAAATTGATAGTGGCAGGTTCATTTCGTTCTCATGTGAAAGGTGTACTTGTACACATCAAGCGGCCCATCTATACGTCTAGCATAAGCATCCTCATAGAAACAAGTTATTTGGGGATAAACCTTTACATTCAAATAAGAATCTTGGTCGGAGTTCATCCCTAAGAACCCTAGATTGTTGGTTTCGTTTGTCTCTCAAGTGCAGAGAGAGAGAGAGACGAGCAATGGTGGTGGTGGAGCGAGAATTGTGGGATTCTAGCGAGGTGCAATCCTTAGAAGTGCAAAACTCCAGCCAAAATTGGGGAAGAATATGTAACACTCAAATGAGAAAAAATCAAGTGAAAAAAAGTGTGTAGGACACTTTTTATGTGTCTATTCAAAATTATCCTTTCGGTACAAATCTCAGAGAGAAGCCAAGTATAAATTTCACATACATATTCTAATCAAATGAGAAAAATCCGACGGCAAAATTGTAGTAAAAAAGCCATGATAACAGTACATATCTGAAACTACTTCCTCCAAGTACCATTGAAGAACTCAAGTTCTCTCCGTGAAGTCATTGGCCTTGTAAAACTCAAGATCATACAGCACGAACCATTAAAGCACAAACAGTTGTGGATTTTGTCATACCGTATATCTCGCCCTTGAGAATTTATGACAGATTGTGATCAAATGTTATCAAGGATTGTCACTCTTTTGTAACAGCCATATCATTCTTCAGTTCAGCATGAGCAGAGAGAATCAAAGATCGCATATTTGCTATTTCTACAAGTGTCTCAAGAGCTGCAGGTTAAAAGGAATCAACAAATAGGTCACACATGGATCATAATTGTTTTGTTCCCAAAGTAATGGATTGAACAAAATGAATAAATGCCCAAAAACCATTTTTATAGGTGGGTATCTTCCTCCGGTCATTTGTTGACCCCTTCCCAGATTTACGAGTTCTACAGACATCTTTCATTCTTAATCAGATATTTATGGGTTGTCGCATATCTGCCACGTCATGGAGATTGCAGGCACAGTTGTGGCATGTCTGCCACGCCATGGAGCTGCAGACACGGCCTACTAAAGGGTTGCGACTTCCATGGCCAGATACATGTCTAGCAATGGGCTGGCTATGGCCGTGGTGGGGCAGATCCTCTTGGCCTGCTCAAAAAAGCTTATAGGATCTAGATCTGGTTTTGGAGTTGAGATAACCCCTCCCAACTTCTTCCAACATCAACTCAATTTGACCCCCAAATTGGGTTCCATTTTGGGACAAATCGGTCCAAACGAGTTGTGCAGTCTCACTGGTCCAATACTATCACTAACTGGCTACATAGATGTGATTTTTGGGCATCAAAATCATTCATGGTCATGGGTGGTTGCTATTCTGAAAAAAATATTATTGGTTGCACAGCAAAAAGGGTTTAGAAGCAGGTAAAAGAAAAACAAAATTCTTAACAAATCATTTTTTACTATCGATTTTCGTGAAGAGGACGAAGTGATGTATTTTAACCTGTCTCAAATGAAAGCTGAGCAGCACGAAGCTTGGGAGACACCAAAGTACCAAAAACTGATAATGATTTGGATCTCTCTTTCCCGACCTAAGAAAACAAGTGAAACAAAATAACCAGATTATAATAACCGACATTTTGCACTTCTCTTTCTTCCTTGAATCATATCTTATCTATTTTAGTTGAGTTAGAAATGTCTTTCTTTCAAGGACTTTAACAGATCACTTACTTGATCATCAACAGTAAGAGAAGACACATTGCTTGTCAATTGCTCCTCGTCGGCTTCTGGGGTTTAAGAAACAATGCTTGTTAAATATGATGCGAACTGATAACGTTATCTTTAATCCTAGGTATACTATAAATGGTTTTGGTTAAATATGATGCGAATAGATCTCTTTCTCTTATCATCAAGGTTTAAAGTTTACTAAACAGGTATTCTGAAATTCATAAACATGGCTAGAAAGGTTATGTTTATACCAGAAACTTGTGAAGTGCCACGACGCCGTAGTTGTGGTACATTGGCTTTCTTATCCGACTCATTTTCATCGTTTTCTACTTTCCGAGGAGAATTGTTTTCTCGAGATGAAGCCCATTTACATAGGGTAAAACGTGGTTGCTTCACATCTGTATCTGCATATATAGATCAAGATGTCAAGTAATAGATCTGATTTTGGGTAAAATATAGATTTAACAAGAAAGATACGGGCAAAACATTATGTCACTTATATTTTCCTCGGGTTTTCCACTGTGTAACTGCCTCTACTACACTTTTACCTTAGTCCAGACCCATTCAGTTAGTACCATCACCTAGATTACCCTTCTTCTAAAGGCGCACCTTCTATAATACTCTAGGAAAATATTTCCCATCTCTTTTTCCACGGTAGTCTACTTCATTTGCATACTAAAAAAATGGATGTCGAGCAAACCAAAGAAAATCCATACTCATCATATTAGATTAGTGTTTTACATTAAAATATAGTTACGGGTAGTCCAACCGAGGTGAATATTAACTCATATGACTTATTTACACCGCATTTGAACAATGAACCTCCAAATTACATGATCTAATTAATGACAGACATTAGGGTCCATTGATTATTAGTACCGAAGAATGCTCATAAAGCTGGCCAAATACCTCGAGAAGTAGTAATATCATCCACGTCAGTCACTCGCAATGTGGTGGCAGCAGTGTGCAATTTGAGGTCAAATAATGTACTGCTGACACGTGAAGATCCCATTGAATGTCTGGCACTGGCAAGGTCAAGCCATCCCTGTGAAGGGAAAGAATAAAATGCAAAAGTTTGCTCTTTAAACGACTGGAAACCATAAATAATAACAAGGAATATACCAAGTCAAAGATAGAAGAAGATTGAGTATTAGCTTGATCAAATGAGTTGAAGAAATGGTCAATGAGCATAACTGATGTCGCTACATAATCAAGATCATTAACTTAATGATATTGACCATAATCTAATTGTGTTCATTCCTTATCCATGTTAAGCCTACGTGTTTATTCCTTATCCTTGTTCATAGTGAACTGGTGTTTTCTAATATTTTCTTAGTCATGAAACTATGTCCATTCCTCTACTATAACCAAAGCCTATGAGCAAGATTCAAGAGTCTTGTTAAAACTTCTAACTGTTTAACACTTTGAATTGTCAACTCTAATTATTTAGAACGGGAAGCACCAAGTATGTTAAATCTATGGTACCAAATACTTCAAAATAGTTTTGCGCTATTGTAATTTTCGGGGACACACTCTACACTATCTAGCTAACGACGGTTATAAGTTTTTACATGATACATCATTTGAAAAACTGAACTCACCACCCATCCTTGACTAAAACTAACCCATGTTGATCAATATGACTACAATTCTGTTCATAGCGAAAAAACACATAATCTATCTAGTCCAAGACCCTCATCCTCGAAAACGAAAGATTCGGTGCCCTCGAATCTCAAAAAGAGTCCAGCCCAACTCAGACTCAGTTTATTGCCATGTTGAGTTCTGAGGTTGGTAATCTATAAACATCATATAGCATCCTAATTCATGTCATAACAAGTAATAATATATTGTATATCTCTCCTAGAAATTGGAAACCCTAGTTGTTTTTTGACCCCATGAAGCAAAGAAATGAAGTAATTGAACTAGTGAACCCCTTCAACTACCCATCTTAGCTTTTTAACTTTGAAAATCAATTCAATTCTACCCAAAACTACCCATCAGTGCCAAATACCCCCAGAGCCGAAAAATTTTCCAAACAGATGAACTAGGAAATGGCACAAATTTTTCAAAAGATAGACATGAGTAAAATTCAAAAGAAGAATTAACTTAGCCACTCATCAAAATATAATGAATAAATTCATTCAAGTTAATTAATTGGCCGATCTGGGTATGGATGATTTAACAAGAAATGGGGAAAATCGATAAGAAATCAAATCATACCTCGCGAAGTTTTGATGAGAGAGAATCAATCAGGGTTAGATAGTTGTCCATTGAATCCAAAAATTGAAGAGCTTTTGTGTCTTGTTCATCTTCTTTCCCTTTCGATTCTCCATTTTCCCTTCTACTGTTTTGGTCTTCCATCGAGATTCAAGGAGAAGAAGCTGCTAAAAAAAAATACTAGTTCGTGCTAATTAACGGTAAGAGAGGGTTGAGTTTCCAAAATATTGATATTCTTTTTTCCTTTTTTTTCGAGTTAAAACTTTAATTCAATCTCATACATTATGTGGTTTTGAATCTTGTGAGTCTGTTGAGTACTTGAGTACATCCTATGATTTACAAAACTAAATTAAAACGTAAAGCTAAAATAGTACAATATTACAATAATAACAAAATGAAAAGTATGTCACAAAATAAAAAGGTCTAATAGATCACAAATGAGAAGACGTTAAAGGTCTTAAACTTTATTATACTTAAATATATATAGTAACGATGAATCCAGTAGAGGTTGTTAATTGAATGTGAATAAGTTGTTGTTCTTTTGATTTAATAGATGATGTCCAGTCTTCTTTTTGGTATTCTTTCTTTTTCTTCATCATTGTTCTATATGAGCGTGAGTGATATCCAATTGTAATGCCCATTGGATACTGTAGAGAATGGCTAGGCTTTCACATTCTTCCGCATTTTAGCATCGCACCGAGTCCGCTGCTGCTATAATGAAGGTGGACTCTTCATCTCTGATGATACATCCAATACCGGCCGGATCTGTAAAGTTGATAAAAGAGGCGTCGACGTTCAACTTTAAGTATGGTGTCGATGGAGGTCTCCATGTGCGTTGCTTAGTGTTCTTCCTGCTTTTGTTAGTGGTAATCGTCTCAATCTTGAGAGGAGTGATAGTAGCATTATTAATTCTGTCAATAATTTGTCTCGGGCTTTGTTCGTTTGCATTAAAACAATTTTCACACCGAGCTTTCCATATAAACCAAAGGATTTTGGCATATTGGTTAGTGATTTCCTCATTTAGGTCCTTCCATTGTTGGATCCATTGATTGGTGGATCTAATTTGATCTGTTCGAACCTGAAAACGAAACCAGATTGCTTTTGCAAACGTGCATTGAAGCATAACATGATCTAAAGTTTCATTTTCATCACAGTTAATACAAGATTATGAGTTTCCAATGAATTTGCCTATTTTAGCTTTCACAGGTAAGCTATTAGTACAACACTTCCATATAAATAGTTTAACCTGAGGGATAGTATTCATGTTCCATATAAAGAACCAGTCGGTTTGATCCTGCATTTGATTTGTGCTTTCTGTTCTCAAAAAATTATACATAGATTTAATAGAATAGTTACCTGATTTTGTTAACGTCCACGTCGGTTTATCCTCTTGATTATTATGAAAATTAATGCTCAGTATTGCTCTGCAAACCTCCTCATTAAAGCATTGCTGTAAAATCTGAAAATTCCAACTGTTATTAGTAATAAGCTGCGAGACCCAATTAAGGTTGGACCCACTTGAAGGGGAATAACCTAGTGTATCTCATACACCTAATTGTCTATTAGTGTTGGTAGCGGAATCTCAAACATCATATGTTTAACACTAATTCCAGGATCTATACATGAACATACCAATGAACTAGATTGGAAAGATGATTACCTCTTAATCGCTTTCCCACGAACTAAATTCCGATCAGTATTCGGAAGATAAGAGCTCCAAGTGTAGCTCCTCTACTTGAGACACCGAATAATGACTTGAACTCCCTCCTTTCAGTCAGCTAGGACCTTCTTGAAGGTTGAGATGAAGAACTCCTTCTTCTTGACTAGATACTTGAGAAAACTCCTTTTCTCTCTCTCTCTCTGAGATGTATATTCTGAAACTCTTTCAGTTAACCCTCTCAGTTGTTGAGAATTCCATCTCTTTCTTTAGGTTGTATAATTAGGTATATATAGAAATCCCTAGAAGAGGTATTAGACTCAAACTAGGATTCCATGAACCTAATTATTAGGCAACACCCAAAATACCCTCCATTGGGTCACTCAAGTGTGGCCGGCCAACATAGCCCTTTATGGGCTTCCTTGGCCGGCCCACTTAGGGCCTAGCCGGCCATCACATGGCCGGCCCTATTGCCTTGGCCGGCCATCACATGGCCGGCTTCCCTAAAGCCATTCCGGGCCTCCCTTTTGGGCCCGGACATGTTTATCTCTTTCGGACTTCTCCGAATCTTTCAGGACTTACCAATAACGGATCCAATCCACTTATTTGCCTTTATCCATCTAGTCAATTCTCTCCGTTCAAATCATTATTCTGTTGTGTAACCCTTGTAGGATCCGGTCTATGTTAGCCGCGAATCAACTCTTGATTCGACGATCGTAGTTGGCTTCTAGCTAAGCATTACGACCCTTAATTGGACCGGACTAATGATCTTCCGAATAAGGTCATTAAGATCCTAATAGCCAAATTGCACGCATTGCATCCTTGGTCGAAGGACACTCATTCGGAAGGATACCATTCCTTCAGACTTTAGGCACCATATCCTTCACCACTTTGGTTGGTGTATGGGCAAAAATCCGCCCCACGAGGTGCCTGTAAAATAAAGGAAACAACCGCTTCGTAAGGGTAAAATCCGCGAGGCTAAATAAGAAGGCCCGATAATGGCCCAAGTCGTTACTCGGGTCACCGAATCCATATCCGTTTGACACTAAGCGTATCTGACACGTGTCACGCGATAGCCACCTGCCAGTACTAGGCAATCTTACGGCCAGAGGATTATTGTGCAATCCATAACCGCACTAGTGGTAAATATCCCGTATCTGCCACTTAAAGACGGGTGTTACTGGCTAGTAGCTTAACGCACACGCGGTAACATCTTAGCCGTCCCTCGAGAAATTCGAATATTCATCTGACGGTCAGATCCTCTTGCCCCTAACGTATCTCGCAGGAGTGATGACACGGAATAAATACGTCGGTTACTAGCTGGTTGTCATCAAGGCAATCCCTTTCCACCACTATAAATACGAGAAGCAAAACTCAGACAAAGGCATCCAATATTCGACAACAGTACTCGAGTAACCTAATCTATTCTCTTTACTCACTTGCTCTCTCATAAGCATCTCAAAGATCTTCTGATCCTCTCAAAGTCTCTAACTCATTGTCTTAGAAATTGGGAGATAGGGGTCTGATAGTCACAATTCGAACGACAACTAGCTAACCGTATCAACATCATACGACCACCACCTTGTTGCATAAGAGCCCTCTGGTCTGAAATATCCTCCATCCAACGGTAAGGAGCTGACGGTAACACCCATCCAGCAGTAATTAGCTGGCAGTATCACCATCTTAATACCACCACCTCCTTATCGCATCATTCATCTAGCGATAAGACGCTAGGCGTATCATCTTCATTCATCCTCGACGTCCGATCCACTTACGACCAGCACTCTATTGCGGATCCCTTTACGACCAGCACCTTATTGCAAGTCTCCTTTACGACCAGCGAGTTAACGACGATACTTCATTACCATCACCCTCTTAATTACCGTAAGTAAATCACTACCGTGGGGATCTGTTCCGACAACTTCACGAGCCGCGACACCTAAGCACTCCGACAACGGTTACCCTTCTATTGCCCACTTTGACTTTCTTATTTATATTTGACCGAGTATCTGACTTGACCGTCGGAGCCCCCTTAGGCCGGCACCATCCCGGTGTCCCAGAGGCTTCACGATCTCTTCTCTCTTTTTGTGTGCAGGTTTTTTTCGACACGTGGCCGGTCCCCGAAGCATCCGACCCGACCCGACAAGACCTTGACCGTTGACCCGTTGACTGTCAGACTTTCCGACCCGTAGACATTTTACCGTCTACAATTTGGCGCTAGAAGGAGGGGGCCAGCCACTAACTACCGAAAAGACATGTACCATGGAAGGAGACATGTCCAACGCTTCTGTGGATTTCTCATCACAACTTG
Organism: Eschscholzia californica; assembly: GCF_041429995.1. Lineage (NCBI taxonomy): Eukaryota > Viridiplantae > Streptophyta > Magnoliopsida > Ranunculales > Papaveraceae > Eschscholzia > Eschscholzia californica. The sequence continues at coordinate 30,984,359 of NW_028238198.1, forward strand.
CTTCACTCACTGCCCAGATGCAAGAAAACGCCGAAAGATTGAGAGCTTTGGAGGAGGAGAACTCTACTGTCCGGGCAGAGAACATGCTACTGCAAGAAAGAATTACCGAGTTGGTGGTTCCGAGAAGACAAAGTTTGGGGGACAATCGACCACCTCCCAACGGTTCTGAAGTAGGAGGACCATCTAATCGCCCAACACCCCCTCACAACACTACTGCAGGCTTCACCACCAGCCAAGTAGGGACAGGATCCGCAAGTGCTCCATTCATGGCTCCAACACATACCTTTCAACAACCTCTCACTCCACAGCAGACCATGGCTGCTCCTCTTTACTCATCTTCTAATATTGCTATGCCTACTATCTTCCCTATGCCTACTCAACCCACCATGGCTTCTAATCCCTTATTGTTTTCACATACAGGTACCCCTTTAGAGCAAGCTTTAGCAAAGAGGCTAGCTGAAATGGAGGCCCTGATCACTAGAATTCCAGGAGTCCCAACCCCCTTCAAGAAGAGTCTTCCTCAGAGCTATGCCGATTCTCCGTTCGTCGATGCAATTGCTCTGGTAGAGATGCCCAAAAAGTTCACTTTCCCCAACATGAAGATGTATGACGGCACCTCTGATCCGGACGATCACATAGCCTCTTACAAACAGAGGATGTTTACTGCTGCGATTCCAAGGGACTTGCGGGAAGCGTGTATGTGCAAGAGTTTTGGGTCTAGTCTGATTGGCCCAGCTCTACAATGGTACACTAACCTCCCCCATAACTCAATCGCTTCATTTGCCCAGCTCACAGACACCTTTGTCGAGCAATTTGCAAGCAGTAAGAAGCTGGAGAAACTCTCTGGTGATCTCTACCGAATCCAACAACGAAGAGGTGAACCACTCAGAGAGTATGTGGGAAGATTCAATCGGGAGAAGGTGTCAATTCCTTACTGCAACCAGGAGACAGCAGTTGATGCATTCAGGAAAGGTTTACTGCCAGATGGGGAGTTGTACAAAGAGCTCACCAAGTTCAATTGCACAACAATGGAGGATGTTCTTTCCAGAGCCTGAGTTGAAATTAGGTGGGAAGAAGACGAAGCCCACAGGAACAGATACTACTCACAGGAAGATAGGTCAAGAGACCGTCACTCCAGAAGATATGAACGACGGTCAGAAGCCAGGAGCAATGATCCATACCCAACCAGACGACCAATTCCAAGGGAGAACAGGAGGCCATTCAACCCTCCACCTAATCGTCAAAACGAGAAACCGCAAGGACCCATCCGTACCAAGATTCCAGAATACAACCTCAATATTGAACCAAGTGAGGTGATTGCTGTAATGAAGGGGATGGGTAACACGGTAAGGTGGCCAGGGAAGACAAAGACGCCAAGCGACAAGAGGGATACTTCCAAGTGGTGTGAATTCCACTCGGACCATGGGCACACTACTGCAGATTGCATTGCCCTCAGGCTTGAAGTTGCTGAGCTCCTAAAGAGGGGTCACCTCACCGACTTACTGACGGATAAAGGCAAGAAAACCATGTCCCAAGCAGATGCCCGACCCAAAGAGCCAGAGGAGCCGATTCCAACATTGACTTGCAACATGATCACAGGTGGCTCAGAAGTGAGTGGAGTAAGCCACTCAGCAGCCAAAAGGAGTGCACGAATCGTAGCAAATCCAACTGCCCACTCGACAGAGGCGTCAACCCTAACTTTCACCAACCAAACCATCAGCTTCGTTGACAACGAAGTCTCAGGGCTCGTCAACCCTCATCATGACGCTCTCGTCCTCTCTCTCACTATTGCAAATGTGTTAGTTAAACGTATACTTATTGATAACGGATCCTCCACTAATGTCTTGTTTCTTCATGCCTTGCTAGGAATGGGACTAGAAGAATCGAGCATCTGCCGACGTTCTACTGTCCTTATAGGATTTAGTGGAGAACAGAAGTATACCTTGGGAGAAATCGTGCTACCGGTATATGCAGGAGGAATTAACCTTAGCACCACCTTTGTGGTACTGGACTGCCCATCAGCTTATAACATGATCCTTGGAAGACCTTGGATCCATGAGATGAGGGCAGTACCATCAACATACCACCAAGTATTGAGGTTTCCAACACCTTGGGGAGTACGGGAAATCAAAGGAGACCAAGGAGCTTCCAGGAACTGCTACAAGAACACAATGAAGGCTCCCAAGAAGCCCTTGTAGCAATTACAGAACAAAGTGCCCCTCAACTCAAACCTCAACCAACCAAACATGGAGGAGTTAGACGAAGTCCAAATTAACCCCAACATCCCAGAGCACAAAGTCCAAATTGGAGCACAGCTAGCTCCTACTCTCAGAGAAAAACTCATTGAATTCCTAACCGATAACTCTGATTGTTTTGCCTGGTCTCATGCAGATATGACAGGGATAGACCCCTCTATAATAGTTCATGAATTACAGGTAGACCCTTCCCATACCCCGGTCAGACAGAAAAGAAGGAAATTCGCACCAGAACGCAACAAGGTGATCAACGAGGAGATCCAGAAGCTACTTGATATCGGATCTGTAAGAGAAGTACACTATCCGGATTGGCTCGCTAATGTGGTGGTCGTTAAAAAGAAAAATGGTAAGTGGCGGGTATGTATTGACTTTACAGACTTGAACAAAGCATGCCCGAAGGATTCCTTCCCACTACCTCACATCGACATGCTAGTAGACGCCACAGCCGGACATGAACTCTTGAGCTTCATGGATGCATTCTCGGGCTACAATCAGATCCTTATGCATCCAAACGACCAGGAGAAAACCGCCTTCGTCACGGAGAGAGGTATATTCTGTTACAAAGTCATGCCTTTTGGACTAAAAAATGCAGGTGCCACCTACCAGAGGCTCGTAAACAAAATGTTCGCCAACATGCTAGGCGACACTATGGAGGTCTACATCGATGATATGCTGGTCAAGTCCTTAGTAGCAGAACAACACTTGGAACACCTCAAACAAGCATTTGAGGTACTCAGGAGGTATAATATGAAACTAAACCCGGCTAAGTGTTCTTTCGGTGTGTCCTCTGGAAAATTTCTAGGTTATATGGTGACTCAAAGGGGGATCGAAGCCAACCCAGATCAGATCAATTCGGTGATGGGTATTCCTTCCCCGAAATGCATAAAGGACGTCCAGAAGCTTGCAGGTAGAGTGGCGGCACTTAGCCGATTCATTTCTAAGTCTTCCGAGAGATGCTACTTGTTCTTCACCACTCTACGAAAGGGGAAAAATTTCGAGTGGACACCTGCCTGTGAAGAAGCTCTACAACAGCTGAAGAGATACCTCACTTCTCCACCTTTGCTCTCCAAACCAAAAGATGGAGAAAAACTGTTCATATACCTTGCTGTTTCAGATACAGCGGTAAGTGCAGTACTCGTTCGTGAGGAAGACGGTAAGCAGCTTCCAGTCTACTACACAAGCAAGTCATTGCTCGATGCTGAAACCCGATACAGCCAACTAGAGAAGCTAGCCCTTGCCCTTGTTACTGCAGCCAGGAAGCTGAGACCTTACTTTCAATGCCACCCAATTGTGGTGGTTACAACTTTCCCAATGAAGAATATTCTTCACAAACCAGAGCTGTCTGGGAGATTGACCAAATGGGCAGTGGAGTTAAGCGAACATGACATCAGCTACCAGCCAAGGACAGCAATCAAATCTCAGGTACTGGCCGATTTTATTGCTGATTTTACACCTAACACCTTAGTGCAGGCACAAGGAGAATTGCTCCATCTACAGGAACATAGCCAACTCAAATGGACCTTATCAGTAGATGGTTCCAGCAACATGAATGGAGTAGGACTTGGTGTTGTTCTCACCTCCCCAGAAGGTGACCTAATCCAACAAGCAATAAGATGCGGGTTCAAAGCCACCAACAATGAAACAGAGTACGAGGCCTTGATCGCAGGTATGAACTTGGCAAAGGAGATGGGAGTCCAGAAACTTGCGATAAAATCAGACTCCCAACTCGTAGTTAACCAGCTACAAGGAACCTACCAGGCCAAAGACGTGAAGATGGCAGCCTATGTGTCGCATGTAAAAGAACTACAAAGTCAGTTCACCGAGGTTAGTTTTGAACAGGTACCCAGGCTCGAGAATGGGCACGCTGATGCCTTGGCCAATTTAGGGTCATCAATTCCAACCAAGGATGCACAGACAATACCCCTAACGCTACTTCAGTGGCCGGCAGTATGGAAAACAAAGCCTTCAGAGGTAGCGGTTACAGATGCAGAAGAGACCTGGATGACACCAATAATCAGGTACTTAACTAACGATGAGTTGCCACAGGATCGAAATGAAGCTAGAAGGCTCAAAGTCAAAGCTGCAAGGTTTTGCATCATGGACGGCCAGCTCCTTAAGAGATCATACTCTGGGCCTTACTTGAAATGCATCGCCCAAGAGGAATCCAAGTATGTCCTCAAGGAATTACATGAGGGGGAATGCGGTAACCACTCTGGCGGTCGCAGCCTGGCCAACAGAGCACTGACTGCAGGTTACTACTGGCCGACTATGAGAGCAGACTCTACTGACTATGCTAAACGTTGCGACAGCTGCCAGAGGTTCGCCCAAACTTCCCACCTCCCTCCAGAGAAGCTAAGTTCGATTCTATCCCCATGGCCTTTCATGAAATGGGGGATGGATATAGTAGGCAAACTACCAACAGCCCCAGGCCAGAGAGTCTACATGCTTGCTGTCACAGACTACTTCACTAAGTGGGTGGAAGCCGAAGCCTACCACCAAATCAGAGACCGCGAGGTAAAAAGTTTTGTTTGGAAACATGTCATTTGCAGGTTTGGAGTTCCCAAGGAGATTGTCACAGACAATGGTTCACAATTTATCAGCTTTGATTTCCAAGACTTCTGCAAGGAGTGGGGAATCAAACTAAGTTTTTCGACTCCTAGATACCCTCAATCCAATGGGCAAGCAGAATCGTCAAACAAAACGATAATGAACTCACTGAAAAAACGACTCAAGAAAGCTAAAGGGGCATGGGCAGATGAACTACCAGGAGTGTTGTGGTCATACAGAACCACTTCAAAGACCCCAACTGGGGAAACCCCATTTTCACTTGCATACGGTTGTGAGGCGGTAATACCAGCTGAAACAGGAGTTCCCTCTGCCCGATACCAGTGGACCACAGAAGAAAGCAATTGGGAGCTACTTAACCATAACCTAGATACGGTAGACGAGGTAAGGGACATGGCGGCAATCAGGAATGCCGCATATCAACAGAAAGCAGCCAAACATTACAACAAGAACGTCAGGGTTCGAACATTCAAAGTTGGCGACTGGGTTCTGAGGAAAGTATTTCAAAATACTAAGGAAACAGGAGCTGGCAAGTTAGCCCCTACTTGGGAGGGCCCATACCTCATTACCAAGGTAGTGGGACAAGGAGCCTACAAACTTCAATCAAAAGATGGCCTAAACATAGGCAATAGCTGGAATGCCGTTCACTTACGAAGGTACTACTTCTAACCTTGAAACTTCTCCTATTTTGCCTTTTTTCCAAAAGATCACCTACTGACTTGGGCGTCGGAGGGTTGTTGGCTACGCCAACAACCACCCCTCACTATCTACGTGTGATGACAGGAACTGTCTCCAAGACACAACAAAGTAGCAAAAACAATAAGAGGCTGGACGTCTGAGTCGAAGTCCAAACCACCAGAGGAGTTCCGCACTTCGACTGGGGGGCATGAGGATACTATAAGAAGACTATGAAGAAACTGAAGAACAATACGGGTTAAGCAACCCTCACCTGTCCAACAGGCAACTCAAATCACCAGGCACCTCAAATGACGAACACTTCTTCATTTGACAACAACAAGTTCAACGTACTGTTCATCAAAATTAATTTAGAAGGAACAAAGTCCCGCACTTATTCCTCAAGTTCAATGTAATGTTCTTAAATCTAGGATATCACTTCCGATGTAAACAAAAATTTAGAAATAAAATCTCAAGTATTTATCCAGTAATTACTTGTGTTTAAACTTTATCAATATCGATGTCATTTCACTACAAGGGCATCTAATTACTTGTCTGGAGAGAAACAGTAGGTCGCTAGACGATCCCAAAACAAAATGAAGTGTTGGTCGTATCACTTTTATAAGTGAAGATTGGTAACCCATCCAAGATGGGACAACAAGCAGCTGGTCGTCACCGGAACACAATAAGGTGCTGGCCGTATCCCTGATATAAGTCAGGACTTGTAACCTATTCAAAGTTGGGACAACAAGCTACTGGTCGTCACCGGAACACAATAAGGTGCTGGCCGTATCCCTGATATAAGTCAGGACTTGTAACCCATTCAAAGTTGGGACAACAAGCAGCTGGTCGTCACCGGAACACAATAAGGTGCTGGCCGTATCCCTGATATAAGTCAGGACTTGTAACCCATTCAAAGTTGGGACAACAAGCTACTGGTCGTCACCGGAACACAATAAGGTGCTGGCCGTATCCCTGATATAAGTTAGGATTTACAATCCATTCAAGTTGGGGCAACAAGCTGCTGGCCGTATCACTTATATAAGTTAGGATTAGTAATTCATCCAAGATGAGACAGTAAGTTGTGGCCGACGCCTAAACGCAATAAGGCGCTAGTCGTCTTCCCTACATAAGCTGGTATCGCAACCACTCAACTAAGAAGAATAACAACAGGTACATAACCATAGCAATACATCTTTAAACGAAGAGTCTCAAAGAAATCCAGTGGGTTCACTTGAACCGTTAAAATACAAATCCAGAAGTCTAGCTAAACCAGGAGTCAACAACAACATATATCCGACGCGTGTCGTCCAAACAAAAGGGCTGAGCGCCTGACGACACACGATGACGACTACATATAGTTCGTCAACAACAACATATATCCGACGTGTGTCGCCCAAACAAAAGAGCTGAACGCCTGACGACACACGACGACGACCAAATATGGTTCATCAAATAGAAAAGAAATCAACAACACACATAGTATTTCTAAACAAGTCAAGTAAAGGAAAGCACTAATGAGGCGAACTACCTCCAGTTGCATCATCACCCCTCATCACCTCGTCCATATCTATCGTCATCTCTCCCGCCCGTCGCTCCGCCAAAAGCTCCTCGTAACGAACCCGCCAGGCCTCTATGTTATCATCCATATCCCATCTGTCGGGCCCATGCTCGCGGTACTCGACGAACAAGTCTGCACGAGTCCGTAACGCCGCGTCAGTCGCAATCTGATCCCTCTCACGGGGAAATTCATCAACTAGCTGTTGGTTGTACGCCGCTTCTCGCTCCAGCACAGTGTACCGCCCCCGAAGATCCTCCAACTCTCTCTCCCGGGCACGCATCCTGTCACCCTGCTCCTGAAAGGAAACCACCTGGCTGTCGTAGCGAGTCTGCAATTGGGAGAATGATCCTGTCAACTCCGCAACTCGATCCACACTCTCGCTCAATTGGCGACGAGAGGAAATCGATGCCATGAAAGCCTACAAAAACCAAAAAAAAAACAAGGATGAGCACGTAAATATAACAAGGGATAGCTGCAACTTAAATGAGAGGCGAATACCTGGTAATGGTGCGAAACACCATAGTCCGCGCCTCCACAAGGACCATAAGCAAGGAACTTCTGGTGATCCTCAAAAGAGAGCAACTGGTCCCCTCCAGTAGACAAGAAAGTGGAGCCGTCAAAGGGAGAAGCAGAAGGATGATGCCTCCACATGGGAACCTCACCAGAAGACCCAGATAGAGGTATCGCCGAATAAACCGGCTCCGAAGCTGGGGCCTCCTCGGTAACAGGAGTAGACGAAGAAGAATGCGGAAGAGAACTCGAACCAGTACCTGCCTTGGACCTCTTCCTCTGGCCACCCTTCCGGATGTCCGCGTAAGGAGCAGGGATATAACCAGATCCCACCATTTGCGATGACGCGAATGACTCTGTACTTGCCGAAGGAGGTGGGAAGAGCACCGGAGCACCAAATGACTCTTGGTAGGCTAGAAGCGCACTTCGAATCTCTATAGCCGTCGCAGGAGCAGAAAGGCGATTTGTTAGAGTCGCACCAGGAACAAAGTCCCACAAAGGAGTACCTGAAATAAGGGAGTGATTCAGAAGGAAGGCAGAACTCCTCTCTGGATCACGACGCTCAAACAACTTGGAGATCCTCTCCTTCCAGTTCTCAAGCCGCTCAACGTTCTTATTGTTGAACGAACAGTCTGTCAAAGGGACAATACACACTTAAACCACAACAATGTAAACACATGAGGTATTCCACGATAAACAATAACATACTTACGAGCATCTTGCCAACGGGAAGGAATCTGTCCTACCCCTCGGTCACCATATACAAGGTCACCGCGAGCAAGGAAATAACCAGTTTGCCACTTTCGGTCGGTAGCCGGCATTGCAGTGATTAAATGAGCACCAGGCTTCCGCAATTTGAAACCATAACGACCATTGTCCCTGGAATGGCTCGTCAAGTGATAGAAGCGAACTACGTCGCTAGCTGAAAGCTCTACCTGCTGTAGGTAGGCCAACACTTCCAAGCACAAAAGAAGCCTCCACGCGCTAGGCATGAGTTGTGAAGGAGCTATCTCGTAGTGACTCAAAACCCCATGCACCAAACGGGGGACGGGAAACCTAAATCCCATCAAGAAGGGAATCATGTAGAATGCGGTCCAACCGCCATGGTCCTCGTCGACAAGTTCGTTGGGCTGCGGAAGCCTAAGCTCTATGGAGGCAGGGATATTGAACATGAATCGTATATCCTTTAGTCCGCCCTCCGTAATGGTTGAAGCCGGATTTACCGATAGACGTTTCAAGGTCACTCGTTCGAGCACCTTCTGTCGCCGGAATTCAGAATGTTCTGGCACGCGAAGCGGCCTAGAGGAATTACCGTGTCCACGATGACTCATCCCGGATGGCAAAAGTCTGTAGGACAAAGGGATAAGGTTTCAAACCCAACAACTGGTTTGAGGGGAACATTCAAACGAGACATAAGCCTAGTAATTCACTCAAAGTATTGATCCTAGCAGTAGTTCACTCAAGGTATCGATCCTAGCAGTAATTCACTCAAGGTATCGATCCTAGCAGTTATTCACTCAAGGTATCGATCCTAGCAGTAATTCACTCAAGGTATTGGCCCTAACAGTAGTTCACTCAAGGTATCGATCTTACCAATAGTCTACTCATGGTATCGATCCTAGCAGTAACTAACTCAAGGTATGCAATCTCAAAAACACATGCCAACAAATAAGGAAAGTAACTTAGAAGATCAAACGCTATGAACATTCAAGAACGAATCAAGAACAATTGAAGAACACAAAAATAAAAAGCAAAAAGCTCAACAAAACCAAATAGGGGAGAGAAAAATACCTGATTACAAGTGAAGAATCCCCAAAAAAATCTCTCTCTTCAAGCTTCAAATGGTAAGTAAAATAATGATACTCCACCCCCTTTATAGGGTCTAATCCAAGGTGTCATCCACCTCCTTCCCGCCAAGGAGGTCCCCGTGTCCGAGTACCCTCGAAAACTCCGGATACGCACAAAGCGACTGAGTGACCCATGGACACGCAGACACACAAAGACGCAGCAAGGACCCTCGAAATGCGAGAACAAACTAGGTGTCTCGGGGGCACTCGATTGACGGAAGAAGGTACGGTACCAGTGCCGGCGCGCGTCGGCGCGCCCGCGCAGACCCGAGCAGGTCGTCCCGGACGACCAGCGTCCGCGCAGTAGCAAGCTGGTCGTCCCGGACGACCAGCGCCCGCGCAGTAGCGAGCTGGTCGTCCGCGGACGACCAGAGCCCGCCACGTGGCGCGCTACTGCGCGCCCGCGCAATAGCGAGCTGGTCGTCCGCGGACGACCAGAGCCCGCCACGTGGCGCGCTACCGCGCGCCCGCGCAGTAGCGAGCTGGTCGTCCGCGGACGACCAGCTTCTGCCACGTGGCGCGCTACTGCGCGCCCGCGCAGTAGGGCGCTGGTCGTCCTCGGACGACCAGCTTCTGCCACGTGGCGCGCCCGCGCAGTAGCAAGCTGGTCGTTCCCGGGCGACCAACGCGTGATATCCGAACCACCCCTTGCTGCTCCGTCGCATCCTTTTCCGCGACTATTTTCTTTTCGACAAGTCCTTCCGTGATTCTCTGTCTGACCACGTCTCCACAACCTATCGCCGCCTCGATAACTTGAGCAAAACACTCTGCAATGCAAAGTGGCACTCCCGCTGATAAAATATGATCGAGATGCGCACTCTTCCGCTGACATGGTCATACCTCACTACTCTCTAACTCTGCATACAGACTTAGAGAGTGGGGGGCAAATTGTATGGGCAAAAATCCGCCCCACGAGGTGCCTGTAAAATAAAGGAAACAACCGCTTCGTAAGGGTAAAATCCGTGAGGCTAAATGAGAAGGCCCGATAATGGCCCAAGTCGTTACTCGGGTCACCGAATCCATATCCGTTTGGCACTAAGCGTATCTGACACGTGTCACGCGATAGCCACCTGCCAGTACTAGGCAATCTTACGGCCAGAGGATTATTGTGCAATCCATAACCGCACTAGTGGTAAATATCCCGTATCTGCCACTTAAAGACGGGTGTTACTGGCTAGTAGCTTAACGCACACGCGGTAACATCTTAGCCGTCCCTCGAGAAATTCGAATATTCATCTGACGGTCAGATCCTCTTGCCCCTAACGTATCTCGCAGGAGTGATGACACGGAATAAATACGTCGGTTACTAGCTGGTTGTCATCAAGGCAATCCCTTTCCACCACTATAAATACGATAAGCAAAACTCAGACAAAGGCATCCAATATTCGACAACAGTACTCGAGTAACCTAATCTATTCTCTTTACTCACTTGCTCTCTCATAAGCATCTCAAAGATCTTCTGATCCTCTCAAAGTCTCTAACTCATTGTCTTAGAAATTGGGAGATAGGGGTCTGATAGTCACAATTCGAACGACAACTAGCTAACCGTATCAACATCATACGACCACCACCTTGTTGCATAAGAGCCCTCTGGTCTGAAATATCCTCCATCCAACGGTAAGGAGCTGACGGTAACACCCATCCAGCAGTAATTAGCTGGCAGTATCACCATCTTAATACCACCACCTCCTTATCGCATCATTCATCTAGCGATAAGACGCTAGGCGTATCATCTTCATTCATCCTCGACGTCCGATCCACTTACGACCAGCACTCTATTGCGGATCCCTTTACGACCAGCACCTTATTGCAAGTCTCCTTTACGACCAGCGAGTTAACGACGATACTTCATTACCATCACGCTCTTAATTACCGTAAGTAAATCACTACCGTGGGGATCTGTTCCGACAACTTCACGAGCCGCGACACCTAAGCACTCCGACAACGGTTACCCTTCTATTGCCCACTTTGACTTTCTTATTTATATTTGACCGAGTATCTGACTTGACCGTCGGAGCCCCCTTAGGCCGGCACCATCCCGGTGTCCCAGAGGCTTCACGATCTTTTCTCTCTTTTTGTGTGCAGGTTTTTTTCGACACGTGGCCGGTCCCCGAAGCATCCGACCCGACCCGACAAGACCTTGACCGTTGACCCGTTGACTGTCAGACTTTCCGACCCGTAGACATTTTACCGTCTACAGTTGGTTATTGGGGGGGGGGGAGGGGGGTTCGGGATCCAAAAATCCTGCCAAATGTTAATATTATCACCTTTATTGATGTCCCAGAAAACCAGACCATCCATTTGGTTGTAATGCTTTGTAATCGATTTCCAGAGCCAGGAATGATTGGCTTTCGGAGGAGTGGGCTTATGAGTTTTGGGATAGTACTTACTTTTGAGAACGCGAACCCATATGGCATTAGGATTATTGATCATACGCCAGTTGATCTTGTTAAGGAAGGCATGATTATCAAGAAGAGGGAGGCGAAGCCCAGGACCACCCGTCTTCTTAGGTTTGCAAATAGCTGACCAGTTGATAGTATGGAAAGTTTTGGATTTTCCCCACCAGAAAGTCATTTGGATGGACTCAATGTTGTTACATATGCCTTTCAGGATGGAAAAACACTGCATTTGGTATCGGAGAACGACTGCTGCGATAGTTGAGATGACTACCGAGCGACCAGCTTGGGATAGGAGGTTAGTTTGCCATTTGGCAAGCTTGTTTTTAATTTGGGCGATAGTTGAGATGACTACTGAGCGACCATCTTGATTGGAAGTTGAACACAATCAAATAATAGGTGATAGATGTAGATATAGAGGATGTTTAACTTCATTTCACCATCATCAAAAGAAAATCCTAAATTAAATTGTTTGATTGACAATTTTTCGAAGTCTTTAAATAAAGTACTCGGAGAAACCACCAAACCAAACAATTACTTTAACTAATTAAAGCGACTAGATCTGATGATGACTTATCAAGAATGGAAGAGTGGTCGTCTTCCCTTACCCGAACTTTCTCCATTTTTTATCTACTTCATAACATAGAAATTGGATGGACAAACTATGTAAAACCGTAAATCGACAACTTCCACTTGAGAGGGATCCAACGAAGAGAAAACCCTTCGTCGAAGAAAACTTAGATCTTAGCAAAGTATTCATTATAGCCAAAATATTGATATTCATGCACATGGAAAATGGATATAATCCAAGACAAAGTTTGGAGCCAGTTGTCATGGAGACATGGACACTTACGTCGACCCCTCTGACATAAACTTAAAGATAGTGATACGAAAAGTCATGGTGTTATACTCTTAGGGGTGTACTCGAGTCGAGCCGAGCCGAGTAGTAAGATGTTCAAGCTCGGTTTGTGTATTTGACTGTCGAGCTCGAGCTCGAGCTCGTTCGAGTAATTGTCTACTTGTTCAAGCTCGGTTCGTATAAGTTTGAAAGAGCTCGAGCTCGCATTCTTTTAAACTCGTTAATCAAAATACTTCAAATGAAAACTTTCTAAATTATCAAAATACTTCAATGATCATTTGTCACATACAATAATAATGATTAATGGTTCATATTTCGATAATTTTTTAATGGTTGATATTTCATGTACAAGTTTCAATACTAATACGTAATTATGTACTACAATAGTATGAGAGTATGTTAAACGAGTTGTTCACGAGTAGCTCGTAATACACTAAAGAATGATCAAGTTCGGCTCGTTTACATAAAACGAGCATGATTTTGGGCTCGTGTTAAGCTCGTGTTCGTTCATATTCGAGTCGAGCGCGAACGATGGTCGAGTCGAGCTCGAACAACCCGTTAAGAGCTCGGCTCGTGAACACCCCTAATACTCTTACAAAGTAAAAAAATGTGTGTTATAAACCAACCATTATTGTAGGAGATGAAATGTGGTGCAATTATAAGAGATCAAGCAACCTGTCCCAGTAACACATTTTAAAATAATGAGATATTAATGTGTGTTATAACTCATCAAGTCCTCCTTAGCAGCTGCCCCTAGATACCAAATGACCATATTTGATCTTCCAAAAAGGATCAAGAAGGACATTACTTCTCTTCAGAGAGAATTTTGGTGGGGATCAAAGGATAATAAGAAGAAGATTTACTTCAAGAAATGGACATCTGTTTGTAAACCAAAATCTTTGGGAGGAATAGGACTTAGATGTGTTTATAAAGACAATCAAGCTATGAGAAGTAAATTGAACTGGGTCTTCAAAACTAAACCAAAAACTGCTTGGGTGCAACTAATAAAGAACAAATACAATTCTCCTAGACAATCAAAACCCCCAAATTCCTGGCTTTGGAACTCTATCTCCAAAAATCAGGAATACATTGACAATCAAATCTTGTGGGATATAGGAGATGGTGTTTCAGTCAACATATGGTTAGATAGTTGGGTTCCAGGTATTCAAAGACTAGTGAAACCAGATGATACTAAAGGTTTCAATATAGTTTCTCAACTAATTGATGAAAATCACTCATGGAATATCCAAGCACTTCAAACACTTTTCTCTCAAGACATTATTCAGAGAATACAAACAATTCCATTAGATACATCTCAGGACAAACAGAAATGGACTATATCAAATTCTGGTACTTTCTCTGTCTCCTCCATGTACAAGCACTTAGTTTACTTACATAATCAAGTAGTTCCTCAATCTGTTTCATTTCATGCTTGGAAGGAGCTCTGGCAACTAAGAATTCACCCAAGGATCCAGCTATTTCTTTGGAAATTAGCTAATGACATCCTCCCATTAAATAAGCTCCTCTCAACTTACATATCTGAGATTTCTCCTATCTGTCCTCTTTGCTTATCAGAAGAAGAGGTGCCCATGCACTTCCTGGTATCTTGCCCGGTAGTAAAAAACATCATGGAACTAACAATACAAAATACAACTATATCTCCTTCATGTTCAACCTTTCAGGAATGGTTTTCTTATTACTTTGAGGCTTCGAAAAGAGAAAGCAATGATTGTAAATTAAGAATCATAGAAGAGATATCTATAGCACTTTGGCATATTTGGAAATTTAGATGTAAAAAAGTGTTTCAGGAGGAAGAAGTACATATCCCAACACTTATAGCACAGACTAAAAGCTTCATCAAATCACAAACAGAAAACTTGAGAAGCTACCCCCTAAGTGTTATATCTCAACCAAATGTTTGGACTCCTCCACCTATGGGAGTAATCAAGATAAACTATGATGTTTCTTTTATGAAGTCTTCCTTAACCTCTGCTTTGGCTATTGTTATTCATGACCATGCAGGATCAGAAATCGGAAAGGAATCAATCCTCACCACCTCACGATCAGTAGATGAGGGTGAAGGGAAAGCAGCCGAGCTAGGCATTTTGTGGGCACAGAAGTATGGTTTCAACAGACTCATCTTGGAGGGGGACTCGATCAATGTCAGTAACTTTTTGAATGGGTTTCCCAGGTCGGTGCATTGGACTGCCAAGAACGTACTAATGAAAATCAAGAAATCCTCCTCCTCTTTTGAATTGTTAAAATACTTTTATGTAAATAGAAGCTTAAATGAGAAAGCTAATTCTCTAGCTGTTAGTACTAGGAAGAGTAGACTCGAGGTGAATTTTTGTACTCCTACTCTTTTGCCTTCTCTGCATAGCAACATTGTATCTCATCGTTTTATGAATGAATAGAATGCTATGGCTGTTATAAAAAAAAAAAGTGTCAAATTATGATATTTAGTTCCCAATCTAAAATATTGGTCTGCACAACTCTTTTTTTTTTTTGTTGAACTGTCTGCACAACTCTATAACACAAAAGGAACCTGTACTGTCTTGTGAAATTCAAATGGTAGGAGATTGTCTCTTCTAGATTAAGTTGCATGTTAACACTTAACACAATGCATTTCAACAAAAAAAAAAAAAGAGGTTAACACGTGAGGCAGAGTCAGGATTTAGAATCGGACATGACCAACCTAAATTACCTAAAATACCCATACGACTAACAATAATATATAACAGAAATTTTCTTGTGACAACTGCCAAGGGTGATCTTAGTTCCGTCATTACAATGACAATGATACATCGACAAGATGTAACAAGCGCGATAACCCTTAGAAAGGGGTCTGCAACCCAATAAACTACAAAATAAAGTCAAACTAAACTACAAGCCTATAGCTCAACTATACTACTTTTATTTATATCAAGTTTAATAAATTATGGATTTCGCTTTTGCGAAAAATAGAACCTAGAACTTCTAGAAATTTAGAATACACATCTTACCCACTAAATTATTTATTTTATTTTTTGGTGAAAAACTAATGGTGTGTTTGGATGACGGAATCATGAATCCGCGGATTCATGAGTCCTTGGGATTCATGATTCCACGGATTCATGAATCCTAGTAATATTTTTTGGCTTGTTTGGCAACTAAGAATCCTATGATTCATTATTATTTGAGTATTTTTAAAAGTCTTTAGAAAAAATATGATTTTTGAAAAAAATAATGATTTTGAAAATAAATAATGATTTTGTAGAAGGAAATATTTTTTTGTTGATTTTAAGTTTGAAATTTAGGTTCATTAATCCAAAATCCTAGCAAATCCTAGGGGGTAAGGTGGGATTTTGGTCCAATACAATTTTTGGAATTAGGAATCCTTAGGATTCAAGAGTCCTAGGATTCTTGGTAGCCAAACAGACCAAGGATTCATGATTCCTACCAAATCCCACTTTTGATAGAAATCCTACTTAGGAATCCTGCAACCAAACACACCATAAATTATTTGTTGGCAAATCATAGTGTTGGTATTGGGGCATTTTTTTTCTCTAGACATTTGATGACCTAACAAGGAAGGTGTCCAAAATTATGTGGCCACCCACCCTTAGCTAGTCCATGCAAGAAGAGATGGAGAACTTCTCTAGTTTTAAAATTCTTGCGAGTTTTATTTTTGTGATCTCTTGTATTACTATCGTAAACAATTATACAGTACATATAGAGTTCAACAAGGTTGCATTTTTAGTCTCAACACCCTTTCTCATAAAAAAAAAAGTCTCAACACCCTTAAAGGGAGATTATTAAGTTACTAAGTTTACACTTTTCCTAAACTTTGGAGATTTTTGTCTAAAATCGCCAACTTGTCTGCCCAAAGTGTAAAACCTTAAAGCCAAAGCAAGAGTGACTCTCAAATTTTAGTGAGACATGATATTTTCCCGGAACCTACACATTGTTGTATTCACATGCTACTTTTCCAAATATCCTTTTTTATACAAATATCCTAAAGGTTTAAGATTTTTTTATGGTAGTGGTGGTGATAAAGTTCTCCACATAAAATTCAAGTCAAGTTAAACAAATCCAATCATGAATGAATTGACTAATTCAATTAAACAAATGACAAATTTATTTTTGAATACCACCACAAAGGACACTTGGATCATTTTATGTGAGTGTTGAATATAGTGACTTATCAACAATAAACTCTTTATATTTGCATTAAAATACGTAAAGAAATATACGATGACACTTGTAAGCTGTAACCATAAATTGATTAAAGATTTACATTAAAATATTAAATATTGTTAAAGAAACGACATCTGTAATGATAAGCTGATCGAAAACTAGTCGAAATGTTAAACTACACAACCAAGATAAGGCCAGATTAATATTAAAATGTTGGTAAAGAAATGTATAACGACATCTGCAGTGATAAACGGATTGGAAAACTAGTTTTTTTTTTTGTTAAGATGATCGAAAAACTAGTGGAAATGTTAAAACAGATGACCAAAATAAGGCCGTATATGTGACATGTCTCTCTAAGATAGATGGCTAATGCTGATCCTCCACTACAAAATACGACCTATTTTTTCAGTCATTCATCATTCATCATTTGTGTTTCAAGTTCTTATCCAACTCTTCATAGAATAATATCAATACCAAAGAAACATGAGAGAGAACATTAGAACCAACTTTATTTATTTAAAATTATGAATTCATAAACTTAGCTCAATATATAAACATATCTCTTCCTTAACCTCATAGCAATCTAATTAAACAATGCTAGTAGTAATTATTATTAATGAAATACAAAGAGAGGTATTATAGAGACAAGAACTCTCTTTCAACCTCTAGACTTTGACAGAGAAAATCTCTAATAATGCAGACCAAGTACCTGAAATAGCCAAAATAATACCCATAACCAATATGACAACATCTAGAACTAGTCCTCCAAGCTTCATCTCATCTTTGAACACAATCAAATGAAACAAAGATGGTAATATAAACCCTAATGCCACACAAACACTACTACCCACTAAAGATAAAAAATCAGCAAAATTTGGTACTAAAAGAGCAACCAAACTTACACCCAAAACTAGAATCCATCTTAACCATAAACAATACCTTCCTTCACAAAATCTCCTTTCACAAACTTCATAAACAGGATTCATCATCAATGGGAAAGTAAAGAATAGATTAATACATAAACCCAATTGAACCAAATTACTCACTAATCCTTTCCCCAAATTTGTAGTGATTATATCTTTAGTTTCTTCACCAAAAGCAAAATAACCTAATGCTCCAAAACTTGCATACATTAAAGATATAAAAGCCATTGAAATACCCAAATTTCTTCCAAATTTTTGTTTATTTCTTGTCTCTGATTCTAATGGTAAAACCATTCCAACCCCTTCAAAAGCATAAACTGCAACACCCAAACCATAAAACACCACAGAAAACCCACCAAAAGCTTCCAAAACTGGTTTTGTTTTCATGAAAATCATTATATCTTCAACCATAACAACACCCATAGCTCCAATATCAACAACATCAGCAAAAATACTTAATGGAGCAAGATGGGTAAGTGTTGGAATTGAATTTAACCCTAATTGAAATGGAAAACAACCCCATATGTAAAAGAATTTGGGTGTAAACCCTAGAATTTTCTTTACTTGGGTAAGAAATGCTAAGGTATTAGCTATGAAGATTAAATAACTAACACAAAATCCAGCTTGGGTTAAAACAATCATGGCATCAACAGAAAATCTCCCAATTGAACCACAAACAGTAAAACCCAAATCACCAAAAGAATTGATTTTTGAAAATCCCTCATCGTTTTCGAGTTTTCTACGTGTTTTAACAAGAAGCATCATACAATGATAAGTAAGCATGGCAACGAAGAAAATCATAATAACACCAAATACCCATCCAGTTTTTTTGAAAGTATAAGGTAACCCTAGAACACCAGCACCAACAATGGCGATGAAGATGTTAGCGAATGTTTTGAAAGTGGAAGAAAGATGTGGGGATTTTGAAAGAAGAGGTGAATCTTCTCTTGGAAATGGTGGAAGAACATTTGATGATGAACTTGCTTCCTCATCAAAACCCATCTTGATTTTGATCGATTTGAATTCAAATCTTCAAAATTTTATTGGTTTATTAGGTTGAAATTTTCCTCTCCTGGAATATGGGGTTTGGTATTTATTCCTATCTGGATCTTTCTCTGTTGTAATTGAAGAATGTCTGATGAACTCTGGAGTTTAGAGAGAGAGAGAGAGTTCTGAGAATTTATTGAACACTTTCTGTTTCTAGATGTTTCAGAGATGATAAGATATTTGGGGATGAGACGTGTGAGGAGAAAGCTTGGATCCCTTATAATGGTGGCCTATTTTGGCTCGTATTGAGTTCTATTTTTACTAACCTACTACCGGGATTTTATCTTTCCATTGGAACCGTTGATTTAGGTAAGACAAGGTAAAAGTACACAAGATTTGAGTGGTCCATCAGTATATCGTATTCTTGTTTTGTACTTGCAAGGTGACTCCTTTTTTAAGACTAGATTACCCTTGATAGAGAGACGTAATTGTTTTTGTGACGACATTTTCTCCCGGGTTGGTCGATAGGAGCCGTTCATTTATTTTTAGAAATCAACTACGATCTACGTTAACTATTATGAGACATTGATACATCATGAAGATGTAATAAGCACCGCTTAAGTTAAACTGATAAAGAAAGAAGTTAAAAGCCCAACAACGTGAAAGAGACTTAAAGCTCGATATACTGATTACATTATTTATATCTTAAATAATCTAAGTTCAATAATCACAGATTCCACCTCTCATGAACATCGAATCTAGGGCCTCCAGGTTTTCAGAGTTTATTCTTTTTTTTTTTTTTGGAAATCAAACTTCATTGAAAGGCCAAACACCTCGTGACTAACGATTATACGTAATTGAATGGGTTGAAAATCCAATTTTATTTTTTTTTATTAAAAACACGAGTTGTATTTTTTTTAAAACTCAAATATTTGTATTTTGCTTCATTAAAAACTTAATATTTTATACAAATTCGTTGCAAGGTGTTGCAAATTAAAAAAATAACTATAGAGCTGAAGACTAAAAAAAAGTTTACTGATCATTTTTCACCAGAATGAAAAATTTACAAGGAGTTTTGACCAAGTTTCCCTATTCATTATTCCTCTGGCTAAAATCCCTAACTTCTTCCTTTTCCTCACTTATTCGGCTCTTCTTCTTTACTATGTTCTCGTTTACAAAAATAGGAAGAGTATATTATGATTTTCTCTCATTGTCGTTGTTGCATTATTATGAAAAAGATAGTGAAGAAAGGGTTGAAAATACTTCAATTTCTCTCTCAAGTCAAGATCTAGAAAATCAATTTATTTTTTAATGATTGATCCTTACAATGTGTTTAGGGTAGTGCTGTAAATGTAGAGAAAGGTTGTGTTTATTTATTGAAAATGAGTAGAAAAGCACAAAACATTTGAAAATTATTATTCAGGTCAAAAAGTGTGCAAATACTAAAGTACCCTTTTTTGTCATTTTGTGTAACTAAATTCTTTTATTTTTCTTTAAACTTTAAATCGATATAACTTTTGTTTGAGATGTCGGAATTCTATAAAAATTATATATTTAGAAATGATTTTTCATTAGCTTTCTAACAAGATCCATTCTCAATACCTTTTTTCAAAAAAAAACTCAGAAAAAAACGGGCGTTTTTTCCTTTACGTTTTTCTGCAAACGTGTTTGCAACAAGCTGTTATGCAAACGTGTTTGCAGCAATCTGTTATGCAAACGTGTTTGCAACAAACTGTTATGCAAACGTGTTTGCAACAATCTGATCTGCAAACATGTGTTTGCATAATGTAAACTGCAAACATGTGTTTGCATAATGTATATCTGCAAACATGTGTTTGCATAATGTATTCTGTTTTGCAAACATGTTATGCAAACACGTGTTTGCAACAATTTGTTCTGCAAATACATGTTTGCATAATGTAAAATGCAAATTGTGTTTGCAAAATTTAAATTGCAAACATGATTTACTACTAGTATTAACTAGTATTAAGGATCGATCTTAGTGTGAGGATGAAAATATTGCTTCAACAAGTGTGGAAGAAAAGAAATTGAAATTAGAAAGAGAAAGAATTAACAATCGATTCATCAACAGGTACAAAGAAAAGGCAAGTATGCAATAAGAAGGCAGTGGTTACATTTTCCCCATAATGAATCAAGCACAGCCTAATGAGTCTCTGGAGAACCCCCTTATGAGCTATTTAATGTCATATTACATTTTCCTTCCTGAACCAACACCATTAACACCCATATCCTTAAGATCTTCTAATGTCAAAAATGGCAGGAAAAACCTTGGCTTTGCATTCCATTAAATATCCAGTCATGAGACCTGTCCATTAAAGAAGGTTCCTTTAAGGCATTTCGTCAAACACCTAATGAGCTATGTTGGCATCTCTTATAAATACTTAGAGAGTTGAAGTTTCGCTCTTCTTGGTAGCACAATATATCCACCCAGTTATTCTCACTTACTTCTCCAAACTGAGTCACTTAATGTTATAGAAAGTAGTCTTCAAAGAAAAGGCTTCGTCATATTCTCGTAGTTATATCCGGCTTGAATCACGAAAATGAATTTATGATCCTCATGTAACCCTTCTTAATCCCAAATTTAGGGTTCGTTTTTCTTGAGTTTGTATCATCAACATCAGATGAACAACACACACACTTGAATAAGTTTTGTCGAATCAAGAAGAAAAAGAACGAGAAGCATCGAAGAAGGAGAACCAGAGAAGAATCCAAGAAGAAGAAAACCTAAATATTTCTACTGTGGGGAGATGAAACTTGGATTCAGAGATGGAGATTAAAACAATAGATTCATCATCATCATGAGATGTAAAACACTAACCTAATGAATCCTAATCAGAATAATAAGATGAAGCAGCAGAAATAACGTGAAAGACAGAAAGAGAAAATCTTTTTTATTGCTGTTAGGGGTATTTTGGGATAATCAAAGTTCAAAAATGACCTGATAATTAATTAAGAATATTTTTTCCTCACGAATGAGCAATTCAAATTATTATTCCACCACTGTTTGCTAATTTATAAAAGAACCTGGCTTTTTTAGTTATTAAGCAAAATACTCTGACCTGTACGGTCATTTATCCTTATTTATTTGACTGATTATTGAGTATTTACAAAGTCATTTTTTACTACCAACCAAGTGGACCGAATCCAATCAATTTCTGGTGGGTTTCAGACTCGTTCGAATCCGTTTACCCCGGAGTGGTCAGTGGGTTAAAAGAATATTTTGGTTACAACTCCGTACAATACTTTTTTTTTGAAAAAAAATCATTAAATTTTTCTGTTCTTCAGTTGCATAAATATTTTCGTAATTTGCTAATGGTTGCAAAAGGATTGCAAATATTTGCATTGGTTGCATTGTGTTTGAATTTTTTACTAGAGAAAATAAAAATTTTCTGGTTTTTAACTAAACGAAATTTGCTAGAATATTTTATCTGGTTCCAAAGGTCTGCGTTGGTTGCATTACATTTTGGATTTACACCAAACAAAATACAAATATTAAAATTTTTATCAAACAAAATACAACTTGTCTTTTTCATTTATTTTTTCCTAAATTAGACCTACGGCCTAATTTTTTGTTTATAAAATCATATGTATCCTCATATCAACGTTTTTCTTAGAATTTAATTGATGAACAACAAAACCAAAAGTAGGTCGAATCCAAAATGGTATAAATAATTGATCTTTACATTATTAATGATATTTATTTTAGATATTTAGAAGACTAGTCCAAAACTATTATTTTTGGTAGGGAATGCTTTTGTTGTTTTGCTCTATGTGGTAGTATCGTTCATTGTTTTATCGATTTAATATTTGGATTTTCGAACCTCTGTGCATTATTCTCAGGAAAAAAAAGTCCCCTACATCAACTTGAAGTTTTCCTTTTTATGATTGCAAATTTTTTGACAGATTATTATTATTATATATTTTTTTTGCTGAAAATTATTACTCCTACTATTGATATTAGCTTGATGACGTTCGCAAAAAACAGACCAATAGTGTACTTTTTTTCAATAGTGTACTCTTTTTAGCTCTATAAAATATAACTTTGGTCTCTAGGTATGGATGTTCCATGGGTTTAATTTTTCAACAGAGAGAGGTGGGTAAACATTGTTTATTTGGGAGGAAAATGCAAATATTTAAGTGAAACAAACACAGTGACAGTGCTAAATTTTGCAACTTTGACTTTGAGCGGTAGGTTTTGAAATCCTGTTTTTCAAGTAAGATTTAAAAACCCTCTCATCAAAAAAAAAAAAAAAGTAAGATTTAAGAACTTTCAAAAAAGAAAAAAAAAAGTAAGATTTAAAATTTTCAACAAAAAAAGAAGTAAAATTTAAACTAGATTTAAAATTTGAATCGACTTAATAAGGTACGTGATTTTTTTTTCTTTCTCTTTTATTAGTGATGTCTTATACATTTGAATAACTAGATTCGAATTGATTTTGAGTTTAATTGAATATAGAGATTGTTGTCTAAGATAATTCAATGTGACTAAATGTACACTTCACACTAAATAGATATCAAATTCATTCAAATCAAGCTTAAACAAGTAACATTCAGATAGTGATAGAAAAAAACACCACAGAAGAAATAATCTAAATTGAAGCATGTATATAGAAGAGAATGTAAAACCTACATCACAACTTACAAAATACATGCACAAAAGGTAAAACATAAAATATATTACAAATTTACAATCCCAAAAACAGATTCACATCCCAAACAAAGAGAAACTAATTTAAAGACATGAATCGACAAATATTTTCTAACCCTAACCAACTTAACCTTAGTATTCAAACTATCAAGAATTTAGTTGCTTTTATTTTTGCAAGCCTGACAATAGTAAACTTGGATCAAAATTTTATCTCGAGGGTACTGAAAAATATACAAAGAACGACATCTCTATACGTCTATCCTAAAAGTAGACCACGACAACAATGGGTAGAGAGAGAGAGAGATGATGATGGCAGTGGTAGAAGGAGAAGAGAGGTCTCCCATCTACCAACGACCCTTCACAAACAAAGAAGAGATACGAGAGAAGGAAAGAGAAAAAAATCTCCTACTAGCTTCCATCACAAAGAAGAGGAAGACTATGACCGAATTTTATTTTGAAGAATAAAGTGTAAACTAAAAATAAAATAGAATATCACTAATTTCTTTTTTCTATGTGATATTTAATGAAAGTCGGACCACCCTCTCCACTTAATCATACATATTTGGTCTTAATATCCGAAACAAAAAAGTCCGAAGCACCAAATGATTTCTGCCCAATAGCTTTATGCAATGTGGTTTATAAGACTGTTACAAAAATTTTGCCATCACGTATTTGACCATATTTAGACGGAATCATTTTAGAATTTCAAACGGCTTTTGTCCCATCAAGACAAATTGCTGATAACATTATACTAGCTATAGAAATGTTACACTCGATGAAGAAAAGTTCAAAGAAGATGTTCGCCCTCAAATTAGATATGGCAAAGACATGTGATAAAGTTGATTGGGGTTTTCTTCTTTCAACTTTACAACACTTGGGTTTTAATCAAAATACTATATCTTTGATCATGAATTGTGTAACCACTACTTCTTTCCAGATTCTTTTAAATGGGTCTCCTCAAAAAGTGTTCGAAGGGACTAGAGGGATAAGGCAAGGGTGTCCACTATCCCCTTATTTGTTTATAATCACATCACAATGGTTGTCAAATATATTTTACTAGATGGTTGACATTGGTTTATATGAAGGTATTCGTCTAAATTACAGAGTACCGCTTGTGACACACTTACTTTTCGCAGTCGATATCTTCATATTTGGTATTTGCAGTGAAGAAAATATAAATAACTTATTATATTTCTTAGTTTCTGGGCAAAAGATTAACTATAAAAAATCTTCAATACATTTTGGGAAAGGGATACCACATCTTCAGCAGGAAGCCATCATCAACTCATTGGGGGTACACCGTTTGGAAAGTGATGACAAATATTTAGGGAATTTTTTGTTAAAATCTCCTCGACAAATTGCATAGTTTGATTTTCTTGAGTCAAAATTTTCTATTAAACTTGCGGGTTGGAAACAAAGGTTAATGTCTCAAGCAAGAAGAGGTATCACAATTCAGACTATTTTGTCATCTATTTCTATTTATTCTATGAGTACCTCAATATTACCGGAAGGAGTTATATCAAAACTTGAAAAATTGAAAAGAAACTTTTGGTGGGGACATGACCCTGATGAACATAAACTTCATTTCATAAATTGGGGAACTATTTGCCGGCCTAAATTAGAGGGAGGTCAGGGATTTCGGAATCTAGAGATGGTAAATTTATCATTAATCGCAAAGTTGACATGGAATTTCCTCACCAAACCCAGATCAACATGGGCACAACTTCTTCAACCTAAATATCTTCGAAATTCTAATTTTTGGAGTGTTAATCGTGGTCCGAATAGTTCTTGTACTTGGCAAGCGATGTTAGCAACAAGAGAAATTTTTCAACATTCTTGTTTTTGGTCTTTGGGTCATGGCGCTTCTATTCGCATCTTTGAAGACCCTTGGATTCCAGATTTACAAACATTTCTCTTAGACAAACCAGAAGGTTGGCCGAGTCAACTTATATTTGTGAGGGATTTATTTAACCTGGCAATAAATCGTGGGACGTTGATTGAATTCGCGGTTTTTTCGATCCAAGTACTGCTTCCAAACTATTTAGTCTTTTATACCTCATGAAGATATGGAAGATTGTCTAATTTGGACACCAACAAAGAATGACACATTCAGTACCAAGTCTTCTTATTAAAGCTTACTGACCCTACATCAACCTTCGTATCAAGCGCCAACTTTCGACTGGAAATCATTTTGGACGAACGATACATTATATCCTAAGGTGAGAAATTTTATATGGAAGATTATTCACGGTGGTTTGGCAGTAATATAGGGCGGTTTGTGCAAAATATTCATCTCATTTGTCCATTTTGTAACACATTTGAAGAATCGACATCCCATCTCTTACTCCATTGCAACAGGGTACATCACTTATACCAACAAATTGGAGTTACTATAGAAACGGACGTTCCATCTGATATTATCTCCAATCTGTCCACATGGATCGCAAAACTCGGTTCCTACTTAATGTTCAATAAAGCTTCCCTGCTTATGTGGAGTATATGGAAAGACAAAAACAATATGATTTTTAACTCGACTACCTTCAACACAAATACTATTATCAGTCGTTACTTATCAGACTTTTTCTTCCTGCCATTTGCAACTCCCATATCCTTGCTATCAAACAATCGACTATTACATCATGAATGGATTCCACCCGAGCCGGAACAACATAAAATCAATGTGGACGGGTCAGTTTTACCACAAGGATCAACATGTGCCGCAGTAGCCAAAAATTGAAATGGTGATTTAATGGGAGGTTGTTCGAAAAACCTTGGAAATGTTTTTGTGATAGTAGCTGAAGCTTGGGCGTTTTACATGAGAGTCGAATTGGCGCATCGATTGGATATACAAAACTGTATTGTCGAAGGAGACTGCAAACTAAATGTTGACGCAATTAATGGAAAGGGAGACACGATACCTTGGGAAGCTCGATCGATTATACTCGACATTCGTCATCATATTGAAGAATTTGATTAGATCCATATTCTTTTTTGTTATCGACAATGTAACACCTTGGCTCATAACTTGGCACACAATGCCTTCTTGAACCATGGTACCGAATTTTGGGATCGTTTTAACATCCCAACTTGTATTGCTACTTGAACTTTATGAATGAAGTATTCTTTTTTTCAAAAAATAAATAAAAATAAAAACAGTTAAAATGACTAACAAAAAATGTGGCAGTTTAGATCATTTTTGGACGAAATGAAATTAACATTAAGAATTGGGGCATGGGTTAGAAGTCCAAAAGTTAGGAAAAATTCGATCCGAGATCCACCCTTAAAGATCTATAGGTTTTTAGTCCGTTGTTTAAAATGCCAAAAATACCTTCAGTTAACAGATTTGATACCTCTGGTAGTTTGTGTAATGCATTTGGTAGTTTGTATTGCTTCTGACAATTTGTACAATGCGTTTTTAAATGTGTAATCCATTTTAGTCTATTGTTTTAGGTTCTTAGCAAATGAAAAATTAGGTTACGAACTTGACTTCGTATGAAGCTTAAATGTAATGCATTTCCAATTCAATGTTGATATATTGTATCTGGTAGTTTGTACAGTGCATTTTCAAATGTGTAATTGTATCTCGTATATTGTACAAACTATGTGAATAATATACAATAATTCTGAAAAGTGCATGAAGAATCATAAATAATGCTTGAAGAACATGATGAGCAATGTAAGGTACACGTTATGCAATGGTACAATAATGGTTAAATTATAAAATTCAAATGAAGTATACATTTTATGTAATGTATGGTACAACTATACAATGCGACAATAATAGTTAAAATATAAAAGAAGCTTGAAGAAAATACATTACATTATCATTCCTTAGACATTCTGAAAAATGTACATAGTGTAAATCATTAAACAATTAGAACATACATTATATAACATGCACAAACTATCTGATTAATGTACCATAATTCTGAAAAATGTATGCAGGATTATATGTATAGAGGGGTGAAGTTACAAGTTTTTTTTTCCTAGAGATGGGATTTAGTGCATCGAGATTCGTTTTTGGACTATATGTGGGTTTATAATTATTTTTGGACTTTTGATTCATTTTGGGAGATGAGTGGACTCTTTGTACTTATAGGGCATTGTTTTTGGACCTCCCACCCCGTCTTTGTTAAGAATTACACCTCACACTCGCGGTCAAAGGAGTTAGAAATCATCAAAACAATAATACAGCAAAATCTTTCACCAAACAAAGACCATCAAAACTGCGTCTTCTTCAATTCACGAAGCCGCCTGAAACTATTCTTCACAAAGCGATCGAAGCTTCACATTTACGAAGCTTTGATTCAAGAAAAAACGAAAAAAATCATGGCGCGGAGTTTCTGTGACTACCGATTTCTTCTGTTCTTCGCTGCCGTTGCATTCATCTATATCCAGGTATCTTGCTTTTCGATTTAATTTTTTTTTTCTCAATTTAGGTTGAATTATGCTCTTCTGTCTCTCGAATTACTCTTCTTGAAACCCTAGTTCGTGTTAATATCGTTTTTGCTATTCGATTTAGTAGGACAATTTCAATTTCTGAATTTCTTCAGATCACTTTAAAATTGAACTCTAATTTCTTCAATTGATTTCAGATTCTGAGAAACCTATATCTTTGAATGAATGTAAAATTACGGTCAGCAGCTATACATACTTTATTTTTAGTTTAATACCACAATAGGAAAACTTGCTTGTGATGACATTGAATAATTTAGTGCTAATTATAGATTTAGAATTGTTGAGCTGCGATTTTGCTAAATCATCCGGGCAAGTACAATTTTGAAGATCATTTAAGAACCGGTACTTACTTTATTTTTTCGCTATCTTAATGGGTTTGAGATGAAATGAACAAACATACTCTTGATGGGCTAGAGTTCAAAATTGGAGTTGGGATGCAACTCTTCAGACTTCAGATTAGGAGAGTATCAGATTAATTTCAATTGTATCCAATATTCCCACATTGTGTGATATGCAAGCTCTTATGTACTCCTTGCTTTTCGCTGATCTCAATAATACTGTACACATTCTCAATAAGTCCATTGTCTCTAACCGTATAAGTAACTTCTACTTCCGTTTTTCTTCTTTTCTGTTTCTCCTAGATGCGTCTTTTTACTACACAATCAGAGCACGCGGATCGGCTTGCAGCAGCGGTATGCTTTAAACTATTTCATTGCAATTTATTATTTTCTTACTCTATATAAATGAATGCATCTTCTTCCATCCTAACTCGAACTTAACTACATTTTCTAGTACACGTGTTTTCTACTTCATCAAAGTTTAGGTACTAAAATGCTGTTTCCGCTTCTTATCATCTTTCATTCATGTATCTTGTAATTAGTATATCGGTTCTGGTTGATCACTTGGGGCATCTTCTTCCTCCATTCTGAATTTTACAGCTTGTAGAGTTTATACATGATGCATGAAATAATATAAATAAAATGTGCTTGTGTAGAGCCTTCAATGATAAAAATGGAACTGTTGTGAGTAGAATATATAAAGATCCAAAATTGATAGCATAAATTTGTATTAAATATTAATGTCTGATTAGCTTCAGTATATTAGGCTTCTGCTACACACAGTTTGGTTTCTTTAGAGCGTTGAGTTTAAGGTGCAATGCTTCTTCTATGTTGTATATCGTTCTTCTTAGTAAGATTGGATTTAGAAACTATTCATATAACAGCAACTAAAGCATGCCCGTTTCCTAGAATTAACTTCCCACCAGTTCATTGGTTTTAACAGGTGGAGGCTGAGAACCACTGCACAAGCCAAATGAGAGAATTGGTTGACCAAATAAGTGTGCAACAGGAACGGATTGTCACACTTGAAGGTGAGGCTTTTGACTAGGTTTGGCCTTGTTTTTTTTTTTGGTTTTATATAGTTGCATACTTGCTCTGTTGTAAAGTTTCTTACATGAAATGCTGCTTGAATGACGTACATTAGGTGCTTCATTGCAAGGTAAACCACTAAATACTAGGACGATGTTCCTCTAATATGGGGTGGGGCGTGTGATATTACGAAGGAATAACCGAATAACACTTAAGAGTCAAGGTTTGGGGGGTTAGCCTTGCGAAAATATTTTTCAATATCCATTTCTTTACAAGATAAAATATCAACAATATGTAAGATATACAAGTATATGTCGGTGTAAATCCCAGCAGACAACTAAAACTCTGAACTTTATAGTGTTGCAAAGATCGCCTCCCAAATGGAAATGGGTTAATTCCAAGCACTGATTCCTAGGATTGTTGTGTTCGTCTGGCTTCGCCATAAATTATGTTCCCTGAAGCAAGTGAACTGTGAACCCTTAATATCTGCGTCGTACAAAAAAATGATATCCCCTTAGTAATACGCTTTTGACTTCGGACATCTGGTTGTGATAATCAATGAAAATGGACTATTATATTACTAGACGCTATGCAGGTCAGATGCTTTTGTTCTTCTTACCGGAGAAGTAAACTATTGGGCGTGTCAGCTAATAATTTATGCTATTGCAGATGAAAAGGAGCGTAAAGAGCTGGAGTGTGCGCAGTTGAGGGGTCTAGTTCAAGAACTTGAAAGTATATTCTTACCCTTTTTCTCATTGCTAATACAAGAGTTAGTTACCATGTGTTTAGTTGCCTACTGTATGCCTAGTCCTCATTTCTATTGTTTCGTGTAGTATTGTCATCTATGTTTTGTTTCTTAAGTACATTTCCTCTTTTTAATTGGACTGAAAGATTAGGACACGGTGTCATGAATTGTGACTAGTCCGCAGGAAGGCAGAAGGCTTATGTAACACCTACTGAAGTGATTTGTGTGTTCGGCTAGCGTCAAAGTATCCGATGTTATTGACTCCTGATTTTCTTATATAATATGACATAACATCTTAAAAAGTTCTCACACCCTTGATATTGAAAATCCTCCAGAACACTTGATAACATAAACTTATTATTATTTTTCCAGTTTAGTCATTGGGTTTATATACTGTATTCATGTCTTATGCATCTATAACAAACTGATGATTTGCAACTGGATTTGTTCCTAAGTTTGGTATTATGTGCTTTTCGTTTGGTGAAGTTCCATATTGACTTGATGAATTTGGTTGCAGGGAAAGGTGTGCAAAAACTGGGCAACAAATTACAGGTAAAGGAGCGAAAATTGACATTTTTGAGTTCATTGCTTTCAGCATGGTCATGACATCGTGCTATTTTTGCTGCACTGTAACTATTTTCATGGAATATGGTCATTATATTTGCACAATTGTTTTCATTAATATAAATTCTTTTTCTTGTCCGAAAACAAAAATCCTACTTTATGAACAAAACAGGTGCCAGTAGCAGCTGTCGTGGTTATGGCATGCAATCGCCCAGATTATCTAGAACGAACAATTGAATCCATATTGAAGTATGGTTTATGTCCATCGTGTTCTGTTTCAGATTCTACTTTGCACAAGGAATTTTATGAAATTCATAATATTTCTCTTACTGAGTATACGTTCCGTGACTGCTCTTTCTTTCCAGATATCAGGATTCTGTTGCTTCAAAATTTCCACTTTTTGTATCCCAGGTATGTACAGTTCTGGCATGAAAGATATATTTAGATGTTTCTTTCATGAGGAAATAAGTAAACTTCTGAGCTTGCTCTCAAGTTTTTAACTGAGAGAGATGAATAGGGGACAACTGTAGTCTATAATGGTACCATGATTTTTCTTCTTCCAGGATGGACCAGATGAAAATGTTAAACGTAAAGCTTTGAGTTATCATCAGCTGAGCTATATGCAGGTAGTCCACTCCTTCCATTTCGCTACTTTCCTCTTCATGGTAGACTCTAGTTTTTGTTTATGATTGTGAATTCCTCTCCACCTAGAGCAACCATAGGTCTTAGTGGGCTTCTTAGTACAACTGCCTCCCTCATCCAAGCCGTATTTTAATCCAATTATCTTCCTCCAACGAGCTTCCTTCTCATCATTGGATTTCCATAACCACTTACTCACTTAGTCAGCAGAGCTTCATTCATGGCTTTGATGTTTCCAATCCCTAAGCCTCCCTTTGAAATTTGTTTACACACCTCTGTCCATGACACCAAATGAATTCTTTTCTCTTGTTCATTGTTATCCCACAGAAAGTTCTTGCATTTTGTTTCTATGATTTGGAGGACGGAAGCTGGGATGTGAAATAGTGACATGAAGTATATAGGAAGAGACAAGAGGACAGATTTGTTGAGGGCTAGCTTGCCTCCTCTTGAGAGAGAATTGATTTCCATGCAGAGAGTTTCCTATTATTTCTCTCTACGTATGGGTATCCCAAAGGCAAACCCAGATACTGAGAGGGGAGAGTTCTTTTTTGGCACCCAAAGATAGTAACTCCTCTAAGTTGTTTTCAACAATTGTCAGCTCGGAGTATTTTCTTCTGGTACTGCTGATGAAAGAAATAGTCACGTGTTAAGTTCATCTTAATTGCAGTTAGTAACAAAATTAAGACAAATTTTTATGGTATTATATAATATCATAATAAATTTCAAGCAACAGGGTGACTGATTAATGTAATTGCAGCATTTGGATTTTGGAGAAGTGCACACTGAAAGGCCTGGAGAGATGATAGCATACTACAAAATAGCAAGTAAGGGTTGCTCTTATCTTTTTGTTACTACTTTATTTTCCCAACACTGAAAAGTGCTTTCATACCAGGTCACTACAAATGGGCACTGGACGAGTTATTTTACAAGCATAACTTCCCCAGAGTAATCATCCTGGAAGGTAAGGTGCTAATATCTTTGATTATTGACCTCTTGTTCGTCTATTATCCAAAGTAAGTGTGGAATTGTGTAACAACAAATTTTTTTTGAACAACAGATGACATGGAGATTGCCCCAGATTTTTTTGACTATTTTGAGGTTGCAGCTACTTTGCTTGACAATGATAAGTGCGCATATTTGATGAAAGCCAGTATTTCCCTTTCTATTTTTGAAAGTTCAAAGTCTGTTCTTCATACTGCTACTGACCTTTTTATTTTATTTGTGTTTCTTTGATATGGCATCATTGAAGGAGTATTATGGCTGTTTCCTCGTGGAATGACAACGGGCAAAAGCAATTCGTACATGATTCCAGTAAGTATGCACGTATCATCACCGAGTCTCGCTTTTATCTACTGATTCTATAACTGAGTTGTGTGAGTAGTCTTTCAGAAGCTGCACCAATAGGGACTTGTATTGTGATGGTCTGTTTTCAAAGAAATGGCAAATATTATGTTTATTTAATGTAATATTCATACTTTGTGCAGAAATTCTTTACCGATCAGATTTCTTTCCTGGTCTTGGATGGATGTTGACGAAGTCTACATGGGATGAGCTATCACCAAAGTGGCCTAAAGCATATCCTTTTTGGCATTTTATACCTTTGATTATGAATGTGAACCTAATTTAACTTCGGACTTCTTTTATCTTTATGTACTGATTTTCCTTAACAAGGTTATACTTATTGGGATGACTGGTTGAGGTTGAAGGAGAACCACAAAGGTCGTCAGTTTATTAGACCAGAAGTGTGCAGGACGTACAACTTTGGTGAACATGTAAGTATACTTCTTCCTTCCTATATCGATTAACACATCCCAAGTTGGACCAACCAACATGTGGATTTCAGCTTTTTTCTCCTCAAGGATAATTTCTTTCTAGAGATGGTCGTAGCAAAGTACACGGAGTTTGGTCCTTAAATTGTGAGAAATAGAAAATAAATCTGTTTGAGGTCAGATTTATTCAATTCTTGTATTAATTAGCTGTTAATTTGGGCACATAATGCAGGGATCTAGTATGGGCCAGTTCTTCAAACAATATTTGGAGCCTATTAAGCTAAATGATGCTCATGTAAGTAATCAGTATAGGTACGTTATGTAATATTTGTTTTGACCTTTTATCTTCATCTTACTAACTGTCTCGTGTCCTGATCTAATGTTGTCTAAGATTGATTGGAAATCGATGGATCTGAGCTACCTGAAGAAGGTAAGAATTATCCTCTGATGCATTTACTACATATGAATTATGTTATGTTCTTTTATCCTAAAAAACATATATGTCTTCAGGACAATTATGTAAGACACTTCGCGAACGTCTTATCAAATGCCAAACCAGTCAATGCACCTGATGCTGTTCTAAAGGCATACAATATAGATGGAGATGTGCGTATTAACTACAAAGACCAGAGAGACTTCGAACAAATTGCTCGTCAATTTGGAATTTTTGAAGAATGGAAGGTAATATATCAAGCTTATATTTCCCGTTCAAGTCTTATAGTTGATAGCTGAAATTTGGTACAACGTTTATGTCCCACTTTAAGTATTCAAGTGTGTGAATTCTTCTCAACTTCTGGAATTTCTGGGGCTTGAACTTCATGATAATGCAGCTTACCTTCGGACATGCTTAGCATTGAATGACAATATTTATGTTGTATCACTAGTTATATCGTGTAACTAGTCTTTAACTCCTTGTAGGTGATCTCTGACGATGTGTCTCGGATGTCCCCTCCTAACAATCAATCAATCCATTTTCTTTAGCTCAGTTTACTGAATCATTCCTCACTAAAATCGTAATAAGTGTTTCACATATTTCTCCTTTTACACAGGATGGAGTCCCAAGAACAGCATATAAAGGAGTAGTAGTTTTCCGCTTCCAAACTTCAAGACGGATATTCCTTGTCGGTCCTGATTCTCTAAAGCAGCTTGGAATTCAAAATGCTTAATTCACATTGAAAGGTCAGTAACTAAGTACTAGTTGCACTTCATTTGCTTTCTTGTTGATTCATTTTCAAGTAGTTTAATTTGACATTATCTCGACGAATCAGATTCATAGGAGAAACATTGTGAACATTAACCTCGTAATTTCTCAAACATGTTCAAGAAAGCGATCTGCAGTTACCATAGGCAA
Source organism: Eschscholzia californica (assembly GCF_041429995.1). Lineage (NCBI taxonomy): Eukaryota > Viridiplantae > Streptophyta > Magnoliopsida > Ranunculales > Papaveraceae > Eschscholzia > Eschscholzia californica. The sequence continues at coordinate 31,018,675 of NW_028238198.1, forward strand.
GTCGATAACAGGTAATTTCAGGCAAGGTAAAACCCTCAAAAAGCATGAATGACTGGCTAATTATGGCAAACAAACAAACTCCATTTACAGGTAACAACTTTGCATCGTACTCTTCAATTTACTTTTAAGATCTTAGAGAGTAGCGAAAGACATATGTTTAAGTTGACAAGGAATTCTGAAGGTGTAAGTCGATCGTATTTTTGAGTGATGTTATTAGCTCATATTTTTGTATGTAATCAATGATATCCTGTGTTCAGTGCGATTACACTGTTATCCTTCCACCATGATTCAATTAGATCCATGAAAACTGTTCAGATCAGTTCCAAGAGACTCTGGAATTTTCTTGTATGTTTGCCATGAAAAGAATTCCCCGTTATATACTTGAGTTTGTTCCTATTCACATTGTATTTACTCATTGAATAATTGCATTTTTTCTTGTTTAATTAATGCTAACATCTTTTCCCCCAATATATATAGACATTGTGTTTATTTAGCATTTTAGTCTTTATAAATAGGGTAATTCCATTTTGGCCTCCAATTGATAACCAGCTGGCCGATTTGGCCCCGATTGAGTCGAGTGTTCTTTCCGATGCTAAATTTTTGCTAAAGTTACCAATTTTGCTCTTATATTTTAACTTAGTACGGGGACTAAAACGACCAACTGGTCACAATTTGACAACCAAGTCCTCGGAAATATTTTAACTTACAATAATAATTACTAAATGTTAGCTGGTCTTTTACCTGTGTGTTAAACAGAATTTCGGCTCAAATAATCATTGCCCTAATCCTAAAATATTCGGTGATGGCATTTATTAAATTTGTTTAGGTAAAATCAACTTGTAGTTGAGTTTAAAAGCACCGTGAAAGTGTTATTGATGCCTCTCTTCTTCACGCTCGTTCTAAAATTTACTTGGGCGCTAAAAACATTTTAGAGTTGGTCGTGTTCTTATTAATTTGCTATCAACTGTAAGTGAATATCGGAAATGAATCTGCTAATTTTAATTGAGATTTGAATTTCAAATAAAAAGATCATATCAAAAACTGTTGGTACAATAATTATAAAATAATCGATGATTGTTTGGCCAATTGATTGTGCATCTATACCAAAAATCTAAAAGTCTCGTAAAATGGCTTGTTATTTAGTATGAATCAAGTAAAAATGAATCAGCATCTTAATGCCCTTAGAATGATGTCAATGATCTTTATGTGGTCTATAAAACCCAAAATATTTGTGAACAGGGTAGATATTTTACTTATTTAACTTATGTATTTATGAACCAGTACGAAATTGATGTTGATGGAGTAATTTCATTTTATTTATTATTTTAGTCGTGTAGGAATTTACTGAAAATAATTAAAAAAAATCTAGAATCACTTCAATCATTTTGGATTATACAGACTTGTGGTGCTCTAGTCTAGATTTGAGCAAGAAAATGCATATTTCCCTCGTACTTGATGACATTATGCAATCGTAGTCATACACGTAAGCATACTAAGGACAAGAATGTGCTTACGTGTATGGATCAGATTGCCTTCGTCACCTAACAAACTATAAATTCGATGTAGCAAATCGAATTGACTTCGCCGGTAGACGTTTACTTTGGCGCCATTTATGAAGCGCCCTACCAACCAAAAAGGGTTAAACAAACAAGGGAAGTTCTAAAGGCGATTCACTTTAACGCTTTTGGCGCCCTCCTTTAGGCTAAATTTGTGTTGGGTTTATAGGTAGAAGTAGTGCGTATGGCTATTTATCAGGGCGTTTATAGAACGTGTCGACAATTTTGTTCCACTGGCTTTGTGGCTCCACACTATTACTACCTTCCGTCACTTTCTCTCTCTAGATTTGGACAGTGATGGTTGTTGGCATTGAACGATGACTATCTTAGAGAGAGAGAGAGAAAGAGAGAGAGAGAGTCAACCTTTTCTCATCTTCTCTCTTATTTCCTCCTTTCTTTTGTTATTCAATTTTGTTTTTTCACTCAATCATTCCCTTTCCCTCCCTGTCTTATACACCATCATCATCATCATCATCTCCCCTTCTCTCTATTCTTTTTTCTTCTCAATTTCTTTTTCTTCTTATCTCCTTACTCAACATCATCAAAACCCCAGACAAACCCTAACCCTAATTTTCTTAATTCAATCTCTAGAGGGTCAAGTTACTTAAGAAGTTCAAATGGAGCACGTGGTCTACTTGATTTGGAACTAGGGTTTCTTTTCAAAATTCTAACCAGAAAAGGTATATTTCTAATTTCAGTTAACTTCTTAAAACTACTTTTTTTTCAATCTAATTCAATTAGGTGAAACTTTTAGTACAATTTAATAAGTGAAAATGGTTATTTTCTTTTTTTTAGAAATAATCAGGTTGATTTGTTATGATAGTTTGTGTTATCTTATAGTGGGTTATTACTTGCTAGGGTTTTGGAAATGATAAGGATGTTTAGGTAATCCGTTTAGAAGCTAAAATCGATGGTTACGAAGTTTAGAGTCTCTTAGTAGAGTAATCTTATTTATAACTTTCTGTCATTTCTCTCCTCTTTTGAGAATCATACGAAATTTCGGATAGTCTTGGTTCTATCTTTTTTCTTGATAGACCACGGATGAAATGTGGTAAATTTGAATGTAGAAATGTCTCACAACGAATTATATTTAAGTCTGTCCACCTATGTCGGTGGGAGTTTGAATTCTAGCTCATGTTTCTGTTGAGAAAATAAGCCACTTCTTATAGGTGATCAGTCTACTTAGAGTTTTTCTCTAATACGGAAACTCAGAATCTTGGATGCAATGGTGAATAAATACAATATAACCACGAAGCAAATAAAGAACAATGACACGCAAGATTTATAGAGGTTCGAAGCAAGCCCTACGTCTTTTTTCAGTCGTACCAAGCCAATCCACTATGAATATGAAGTTACTACTTACCCAAGTTACTGTACACAAAGTCCAGTGCACTCTCCGGTTACAAAATCTCACTACAACTCTCTTACCCTAACACTTATACAACTCTCTTGATCAACACTCTCTCTTACTCTTTCACTTAAGTTTACAGAAGAGACTTGAGAATGGGATGATCAATTTGATGAATGAGGGAGGCTATTTATAGCACTCCATCATCTGGATGAGAAAGAGAGAATTAAATTGGTTGCCCAATTTACTTCCATCCATTTAATGCCAAGCTGCATTTTCTTCCTTAAGACCCGGAAGAATGGCTATGGAGCTTCCTTCAAAGTAGGGTGGCAGTAGCCTTTAAGACTTTTATCCAAACATTAACTCACATTTGACCCCCACCATATAACAGGTTCAACCGTTTTTCGGTTCTTTTGCGATTTTAGACGAGTGGGGACTGGGCAGGGAGGAGTTAGTCCACTGACCACTATTTAGTGTAGAAATATTGGTTCATAGAAACTTTCTGAATTGACTATCGCCTGAGTAGATCCATGAACTCAAATTACTCACCTATCACGGAGAAAAGGAGTTAGGGAGAGTGAGAGACTTGATAAAACTGTTTACTATGAAAGCGTACTAAAAGTAAGTTAATGGCTTACATTTTGTTGTGTTTTCCAATCTCCTTTTCTGGTCTTCAGGAGGTTGTACAAGCTCTGACTTCAAACAATTTAGAGGTCGCTGGCCAATTGTACCAGTGTAATTTCCAAGCAGTCGCTAATTGTACCTCCGCCATTAACTTTTCTACTGTTTGTTGGAACTTGATTCTCTTCTTTACTTTTACACTAGTGTCCCTCCCGCTGGCATTGCTATTCTTTTACCGGTACTTAATTAATTCTATGTTGTTTGAGTTCAGTTTATTCACTTCCTCAATACTTTTTCTGGTGAGACATCTTGCTTGTGAGATGTTTGATTGCAAGATGAGGTGGTTGACTTTATGAAGTTTACTTGTTTTATTTCCACATATTGGGTAATATTTAATGATGTATTCTGGCCATCTTGGTCCGGTGAAGTTAGACTCAAACAGATGTTCTTTTATTTGAATTTCATTCTTATCGTTCCCAGAAAGTTTTCATTGACATCTTCCAAACCTCATTGAATCCAGGACTAACATTTACCTGTGAAAAACAATCTCATACAACTCGCTTGTGGTTTTCAAGAGGAGATGACAGACAGCTGGGATGAAAGTTTTGACGCCGGTAGTCAGACAGACGAGAGCTATCACCTTGAGAGAATACATTTCGAACCTATTTATGATGCATTCATTTGTCCTTTAACAAAACAAATTATGCGTGACCCTGTTACCTTAGAAAATGGCCAAACATTTGAACGAGATGCTGTTGAGAAGTGGTTCAAGGAATGCAAAGAGAGTGGACGGAGGCTAGTCTGCCCTTTGAGTCTGAGAGAATTAAGAAGTACTGATATGAACCCTAATATAGGTTTACGAAGCACGATTGAAGAATGGGCTGCAAGGAATGAAGCTGCTCAGCGTGATTTTGCTCATAGATCCTTGACAGCGGGCAGTTCAGAAAATGATATTTTGCGAGCTTTGAAGTTTATCCAGCACATCTGCCAGAACAGCAGATCAAATAAGCATCTAATCCGTAGTGAAGAGTTAATACCAAGGATAATTGATATGTTAAAGAGAAGCAGCCGTAGAGTTCGCTCTAAAGCCCTGGAAACTCTTCGTGTTGTGGCAGAGGAGGATGCAGATAACAAGGTTATCCCCAGGTTTTCCGTGTTTCTTTGTTGATTTGCACACTTATGGAGGCAATTGAGATTTTGTTCTAAATTGTTCTTTTGCAGGAGGTAATTGGTGAAGGAGATACTATACGTACGATTGTGAAGCTCTTGTCTCAGGAGCACTCCACGGAGAGAGAGGAGGCAGTGGCTTTGCTGTACGAGCTCTCAAAGTCCGAAAATCTGTGTCAAAAGATAGGCATGGTCAATGGAGCAACTCTTATATTACTTGGAATGGCAAGCAGCACCTCTGAGAATGTTTTGGCAGTTGAGAGAGCAGATAAAACTTTAGAGAATATGGAAAAATGTGAAGAGAATGTGCTGCAGATGGCTGAGAACGGTAGACTGCAACCCCTTCTCGAATTGCTCCTTACAGGTGCCTCCCCCTATCTTTATGGTCCTTTTTGTTAAAGTCGCATCATATTTTTGTTTTCTTGGTATTTGTTGACCGTAGTGTATCCATTCTATCTCAAATCAACCTTCTGAAACAAACTCAAATGAAGATTCACGAAATTCCATAAACGGGTGAACTTTAACAAGCTATAACTACAAAGTACTGAGTGGTTCTTGGTGTTCATTGAGGCATGCATCATACTTGGATCCAATTTTTAAATTCACCAGGATTGTTGATTAGTGTAGGATCCTAACTTATCTAGAATAAGTGTTCCGTTTATTTGTTAATCCTTCATCAAAGTCTACTTCTGCTAAAAATGTACTTTTGGATCCGATGCAGGTTCTCCTGAGACGAAGTTGAAACTGGCCACATTCCTCGGTGAGCTGGTTCTTAGTAATGATGTGAAAGTGCTTGTTGCTGGGAGAGTGGGTTCATCGCTGGTCAACATGATGAGAGGCGGAGACAAGAAATTAAGAGAGGCTTCTCTCAAGGCACTGAACCAGATTTCATCTTGTGAGGCGAGTGCCAAGGTGTTGATACAGGAAGCAGGAATACTCCCTCCGTTAGTCAAGAACCTTTTCACTGTTGGGGCAAATCAACTTCCTATGAAGCTAAAAGAGATCTCTGCAACTATTCTCTCCAACATTGTCAACTCAGGCTATGATTTTGAGTCAATCCCACTTGGACAAGATCACCACCAGACACTAGTCTCTGAAGAAATCATCCATAGTTTACTTCATCTTATCAGCAACACAGGTCCCGCCATTGAGTGCAAGCTTCTCCAGGTTCTTGTTGGGCTTACTAGTTATTCCACCACCGTGCTCGATGTCGTTTCAGCCGTCAAAAGCTCCGGTGCAATGATCAGCTTGATTCAGTTCATTGAAGCTCCACAGTACGATCTCCGTTTTGCTTCAATAAAACTCCTTCAGAATCTCTCTCCCCACATGGGTGCAGAACTTGCCGATGCTCTCTGTGGAACTGCAGGTCAACTGAGCAGCTTGATCAAAGTCATTTCAGAGGCGGACGGGTTCATGGAAGAGCAAGCTGCAGCTGTCGGTATGCTCGCTGACCTTCCAGAGATGGATACAGGCCTCACTCGGCATCTGATTGATGAAGGTGCCTTTGAGGTAGTCATCTCCAGGTTGGTCCGGTTCCGGCAAGGTGAAACCCGGGGAAGCCGATTCATGACTCCATATCTGGAGGGGCTCGTTCGGGTCCTAGCAAGGCTCACATTTGTTTTAGGCGATGAGCCCAATGCAATTTCTCTGGCCCGTGAACATAACCTCGCTGCATTGTTCACCGATCTTCTTCAGCTGAATGGGCTTGATAATGTACAGATGGTGTCTGCCATGGCTTTGGAGAATCTGTCTCAGGAGTCTAAACATCTGACTCAAATACCACAACCGCAAAAACCTGGGTGTATTGGAATAATTTTCCCTTGCATTAGCAAACCTCCGGTGATAACTGGATTGTGCCGAATCCACCATGGGAACTGTTCGTTCAAGGAAACTTTTTGTCTGTTGGAAGGGAAAGCAGTAGGAAAGTTGGTGACCTGCTTAGATCACAGAAATGTGAAGGTTGTTGAAGCTTCACTGGCGGCTCTGAGTACTCTGTTAGACGATGATGTTGATGCTGAGGAAGGCGTGAAGGTCTTGTCTGAGGAGTCGGCTCTCGATCTGATTCTTGATCTATTAGTCGAGAATCGATCAGAAATATTAAGGCAAAGATCAGTTTGGGCTGTGGAAAGGATTTTGAGGACTGAGGATATTGCCGATGCAATTTCTGATCATCCAAATGTAAACAATGCCTTAGTTGATGCCTTTCGACATGGCGACCTTCGGACGAGGCAGATTGCTGAACGAGCTCTGAAACACGTTGATAGGATTCCCAACTTTTCTGGTGTCTTTCCAAAGAATTAGGCCTCTTTTCTTTTTGTGATTCACCTCTTCTTAATAGTGGTTGATGATAGTTTCTCATTTCATCTCTTGCCTTTTTCTGGTGTAATTTGTGTAAGTTTGATATGATGGTTGAGTATAGTTCTAGTTTTTCGCATGGACAAGCCCTTATTACCCCCATCTCTTATTCTTTTCGATCTGTAAAACTACCTTCATTTGTTATCTGTAAGTGTTGAAGATTTTTCGCTTGTTTCTATATTTGGATTGATTACAGAAGTCGATGACCATGAAAATTGCTTGTATAAGATTAAGGTTGTCATACCGATCATCAGACTGTTATAAGAAACGACGACGAAACAGACAGTATTGCTAGCAGCCCCGAAGATTGTCTTGCACAAGTCTGCAACAATTACTTTTTACGTTTGGCACATCGATCCCTTCATTTCCAGTCTGTCTTCTCAACTGAAATTATGAGGTTCACCCGATAATCATCTCAGATATATTTATCTACAAATCTCTGAAAAACAATCTCTCTTCTAAGAAGATCATCTCCGGCAATAAGCACTTAAGAAGCCTAACAAATTGGAGCTTATTCCTGTTTGTGACCATTTTAGTTCTTGATTTAGACATAAAAGCAAGGAATTCCATATACAAAAATCAGGAACTATATCCTTTTCTACCATCTGAAAAAGAAGTTTGAATGCTCTCTGAAAATCACCTTTCTTACAGAAAGCAGCTATCAGTGGACTATAGCTACCTGTATCAGGTAAACAACCTCTCCCCATTATCTCTTCCATGAGCTTTGAAGCACTTCCCACTTTTCCTTGCCTACAAAACTCACTAATCAAAGCGTTAAACGTCGCCGAAACAGGAAAATATCCATGTCTAACCATTTCATTCATTATATCAAAAGCTTCTCGAACGTCCCCTTCTCGACACAAACTTTGAATTAAGCTTGCGTAAATAAGAGCACTAGGAACTCCTCCTTCATCTATCATTTGGTCATAAACCCTCTTCGCTTCCCCTATACAACCCTCATCACAAAACCCCAAGATCTTCTTACTCCTATCGACAGCTCTAGGAAACAAACTTGATGTGTTTGTGAGAAATTCAAGTGCTTCGACTGATCGATTTTCCCTGTATAAACCATAAATAACACTGTTATAAGGACTAATCTGAGTCATTGATCTTCCTCTAGTCCCCTCCATTTCATTCAAAATCTTTAACCCATCTTCGATCCTTCCTCCTGAGCACAAACTCTTGATCAATGTATCATACACAACGAAACTTGGGTTGATTCCATCTCTTTTCATATCGTTTAATAGTGCAAACGCCGAATCAAATTTCTTCGACTCACAAAAACCAGATATCAATTCATTATATGTATTCACATTTGGAAGACAACCCTTTCTTTCCATCTCCTTCAAGAATCTCATCCCTAAATTTGCTTTCCCCAACTTACAAAAGCCTTTAATCAAAGTATTATAAGCAACAACGTCTATCGTTCCGCCTCTCTCTTCTACTCTTTCCAAAACTTCAACAGCTTCCATTACACGATTATCGTTACAGAGAATTTCCACAACTTTAGTTACTGTTATAACATCTAAAACAAGCCCAAGATCGAAACTTTTCTCTAACAAAACAAGAGATTGAATCAAATCCCCTTCTTTACAATATGCAGATATCAAAACATTAAAAGTGACTTCATTAGGTTCAACCATTTCATTCATCAAACTTCTACCTCTTCCAATCCCAATCTTACCATTCTTACAAAGAGCATGAATCAATGTGTTATAAATCACAGTATTAGGCTTAACTCCTCGAGATTTCATTAATTGAAGGAGTTTGAAACCATCACTAATCCTATTTGTTAAACAAAGACCTTTCATTAAGATTCCAAAAGTGTATTCATCTCCTTGTATTCCACAAGTCATCATCTTTTTCCTATAAAATTCTCTAGCTAAATCAATATCTTCTTTAACTAAAACATCAAGAATTGAATTACATATTTTCAAAGACGGGTGCTTTTGAAATTGAGTAACCAAGTCAAGAACTTTAATTACTTGTCGAATCAATCGTGCTCGACCCAGATCACGAATGATGGTAACAAAGATGGATTCATCAGGAGGTGAGCCAATTGAAGTAGGCATTTCGTCGAGCAGTTCCTTGACAGCTTCGAAACGTCGAAAAATGCATAATTTATAAATCAAAGCTCTATATGTGGATTGAGAATGTTTGAAATTAGGAAGTTTAGAAGCCCATCTGAATGTTTGAAGAGCTTGGGTATGTGATTTTTGTTCAAGTATGAGATGGGCAATGTGTTGATGAGTTGGAGGAACTGAGGACGATGAAGAAGAAGAAGTAGAGATGGGTTTTGACTGAATTCTTCTGACTAGAAATCTAAGATGGGTATTAGAGAAAAGTGAGATTCTTGGAGAAATAACAACTGTTTTGGTCATGGATATGAATTCAGATTTCTTTTAGCAATAATGTTGGATGGTAGTTGGAATTTAGAAAGAGAGTGAGAGAGAGTTTGAATAGATAAAACGAAAACAAAGTCCCACATCGGGAAGTAGTGAATGAGTGGCTTTTCTATCATGTATAAATAATGGTATGATATTAACTTAGAAAAAAGCATGCAGCCGCGCGATAAGCACAAAGCGAACTATTCTTTCGCCTTTTACTAAAGAATACCGTGTGCTTGTCGCTTCAAGCGGCATACGCTTATTTTTGGAGGGTTTTCTGTCAAAGAAACCCCTTAACAAATTTTAAAATAAATGTTCATGGCCTTGCTTCCAGAGAACCCTTCCTAGTGTTTGGGTCGATCGTAGATGGGTCTCTATTATGTCTCTATAGTACCATACTGAAGTGAGAAAGGGAGATGAATGGTAGTGGTTTTTGGATCTCCTATAGCATATGCTGTTGGTCCATTGTGGCCACGCCTTTATCGGATTCGGGTGACCACATAATGTTGGGCTTTCCGCCTTTTTTCGTGTTACATAATGTTGGTTCGGCTTTTTTTCACTATACAGAAGGATGAAACGAAGAACATAATGTTGGTTCGGCCTTTTTTCACTATACAGAGGGATGAAACGAAGAGCACTCCGGAAAAGGATGTCGATAGGCTTCTGTCGTAGGTAAAAGACATCTCTCCGGATAGGCTTCTGCCATAGGTAAAAGACGTCTCTCCGGGCGGAGTATGTTGCATTCGAAAAGATGTTGATATGTCTCCGACTTCGGCTAAGTTGGAGAAAAGGACATTGACAGCTCTACCTAGTATGGAGAAAAGTGGATCACAACCAAATGTTGTAGGGAGAAAGATGTTGATATCTCTTGGTTGTAGACAAGAAAGTAGATCCACAACCAAATGAGTATGTCATGCAAAGAAGGGGGCTTGCATATTTTATTACAGGAGCTTCTTGTTTTTTTCCGATGAAAGAGGAGCTTCTTGTTGGACTTCATGCTAATGGGTTGTAGGTGTAAACTTGTGCCTCGGGTCGTCGCTACTTTTGTTTCTATGTGGTTGCTAAGGGGTGTATTAAACTTCCAACTATCTTCCTTGTTGGGACTCAGTTAACAAAAAAAAAAATCTTCCTTGTTGGGACTCTTTTAATAAATAAGACCCATTCTCTCATCTATCCTTCTCTTCTCTGTGCATTTTAGGTACCATCTATCGCGACGAAAAAATATCGTAACTGTCATTTTACAACACACGCTCTACTTTTGAGCTTTAAAATCATTCATTCTAAATCTAGTAGTTAAAAGAATGACACTCAAAAACACAAGAAAACAACATTCGCTATTGGATCGTTCATACTTGAATCACAGGTGTTCTTGCACTAGAAGAAAGGAATAAAGTCCCACATTGGAGCTATTTAAAGACTAACATTTCAAGCTTGTATACATAATCATACTGGTTGGAATAGGTCCAATCACGCAGCCACGCAATATGCACAAAGCGAACTATTCTTTCGCCTTTTACTAAAGAATACCGTGTGCATGTTGCTACAAGTGGCATACGCTTATTTTTGGAGGGTTTTCTAAATCAGAAACCCCTTAACAAACTTCAATAAAAAATCTTAATTTCGTTCGGGGGGACGAATTTGTACTGGATTACAAAGCCAGTAAAATCAATTACTTGAAGCAGTTTGATGTTTATTAGTTGGGTTGGGGTTCTAGTATAGGACACTTTCATGATAAGCCCACCCAAGTGATTTGACTCAAAATCACCCAATAAAGATTTTACAGTCATATAAAGCTCCAAAAGTCCTGAACCAGATGGGATGTCCTGCCACTTTTTTCAGCACAGTTGGGACACAATAGGTGTTGATCTGGTCATCTGGTTAGTTTTACTTTTATACAAATGGCATTTGCCACAGGTACTTTCGCCACCAACATGAACTTTACCATACTTGCCCTCATCCTCAAGGTAAGATCTCCGGGTATCGTTTCTGAGTTTCGCCCGATAGCTTTATGCAATTTCACTTACAAATTCATCACGAAACTCATAGCATAATTAGTCCTTTTCTAGAAGAATACCTAAGTTGGACCCAAAATGCCTTCGTTTCAGATAGGCAGATTATAGACGAGATGATTGTAATGCAGGAGTTGATGCACTCTATGAGAAACTCGCAGTCAAAAAAGGTGGATTTGCCTTTAAAATGGACATGGCAAAAGTCTACGATAGGGTCAATTGGTCATTTCTAGAACGGGCCTAAATAGCTAGAGGCATCCAAAGCTCCATATTAAGCTTCATTATGCATTGTGTTACCTTCTCTCGTTACCACATTCAACTTAATGGAGGTCTATATGGGAATTTTCACGCTTCTTGTGGTCTTAGGCAAGGCAGCAAGGGTGTCTTCTTTCACCCTTCCTATTCATCCTAGTGCAGCCTTATCTCTTCTCATTAATTCTTTTGAGTTACAAGGATTATATGCATGTTACAAAGTAAACTTAAATTGTCCTACTATCTCACACCTCTTGTTTGTCGACGACTTGATTCTCTTCGGTAAAGCGACAAACTTCGACTTGCTGGCTATCAAACAGATGATGAAATTATACTCTGATTTTTCGGACCAATTAGTTAACTTTGATAAGTCAGCACTTTATTTTGGGTCCCATGTGTCCAGTTGAAGTCATCGCCAAATTTACAACAACTCTTCAAGCAGCAACTCTTCAAGCACCGCTAATGCATGATCACTCCAACTACTTGGGCTCACTGATACTGCAACCAGGTAATAGAAACAACAATTATTCTTGAATAATAGAAAAATTCTAAAAATCATTAGTTGGGTGGAAAACCAAATGATAACTCAAGTAGGTAGAAGAGTGCTTATAAAATTTGCCCTACATTCCTGTACTACCTGCCCTTTCCGTCTCCAAAAACATTCCTCAAAACATCATTCACCAATTCGAAAAATTAGAGAGATGCTTTTCGTGGGGTCATTCAACTGAGGAAACGAAATTACATTTCCTAAGTTGGGACATAATAACTAGTTCAAAAAAAGGAGAACCAGGAATTAGAACATTGGATGAAGTGAATACGCCTCTTTTAGTTAAAAGTTCGGTGACATTTACTTGCCCCTCCTACATCGGTATGGGCAAAGCTATTAATAGGTAAATATGTATCTAATAACAACATTTGGGACAACACCAGCACCCCCAAGGTATCAACACCTCACTTGAAGTCACTAATGGCATTAAGGATAGATAATGTAATATGGCAATTGGGGGATGACAGTCATATAAAAATCCTTTGGGATCCGTGGATACCAACTCTCCCAAGTCGTACTCCAACCCCTATTTTTGAATTACCTCCTCATATCTTAAAGGTATCACATTTTATTGGTCATATATTACTAAAAGATGGAATCTTTCAACTTTACACCAACATTTTGACAACCAGACAGTTGATACCATTATGGAGTTAACAATACCTACATCAACCCAAGAAGACAAACTGGTATGATGCAATACAGAGACAGGTAAGTTCTCAACTAAATCTTTTCACTCTACCATCAAAGCTAGACCTCCATTAAGGTTTCACTAGGAAGATTTCCCTTGGAGCAAGCTCTGGAAAAAATAGAAATTTAACCTTAGATTCTACTGTTCATATGGAAGGTTTTGCACAACGGTTAGTGGCAAACATCAGAAGGGTAATAAGTCAAGTTAATCAAACATGTGTGGTTTGTGACTCAAACCAAAAAACGGTTCTACATTTATTTGGCGAATGCTCTGGCTTTCAATCTTTATCGACTTATCTGATCCAGAGTTTAGAAGTCATATAGATACAAACCCAATATCAACGATATGAAATTTACTCAACAAAGGAGATAGTGCAAATGGCATATGGTTAATGTACGAGCTCATGGCGGAAAGCAAGATATGAGCTCGTGTTCCGTCAAAGACAGATCAATCACCTTCACATGTACAACATGATACACCTAGAACTCAGGTATACATCTCCTTCAACCTCGTTAACTACTAACCAAGTTGATTTACAGACTCTTTCATGTATTCCTGGGGCCCCAAGTGTAATCAAAATCAATGTTGACGAAGCTTACAACCCCTCACGAGCATTGGCAATAGCAAAAAATTCGACAGGAGACACATAAGGAACAAGGGTTCGAAGCTTCAGCCCTAAATCGGTATTACACAGTGAGTTACAAGCGATGAAGACAGGGTTAGATCTAGCAAATCTCCTATGTTTTTCTCTTTTATAGTTGAGTCTGACTCACAATCTTTGGTAACATTTCTATGGACGATTCACAAGCTATCCCGTGGAGGTTAATAACGATATCTTTCACACACGTGGAAGACTTCATGTTAGCCATGCAACAATCCAGTTTACCAGACGTGAATGCAATTCCGAGTCGCATGACTCAACACATTCAACTTAAGTCTATATTTTAGTAAATTCGAACATTTACCCCTTTCCAGTTAGATCTTTACTTTTTGCCCCTATTGTAACAACTTATACTTTGTGGACAAATCGATATTTCTTTTAATGAAAGATTTAATTTCAAAAAGAAAAAAGAAAAAAATGTGAATAGACCAAATGAGAGGTTGTGCTAGATGGAGGAGTGCTAGCATATTTTATTGGAAGGTTTCTGTAGGCGCGCTTGTCTTGGCTCACCTCTCTTTTGGTGCCCCCCAGGACTTTGGACTGACATGAGTCTGAGTGTGTGTATTGATCAGGTAACCAAGAATGACTGTCTATTCTATTACCTTTTTGCAGGATGAAAGAGCCAAGGTATTTAGCCTAGTTCTGCATGATCGAAGCTTTTAGAGACGAAGTATACAAATTCCTGATATCTTGAGGCACTCCTTTTCCAAAGAATATGGAGGGTTTGTCAAAGTTGACCTGTTGGCCAGATAATTGGATGTACTCTTGCATTATGTCAAAGACAACAACTTGGAGGTTTTGGGAGGAAGCTTTACCGAAGATAATAAGATCGTCCGCAAAAAAAAGAAGATGGATAATGCTAGGGTTGTTTGTATTAATTTTGTACCCATGTAAATATTTCTGGACTCATAATGAGAACAAACAGTATACTCAACTCGCCTCCTCAGACTCTCACTTGAAATGCCTGTGAGAGAAACAAGTTTTTCTCTCTTCTCACTTGTTCAGTCACGTGGAGAGAGAAATCCTTGTTTCTCTCACAGGCGGTTCAAGTGGGAGTTAAAGGAAGCAGGTCATGTAGACTTGTTGTAATGAGAAATTAAAAGAGAAAACATTGTAACTAGCATACACGCTGGTAACTACTTTTGAACTTTGAAATCATTCATCCTAAGAGTAGAATGAAAAAGAACATTTGAATCAAGGATAACTAGAAGAAAAGAATAAAGTCCCACATTGGAACTATTTCAAGACTAACAATTCTAGCTTGTATACATAATAATACTGGTTGAAGTAGTTCAAATCACGCAGCCACGCAATATGCACAAAGCGAACTATTCTTTCGCCTTTTACTAAAGAATACCGTGTGCATGTTGCTATAAGTGGCATACGCTTATTTTTGGAGGGATTTCTAAATAAGAAACCCCTTAACAAACTTCAATTAAAAGTTTTCGTTTTGTTCCAGTGGACGAACTCTCCTGAATCAGTGATTAGTGTGAACTGGATTACGAGTCTAGTTGAAGCAGCTTGATGTTATTAGTGGGGTTGGTCTCCATTTCAAGCCTACTTATGATTCAGGTATGACAATGCTCTAAGAAATGTGAGTAGACCAAACGAGAGGGTGTGCAAGATGGGGAGTTAGCATATTTTATTGGAAGGTTTCTGTAGGCTCGCGCTCCCCTTCGGCTTCGCGGACAGTGTCGGACTCACCATTTATTGCATAGTTTACTTGAGTTTTTGCTATACTTCATTTCTGTAGATGTTTGTCTCTCCCGTGAAAAGACAAATGTTCCCAATCAACCAAAACGAGATTCAAAGTATGTCGGACAATCACCACGTGGATTTCGTTGTAGGCGTTTTAGATGTCTCTATTTCGACGAAGAAATGCACTAATAAACAATTTTTATATGAGGTAATTAACTACACGAGTAGAATGGAAAAGAACGCCAAGAGGGGCAGTGCAAATTGAGTATAAGAATAGAAAGGAAGTCCTACATTCCCAACTTTTAATATAGACTAGGCCTACTGGGAATGTAGAAAAATTGGTTTGTATGACATACCACATTATTCATGCTTTGTTTCATGCTTCAAGGATCTGGGGTCCAATCGTATTTTATCAGTACTTGGGTTTTCTTTTTTTCTTTTGTTGCGAAGAGGTGTATTATGCTTAAAAAATGTCATTTTTGTTGCAATTCCTTAGACGCGTTCTATCTTTTATTCGACGTTTTAGACACAATCCAAATTTGATATGTTTTATTTGACATTTCAGACCCAATCAATTTCGATAAGAAAACATTATTACGATCATATTTATTCTAATTACAAAGATGTAGTAGTAGAATGAGGAAGAATGTCTTTTAACAAAAAGAGTCCCACATTGTTAAGTAGTAAAACAGTAGCTACAATATTCTCCATATATAATATTTAGGACTGGTTAATAAAAAAGCACGCAGCCATGTGATAAGCACAAAGCGAACTATTCTTTCGCCTTTTACTAAAGAATACCGTGTGCTTGTCACTGCAAGTGGCATACGCCTATTTTTGGAGGGTTTTCTGATTAAGAAAACCCACAACAAATTTAAACGAAAATAGACTACATTAGACTTCTTCTTTCACTCTCGTGTCATGTGCATGTAATGTTATAGTTTATGGCATCTCTTCTTTATACTCAGTTTCATTTTATCACAGCAATAGTCAAACAATCGCAAAGAGTAGTTCGATTGATATAGTTCTCGCAAATAGTAGTTGGAAAGTTTGGTACTTATTATCACAGGTCACGTTTTTATAGCTTCCTTCGTGCTTCAAGAATCAGGAGTTGAATCCTTTCTATTTACTTTTCAGGTTTTTCTTTTGTTGCGAAGGGGTTTTCGCAAATGGTAGTTGGAAAGTTTGGTACTTATTATGACAGGTCACGTTTTTATAGCTTCCTTCGTGCTTCAAGAATCACGAGTCGAACCCTTTCTATTTACTTTTCGGGTTTTTCTTTTGTTGCGAAGGGGTTTTTTAAACTTCAAACATGTCGTTCTTGTTGTAATTCGTTAAACAGTTAAGGTGTGTTTTCTCTTCTCTTCGATGTTACAGATAATGTCTAATTCCGGTAAGTTCAAATTATTACTAGGTTCAAAATGCATTATTCGAAGTCTAAACCCCAAACAAGTCTGTATTGTCTTTCTCATCATCTTCAGTTTCGAATACAATTCAAAAACTTCAATCTTCTCATAAAAGTGATGGAATGCTTCGAGTTTTCCAATAAAAAAAGACGGCGAACCGGTATCAGAGCAATGTTTGCTAAAAAGAAATTGATACAATTAACATTCTCAGTTAATACAAATGGTTGGAAATAAGAGAAAAGCAAAAATAGAAATTTACATCCTACAGATTTCTGTTTTATTCTCTTGATATTGGCTACAATGTCAGCCATGGCCAAGAGCACCAGCAGCAGCTTCAGAAAAAACCCTGCACCAATAGTAATATTCATTTATACAGAAGCCGGTAAACTACCCCTTATTCATTACTGTCGAGAACTCCTTTGAGGAAATTAAGTCCTTCTAGTGATATACTTCTTCGAACTCTAGTTTTAGGAATTTCGATTTTCGGAGGTGGATCTGGCGAGAAACAGACAACGACAACTGTTAGGTTATCACAAGTGTTTCGTTTTAATGCTTCCTTAACCAATTCTTTCGAACATCTTTCAGGATCGTTGTGAAGCATTAGTTCTTTTCGTGTGATTGTAACTGCACACTGACTACTCATCACATCCCACAGGCCATCACAACCCATAATCAAGAATTCATCCTCTTCCGTAAGGATACTCTCGTGTAGCTCTGGTTCGGCACTTAACGGGCCTGTCGAGCCTTTCGGGCCCTTCATGTGCCAGTCTCCAAGGGCTCGTGCTACGGATAGTTGCCCATTGAGGTACCCATCAAAGACGATTCCACCAAGTTTCTCTATTCTCAGCCTTTCTGATGTACAGTTTGGTTTGTGGTCTTTTGATAGCTCAACTGCTCTTCCTCGTTTTCCAAGTAC
The DNA here is from genome assembly GCF_041429995.1 of Eschscholzia californica. Classification (NCBI taxonomy): domain Eukaryota; kingdom Viridiplantae; phylum Streptophyta; class Magnoliopsida; order Ranunculales; family Papaveraceae; genus Eschscholzia; species Eschscholzia californica. Next base: position 31,036,289 of record NW_028238198.1, read on the forward strand.
AGCTCTGCAATCTCCAACGTTCGCTATAAGCATAGTCCTGCTCAGAGAAAGGAATCAACAATAAGCAAGTCTGATCTGACCGGTCAACTAGAATTCAAGATTATTTATTTTACATTCGGCACACTATTATAATCAACATTATTTATCTTATATTTCTTCTAGTGAGCATTTCTAGTTCCTACCTTCCAAACATAAGGGCAGTCAGAGCTGTGGTACCAGAGGAGCTATCGAGAGAACGGGCGTTTGCAAATGCTACATCGGCTTTCAGAAAAGCACTCCTTACGGCCTTTTGAATAGAAGATGGGAAATTAGAATTCTCAACTATATATGTAAGAATGTTCTTTCTGATGAAAGCTGCTGCATCTGATCCACCATGGCCATCAAATACCTGTTACGCAATAACTAGAGACTCAGCTCATGACTAATACCAGTTTCTGATTACTTGATTAAATTTAAAGTCAGACACTCAGAATCCACTTCTAATGACAACTTGACGATTAGTTGTGAGCAACTGCAAGACATTAGAAGTATCCCATAGTATATACATTCTATATCAACTCCAATGAGCAATTGAGCATAGTATTTGTTCAATTAATTCGTAATCAACTTCCACCAACAAAGAAGATAAACTGTTGAAATTTGTTAATTACATAACTACAACGTGCATAACCACAAGTTGTTCCTTTTCATAATCCAATGGTAAGTTTTGGTAAAATACTACGGTGTTTTTTCATGCTAATTTTGTTATATCTTAAATTTGTGAAAGTTGATTGCAGCTCTCTTCTGCTTTGATTTTTTACAACCTTTATCAGTTCATTGACTAATTTCACGAAGTTTATAGAAAAGCAACAATTCTTCTTCCAGGGAAAAATGCAACATAAAAGAAATCAATGGTTAGAAACAATAGCTCCAATGGTTTTGTAGTCCCTAATGATCCATGCAAGCTTTCATGGAACAGTATTCTTAAACTTCTCCTAACAGTGTTCTACTTCTCCAGCGATGTTCATTTTTAAGGTTGACCTACTTATCAGTAAGGATTCGATGACAATGAAAATGTTCGTTATAAGTAGTAGAATATACTTTTAAGAAATGATCAATCATTGAATGAGGACTAATTCTGCAGCAGTGAAATCAAGTTACCCACCCCATAGAAAGCTCCTGGAGAAGGAAAGCCGGCAGATGCATTGAGATGTTCAACGAGATTATCTATGCATAAGTGCTCGTCTTCCATGTACTGCTTTGGTCCTATCTCAGAACAGCTCCCAGAACGAAATATAGGCAAAAACCCTGATTTTATATCTGGTGGTGATGTTAAGCAAATATTTCCAATTTCTGCCTCCTGCATCGATTTAGACAGAAACATAACCAAAACTACATTACAATTGAGCGTGAAACCCATCAAAATGAAAATATTCTTCGCTACAACATATAAGTGACGAAAATCAAGGCAACATAATTCATGTATATCGGGGATTTCAAAATGAAATATTTTAACAATGAGGTGAGTTGATCAAGATAACTAACCAGTTCAGAAACCGAAGACAACTTAGTAGAGCTCGTGCAATGCCTCATGACTGATAGGTGTCTTGGGGGTTTCCCAGCGTTTGCTTGTTTCAAGCTATCAAGACACTCAGAACTCTCATCTTCCATGGAACTCGTACTGTCTTTACTGTACCCACCTTCTAATACACTAAACTGTGGCGAAAAGTGTGTTCCAGCTGCCATTTTCACTCTTCAAAACATAAATTCAGTCACTTTCCAAACAAAACCCCAAAATGTCTTTCCTCGAATCCGCTTATACGAGCAAAAATTTCCGAATTATACACTCATAACCCTCCTAAATAACTACTAATAATCTATCCAGCTGAAGCAAAATAAGTTTTCAAACAAATCCCAAATCCATGAAACCCTAATTTTCAACAAATGCAGTTCCTTGTGGTATCATATTTTTGTTAAGTCATAATTGAACACATTGTACTTGAAATTCAATGTTTACTAAATAGATGATCCTCACTGATTCCCAAATCTCAAGATTTCATATACTAATAAACTTCATTAACAATCTCACGCTAATTCAGATCGAGATCTCGCGTAATTCACCAAATTCCAAAACTTAAATCATCAGAAATTCACAAATTAACCTAAGAAATCTAGAAGAAGTCATCAAATCTCTTCGAATTTTAACTAATTAATTCTTATTAACTTCGATTTATCTTCCACAATTACGTAAAAGGAAACAATAAAAGGACCAACATTTTTCATAAATCAATAATAAATAGTCGTACTGAAAAAAACTTGCCTTGATTTTGCTTCAACATGTAATGATCGGAAACCCTAATTAAGATCTCTCCGTTTAGAGAGAGAGAGAAACGTTTAAAGGGATGAAGAGAAAAACAAAAAAATGGATTTGAAAAGGAACCGGCGATTCCAGGTTCTTACGGGTGAGGATCGTGTATGTCGAAGAAGACGTGCTTACTGACGCGTGTCGATTAAAGCGATTAGAGAATTATTGTGGTTGACCGGATGGATGAGTTTTAGATTTTTAGGTGTAACCGTTGGGATGATTGAGATTAGGTTTTGGCTGGCTTTTCTTAACCGTTCAAACTAATATCTTTCTTTCTCTAACTACTTCAATCATGTACTTGAGAACTTGAGAGCCATTTATTCCGACCTATTTCTATCTAATCTAGTCGTATTTAAGATGAAATCTAACCGAGAAATCTCGAATTAGATTTCAAAATATTTACTTGTCTCGTGTGTAATGTGTGACAAGTTGAACACCATTTTAATTTAATTCCACAACTAACTGATTTAGGACGAACGGGATTTAATTAGTGAGAAAACACATATGCATGTATGCCCAAGGTGTGTTCTGAATGAACCCACGAACCTGTAGATGTTAGCTCAATACCTAAACATTCAATTACTGATTTAATCGAGAAATCAAATTAATTCTAAGGAACCAAAGGTTAGGTGGTTTCCATCAAGCTAGAGCCCTATGGGTCCATGAGTTGGTGGTATATTTTTGTGTATGGATCAAATTATATTGCTTTTTTTCTTTGTCGTTGAAGAAGTTGACCACATTGTATTATGTGAATAGTTGTGGAAGGATTTGGAACCACCTTGAAAATGCATTCACACCTAGTTTTCCCTAATTCCAAGCTATTCACAAAGCATCTGTGATCCAGAAAACACTTGGAGAGAAAAGTAAAAAATAGTTACCTTTTTTCGAGCTTAATCCATTAAATCATGGAGGTGACATCAATGTGAGTAATGGAGACACCCGTAGGAATAGCAAAAAAGAACGACGCGAGTGAAGTTACACTGAAATGAGAGGTAAGTTGTCAACAGTTGGTAGCCCAAGTGGTTCCAAGGTGTTGACATAAACTCCAGAAATCCCTGGAGGTCCCAGGTTCGAATCTCAGAGAAGGTGAAATCTTTGGTTATTTGAATTGGATTGTGTAGGTATCGAGCTTATCGCATCTATGATGTATCAAATGCCAAATATCACGACGTACGTAGATCGCAGTCGTCTTCCAAAAAAGAAGTTGTTGGGTTTCAGGCCATTGTCTTTGTTGGGCTATAGGCCCGGTGTGTTAATGTTTGAGTGGGCAGTTATCGAGTTTATCACATCTATGATGTATCAAATGCCAAATATTACGACTTACGTAGAGGTAAGTCAATGTTTCTTTATCGTGCTGACAAATAGGATTATTAACTGGTACAAGTCCTATGTTTAATCTTTAATTTCTACCGTTTTCTTTCAAAAAAATATTATCACCAAGTTTATAAGCCCCAGGTTTAATCTCTAATTATAGAAGACGACATTGGTGATAGGAAAACCGAAAATCTTGTCGTGAAATGAGATTCAAGGATTGCCACTTATTCTGGTTCACAAAGAGAGAAAGTGCCGTGAATCCAACAATATGATTAAAATTCACGGACACCTTTTCAGAGGCTTGGACATTTTTCAAAAGGCAAGCCCCGTTCTACTGGGAAGAATTGACAATCTAAGAAACGCGTATTGTTGATGAGAGAAGTGGACTGGGGACGCCAATTACTAGATCAAATGTTAATGTGATTATCATAATGTTTTTTTTTGGACTCCAGACAATAACCATAATGCTATGTATTGAGGAAATAGTTTGTGAGCCTCCAGACAATTTAGACACAAGGATAGTGTTGTCGGCAGAAAAACTCAAAACCCTAAACCATCGTTAGCTTTAGGTTTGGCCAAAGAACTCCAAGCTTTAAGCAACAAAACGATATCTGAAGAGTTATCATGCATTGATAGATCTTTTGGGGACTCCTAAAACAAGAGAAGTGGTATGGAGGCGTAGCTGATAAAGAAGAGATGATCATTTCTATTTTAATAGGCTTAAACAAATGTTTGTCCTTCTAATTTTCATTTTAGAAGAAATCCTCTCAATAAAAGAAGAAAAGTATTCGATTTTGGATCTTTTAATGAAGAAATTAGAAACGAGATAATTTTCATGTGGCAACTGAAACATATCTGGTACACTGGAAAATCATAATAACAAAACTTTAAAACGGTATATCCGGACGGGGATGGTATATTTCAAACGATGATGTCAAAGTATACCTTCTTGGTCAGAGTCATTAGACTCGAAAATTACTTACAAAGTCCACATGAAAAACTACTAGTAATAAAAACTTCATAACACTCAAAAAAAAGGAGCAAATGATTGCAAAACAATGTTTTGGCTTCCACCCAATGACATAGCCTAGGGCTACTGGGAGTTGGGGTATGTGCCTACATCTAGACTGGAGTCCAACATAAAACAGACATGAGCATGACTTATCATTTAGCAAACACACAACCTGCCTCAGTCCCAAATCACCTCATCATTGTTGTTTGCTAGTGATGTTGGACAAGCACACTTGACTTTCTTATCGCGCGATCCATCAATGGGAATTCTTATAATGAGAACACAGCTGTAAAATTAAATTCGTAATACTGTACAACGTTACAATGTGTTAAACTGTCAAAATCCAAAGAATTCGACTAATCAAATTAGATTAAAACAAATAGTTGGCCAAGTTTCCACTCACCTACAAATACAATAGGGAATCACTCATTCTTCCAAAGTTCATCTTTAGATGAAAAACAAAATCCCACATCGAAAGAGAAGGACAAAAAAGAGAAACAATTGTGATTACAAATAAAGAAAACAGTATGAAGATATAGGTATCTTTGCGCTTGGGGCAATGACGCAGCTAGTGAGGTATTAACCGAGGCGCGTCAATTGCTGGTTGAAAACTATTTCCAAACCCCCTCCTCGGCTCCCTTTTAGGGTAGCCGTCGAGAATTTCTGGAAGGGCTCCCTCTAAACAAGGGTAAAGCCCTACAAACTCTAATCTTTCAAAACTTTGAACTGTGGAATCATCGGCCTTCTAATCCCGTTGGGAAATTTTGGGGTGAGATTGTTGTTTATCAAACGTGGAACTGCCGGAATTGGCCTTCTAATCCCATTGGAAAATTTTTGGGTGAGGTTGTTGGTTATCAAATGTGGGACTAAATAGAGTTAATTCATATTTGATGAAATTTGGCAGGTATAGTAGTTAGAACTCAAAATGCCGACTAATTAAATGACTCATATCTCTATTGCTATCATACATTTGTAGACATTTGAGGATTCTCAAATGTCTGAGGCATTCAAATCTAGATATTTACAAATCTCCAAATGCTTGTAGCATTCAATTATAGACAAAATGTCTGCGGACTTTGGTAGACTTCATAGTTTGATGGATTTTGTTAAGGATTTGAGACAAATTTGGAGCCCAAAATGTCTTTACAAAAACAAGAGACATTTGGAGTCCATCACGTGACTAAACAACAATAATAATATTAAAATAATAAATGACCACCAAATGTCCATCAATGTCCACAATTATTTACAGATGTCTATAAAGACATTTTATCTACAAACTCAATGTCTTGAAAATGTCTATGAAGACATTTTGTCTATAATAAATCACCTGAAATGTCTACGGGACATTTTGTCTATGAATGTCTGTGAAAGTCCCCTCTCTCCTATTCTAGTGTATATTTCTTGCATACTCCTCTTTCTTTTGATTGCTATGTCACTTTACAAGAAAATGGAACCGCCCCCCCCCCTCCCCCCCTCCCCCCCTCTCCTATTCTAGTGTAAATTTCTTGCATACTCCTCTTTCTTTTGATTGCTAAAATAATTTTTGCCACTTTAAAAGAAAATGGAACCGGATTTGGTTGAGGTAATATCTGGTGTAGGAGCAGGACGAGCAACTTAAATCAAAGATCCAGAGTCCTGAGTTCAAAGGGCCTCTTATGTTTTACCGACTCTCGTTTAGATTCTCTTTTTTTGGACAAGATAAGCGTTCAATTCTAGCATTCATTGAAAAAGTTCGGTAGGGTGAAGTTTCGAAAAAAAGTTTGGTATGGTTTATCAGTTTAGGTTTTATAGGGCCAGAGGGTCTATCTCCGAAAATTTGATACGCTTCGCTTTTGCTACTGTTTATGAGTTTTAGATGCTTGTAAAGAGTTTGTTACGAATAGGCGTAGTAAAAAATGTAAACAAACCTTTTAAATAGGAAATCAGAGAAGAAATTAGTTAGTAATGCCAAGATTGTAGATTGATTCAAATTATTAGAGATTCTGATGCATGGCCAAGTGTTGATAATCTGATGCCATTAATGATTTTTGGTTGCTAATTCACAACTTAATTTCAATATTATTTTGCAATGTTTAGGTTGATTCAAATTCATTTTGGCTTTTACAAACATCAATACATTTAGGTATTATTGATGCATCCAAGTAATGATTCTTACTAAGTAGTTGGAGCCGGAATACTGAGCACAATAGTTCTTCCTGAGCTCCGGAATAGTTGTTAGTTGATGCATTGAAAAATCTAGTGCTGATTGAAAAGCTAGTAATGTATACCAAGTGTTGCTAGACTCATTTTCTATATCTCTTGTATCGAAAAATGTTTGAATGATTTTTAAAGCTTGTTTACGGGTGTACATGGCACGACTTAAAGCTTCACTAGAAGTTGTTTCTGTACGAGATCAAATGTGCGTCTTAGGTCGAATCTGGCTTGGTGTGTTGGCAGGATTTTAATGTGATATGAGCCTCTCACGAGAGTTAATTTCCACGAAAATACTGATTAAAATTATGAAAATAATTACGACCTTACAGTCTTAAGGGTTAGGTTTATTACTTTCAGTTGTATCCATTACGGTGCTTGTGATTTGCAATTGTTTGTTAATCATTTAATTCCTCGGCTCATGTTATTTGTGTCAATGAAACTACTGAATAAGTATGAAAAAATGTGAACCATACAAAAACAATGTTTGTGAGAGAGAGAAACAATGAGAGAGAGAGAGAGAGAAACAGTGAGAGAGAGAGAAAGGGAGAGAAACAATGAGATATTGAAAGAGAAACACTGAGAAATTGAGACATATATAGTGAGAGAAAGAGGGAAAAACCGAGAAAGAGGGTAACAATGAGAGAGAAGAGAGGAGAGAGAAGAGGTGACAATGGTGGTCGGAATGGTGGTGGTGAGAAGTTGTGACGGTGAAGGTGATAGAGAAGATGAAGATTAATTATGTGACAATGTTTGATCAAGTTAATTTTTGGGTTAAAAAATAATATGCAAAAAAAATGTACAAAAAAAAAACATGAATTCCTAGAGAATTTGTTCCCCGGAATTATTCTTTATGCCCCAAAACCAGAGCCGAATTGAAATACTAATTTGAATATATTGTTAGCATATAAACTAATAGTCGCGAACTCATGGTAGATTTATCCTTGTAAGTTTCTTCTACTTCTTCTCTTGTTGTTGCTTCCTTTTGTACAAGTCTCTCTTCAAATAAGTTCCAGAATTTAGTGAAACTAAACTCCTGACACAAGTCATTGCTTCCATAGGACTTAAGGAACTTAGCTTAGAAATCGTAGTTCTTTTCCTCATGTCATATAAATCTAAGCCCTCCCAATCTATATGTAACAACATGTTACCATTTTCTAAACACTTAAATCGGCCAAATGGATCGAATGTCATTACTATATAGGGGAATGGTGAACAGTTTAGTCCAAGACTCACTCACCCCATACTCCTTCATCACCCATACATCAGTGCAAACGTTCCGTTTATTATCAATTAAGCAAAGGCACTCATCCAGATCGCCTAGTGTTGTTGATGATGTTAAGAATTTTCTGTTCGAATCTTTTGGCAGTGGCACCTCTTTGAATGTCTCATCAACCATATCAAAAGAAACGATAACATAATAAGTGGCTTTCCGTCCTTGGACAGAGGGAGTTGCCATCCAATGAAGAGCTCCATTGACGAGTATACCAGGTGTAGGAGTTCCACTCCAATGAAAAACTCGTAACAAGCTCACCACACGCAAAAAAAGATGTAAGAATAAATTTGCAAGGGATGTCATTGTCTAAACAAACGTTCCACGACCTAGAGCCTAAACTATAAAGTGTAGCACTACAAGAAAGATTATTATTCCTGTCATTCGACTTGCTTACAATACGCAGAATCTTATAATCGTCAGCTTTGCAATCATAACCTAAACCGATCCCACACGAGAAAAAATTGAAATATGGCATGTCACTTTCAACTATTGGTGGTGATTGTAGTTCTTTATATTCATCAGTAGATGGGTTCCAAAGGTTAATACTATGACTAAGATAACTTCCACAAGTATAACAGATCAAACCATTACAATAACCAACTAAGCTTATTATATCAGATTGAAAAGAGATGAATGGGTAAGTGCACACTTGAAGATGTTTATTAGATCTTCTGATATATATGGTTAATGATAGAAGAAGGGTGTAGGGGAAGAGGACAAATATTTGTAACCCAAAGGCACAGTTTAAAGGTCGGTTGAGTCAAATAGTTGTTTTCAGGTTACCGCTTATTGATGCCCTAATTTATAGGTCCTATAAGAGCAAGTCCAATGGGGAGCGGTCCTGGGCCCTTAATTCAAATTAAGGGCCCGGGACACCCCATCCTCCCCCGTTGGACTGCAATCGGTCCCGGGCGGAGGGCTGAGAGAAATAAGGGGCGGCCCCTTGCTCCCCAAGGGATCGTTGGGGCTCCCCAACGGTCACATTGGGGAGCAAATCTAGCCGTTGGAGCAAATCCAACGGCCAGATTTTGGGTTCAACAAATAGGGGTTGAACCCAAATCATCCTTCATCTCTCTCTCTCTCTCATTTCACTCTATTTGAACTCTTTCTCTTTTATTTTATCTCTCTAACTCTCTTACTAATTTCTTCAATTTTTTTCAATGGATTCCTTCAATGATAATGAGTTATTTATGAATCTCCTTCAAAATCCTGGTTATCAATCTAGCCAATTTGAAAGTGATGAAATTTTTAATGATTCTTCACGAGTTCCCTCGGCGGTAGATGAAACTTTAGATGATTCTTGCGAGTTTGAAGGAACGATTTCACCAAGAAATCTAATAAACGGGTTGCGTATACTACCAATGAAGATATAGTACTTACTAATTCTTATTTGAAATTCACATTTGATGCGGTTGTCGGAAGTTGCCAAAAATCTACTATGTTTTGGCAAAAAGTAAGCGATGAATTTAATGAACTTACAAACTCTCAACGCATGAAAAAGAGTTGTAAATCTCGTTTCAGTGACATAAATACCGAGTGTCAAAGTTTCATTTCTACTTTGAGGATAGTAAATAAAGTTCCAAAAAGCGGAGAGAACGACTATGACCGGATAATTTTTCTTACTTGTAATCTATATATTTTTATCTTTTGATTTCATAATATCCTTTTAAATCAATTTTTATCTTTTTTAGATTCAAAGAACACTTGATATTTATAAAAACAATCACAAAGGGAAAATGTTTAAATTCCAACATGTTTACAAAGTTTTGATGTCGCATAACAAGTGGATGGCAGACATGCCTGGAGAGTCAACATCCGGGAAAAGAGGTTCTAATACCAATCCATCGGAGGAAAGACCAATAGGTCGTAAACAAGCCAAAGCAAATGCAAGAGTCGGAGAAAATTCGACAAATTCTACCGCTAAAGACAAAGTAGTAGCCGGTGATGCTCCGCCGGAATATTGGCAAAATAGAATGGAGGAAGGGAAAGAAAAAATGGTACACATGAAAGAATCTTTAGAAATTCAAAAAAGGTTCCTTGAACCCGATAAAAAAGCGAAGGACCGACAATATGGAATAGACTTAATGAAGATTGATGTTAATTCTCTTGACGAACATGGTGCACGGTTGCTTATGGAGGCGCGTGAAGCTTGGTTTGGCAGTAATCCACACCCCTTTTTAGCTATTTATAACTTTTTTATTGTTGTTTAGTTGTATTGTCGTAGATTTAAAATTTTAATCAAATGTTAAGTTTGTAATCGATATTGTTAAATCGAATTATTCAAGTAAAATGAGAAATTAAAACTTCAAATTTAAGGGCCCGGGATCGCTCCCCATTGAAGTTGATTTTGAGGGTCTGAGCCCGGGCCCTTAAATTTGAATGAAAAGGTGAATTTAAGAGCCCGGGACCGGGACTTATTTGACTTGCTCTAACCTTAGATGACAGACTTAGGGTTAAGTGTCACATAAGTGGAACCCTAATGGGCCAAATTACTCTTATTTCTCTCTCTACCACCAAACACACGTGTTAGGCCGGTCGTGGACCTGTATACTAACCTGTTGTTTTTTTTCGTGTCTGAATCTGAATTTGATTAACTAAACTTGTTGAATCTGAATTGGCTAAATTTATTTACAAGTCGTGTTTGTTTTCCAATCTCAATTATGATGTTTGAATCATTTTTTTTTTGACATTTATACCCTCACTTTTATTTTTTATTTTGTTGGACAAAACAAATTTTCTTAAAATTACCTCCGAAAAGAGCAATAGAATAAACTCTAGGGCATAAGACTCCTCAAACCCTAATCTCCCCTCTCCCTCTCTTCCAACCTCCGTTTCTCTCCCGCCATCTCTCTGGAAAACCAAGCCGACTAAACATAAGAGATATTCAAAGAAACCTTATTAGCTTCTTTGTCATTTACTTCTGAAAACGATGAAATCAGTTGAGGAAGAAACAACAAAGAGATCCAAAGTAGAAATGCTGATGTCAAAAATTGGCCTTCTGTTATATCAGCATGAAAAAGGGAGTTGATGCATGACAACCTCCGTTATGTATGATTCCTCTGTTATGTTGGGGGTTATTCGGCTTAGTGTTCGTGCTTCCTACTGATGTCGAAATTGGCCCCCGGTTAAATCAGCATGAAAAAGTGTTAGAGAATAGAGTGTCATATGAGTCATGTTAAATAGTCCCACATTGGATGGGCTATTATTAGTGTTGGTTCCTTGAGCCTATATAAAGGCTTCATATGTAATAGCTAAGACATCGATCCAACTATCAATACAACTCTTCTCTCCCTCTCATCTTTATTTTATCTTACATGGTATCAAGAGCTTATAAACTCTAAAGAGTTAGATCCTTGGGTTTCCGATTAACCGGCGGCGGTAGTCCGTCAATGGCTACCGTCCGCCGGAGTATTGCCCGAATATTATCTAGTTTTCTTTTTCTATGAAATAAATTAGATTTTTTTTTTAGTAGTCAAGTTTCAAAGATTTTGAGTCTTCATGTAAGTCGTCTTCAACAATGGGTTTCACCATTAAAGTTTGAAGGATTGAAGATCAATCTTTAACTCTTAGATCTATCTATCCTTACTTGTTAATAGTAGGAGATGAAGATCTAAAAGAGTATAAAGCAAACAACTATATTTGTTCAACTTTCATGGCAGCCTTCTTTTCAAACCCACTAAAAATCAATCTATAGATTCTCTACCCATGAACATCTTCTTCTTCTTGGTAGTTATTTTCCCCAAATGTTGTTGTTCTTCTTCTTCTTACAACTCAAAATCAAAAATCAAACATGTTCAAACTCATGTTGGCTTCTTTCTCTTTCATTCTCTACTTTAAATTTCTGTAACCCTTTTCCCTCTAAAACCCCCTTCCAAATTTCTTCTCCAACTTCATTCCATTAAAAAAAAATACAAAAAAACAAAAAAAATCAACTTCTAAGTAAAGATCTCTTCAATAGTTCTTGTTCTTGAGTTAGAAAGGGTTACTTCCATAACAGTATTTGTTTATCATCATCAAATAGAAGTGGTTTCAGATTTCATCTCTCTTTAGTCTCATCTATTTCTTAACTTTTCATCTCTCTCATCTTCTCTTTTTATCTCTTTTATATCTCTTTTTCTCAACCTAAACATCACACTTCTTTTCCTCAACCTAAATCATCTCTTTCTTCACTTCCTGAACTACTCTTTTAATGCTCATATTTCTTATTAACTCAGTTTTGTTTTACAACCGAACTTCATATACTCGAAGCTCGAAAATCCATAGATTCGAAGCTCGAAAAATCAATAGATCAAGAGATGTTTGAAATTGCATGAAAACCGGTTTTTGCAAGATTGGTTAAAACATGAAGCCATGTCTTTATTGAGTTGTTAGATAAAGAAAGTGAGGGAAGAAGAAGGTTGTCCTTGAACCAGAGAAAGAAGAAAGAATGGAGAAGGAGATTTAGGGTTTCCACTTCTAATTACGTGGGTGCCTCCAAAATTTCGGTTGACTAAGTTTCCAATTGTTTGGCCTATTCCCTGGTGCTCTCAAGAATTATGCTAGAACTATTTGGTGCTTTCAAAAAAAAAAGGACCATAGTAATTGTGGTGCCTATACCTAAGTGTGTTGTTGTGTGGTTATGTCTTCAAGTGTGCCTCTAAAATCCATTTTCATACTTTATTTTTCTCACTCTAAATTTCTTACAAATCTTTCTTCTTAAAGCCCAAATGGGCCAAGCTATTAAGCTTTTCTTTTCTCTCTCAAGCCCAAAAAAAAGGGCCAAGCTTTTAAGCTTCTCTCTTTCAACTATTTCCCTTTCAAGCCCAAGTGGGCCAATCTATTATGTTTTTCTCTTTTCTCTTTCAAGCCCAAGTAGGCTAAGCTTTTCTCTCTTTTCATCTTTCTTTCTCATTCTCAAGTGGGCCTAGCTATCATGCTTCTTCTTTCTTGTTTAAAGCCCAAGTGAGCCAAAACTACAACTAATCTACATCTTATTTACCTCAAGCACACACATTAAAGCAACACCAACATTAGTAGTAAGAATTTGAAGCATCATCAAGGGAAATCTATTCAAACTCATGGTCTTCCACACTTGCAAGTCCCATAAGTTTGAGGGGGAGTATTATGGAGGAAGCCTATGGAGGAAGCCAAATCATCATTGATTCAAGAGAAGAACAAAAGTTGTTTTGCCTTTTTTTTTTATTAAATGTTAATGTAATGAGTGAAGTTTTATTATATCAAACCATTGCACTTATCAATCTTGATAAGTACATTGGTTTGAGGGGGAGTGTTAGAGAATAGAGTGTCATATGAGTCATGTTAAATAGTCCCACATTGGATGGGCTATTATTAGTGTTGGTTCCTTGAGCCTATATAAAGGCTTCATATGTAATAGCTAAGACATCGATCCAACTATCAATACAACTCTTCTCTCCCTCTCATCTTTATTTTATCTTACAGGCTTCATATGTAATAAAAAGGGAGTTGATGCATGACAACCTCCGTTATGATGGTATATTCTGTTTAGAGAGGGGATATTCCTCTGTTCTGCTTTGTTTTTCTATTCTGCTCCGCTCCTCTGTTCTGCTTCTCTGCTCTGCTCTGCTCCTGATTCCTCGCTCCAGCTCCTGATCCCTTGCTCATGTTCGTCTATTCCCGAAGGGGGGAAAACCTGCAAAGGGTTCGAAAACCGCTCCGACGCTCAAGACAGTCAGGGTGCTCTTTGCAGTAAAAGAATGAATATTGATTGATCCTTTTGGGGGGCGAGTTGTGTGAACTCTGTTTTGGAGGTGATCCTTCTGGTATGAAGAGATCTTATGTTTGGAAGAGATGGTGTGTTTGTTCTCCAGAGGTTGTGTCCTTTGAAGGACGATGTGGGGGCCTTTTATGGCAAAGTTAGGCCGACTGTCCTTAGTGGCGGTGGTGAGGCGGTAGCCGCCCGATCGTAATAGAAGATACCTCTTTTGCGTATCTAGGGTTTCTCTTCGAGTCTATCCCGGATCTTTGATAAGTGAAAGTTCCTAACTTCAAGGATACTTCGTTGATATCTTGCCGGAGTGATAGACTCTAAAGGAGAAGTTTCCTCCTTTAGATACGTGGAGTCCAACCGGGCTTAAACACTTCAAGAGGTGTAACCGACTGAGATCTTTCCGGAAGTTTTGGGATTAAGTCATTAGGTTGCGCAACGCTGATATCTTCCCAGTTCTGGGCGTAAGATATGGGCCGAACCTGTGGAGACCCCCCTTATTCCTTTGGAGATCACAGGGTTGATCTATCCATGCCGAGGTTATTTTGTGCAAAGCTGGTTTCTTTTGGCCGACCTCCCGGTTATGGGAATGTGTGGTGGACCATCAAGGATTTTAGTTGTCCTGCTGCCTTAAGCCGAGCTGTTCCGAGAGACTTTTGGTATGATCTTTGACTCTTCAGACGTTAGTCAACGTCTGGACATTTTATGCATCATCACTTCCAGCTCTGCCTCTCTTTATTGCAGCTCCTCGCTCCTAATTCTTGCTCCTTGCTCCTGTTCGTCTGTTCCCGAGGGGGGAGGGGAACCTGCAAAGGGTTCGAAAACCGCTCCAACGCTCAAGCCAGTCAGGGTGCTCTTTGCAGTAATGGTATGAATATTGATTGATCATTTTGGGGGCCGCGTTATGAGAGCTCGGAGTTTCTTGTGATCTTTTTGGGGTAAAGAGATCGCGTCCTGTGAGGGACGATATGGGGTGCCTTTTATAGGCGATGTTAGGCCGACTGTGATAAGTGGCGGTGGTGAGGCGGTTGTTGTCAAACCGAAGGGGAAGTTTCTTCTCTTGAGTATCTAGGGTTTCTCTCAAAGTCTATCCCGGATCTTTGATAAGTGAAAGTTCTTAAGTTCAAGGATTCTCCGTAGATATCTTGCCGGTGTGATAGACTCTAAAAGAGAAGTTTCCTCGCTTAGATACTTGGAATCCAAACTGGCTTAAACACTTCGAGATGTGTAACCGGCTGAGATCTTTCTAGAAGTTTCGGGATTAAGTCGGTAGGTCGTCTGGCGCTGCTGCCTCCCCAATTCTGGGCGTAAGACACTGGCCGAACCTGTGCGGACCCCCTTTACTCCTTTGAAGACCCCAGGACTGATCTGTCCGTGCCAAGGGCGTTTTGCAGGGCTGGTTTCTTCTGGCCGACCTTCGGTTAGGGAATATTCGGTAGACCATCAGGGGCTCAGTTTTCCTGCTACTTTAAGCCGGGTTGACCCAGTAGACTTCAGGCCTGATCTTGACTCTTTAGACGTTAGTCAACGTCTGGACATTTTGTCCATCATCATGAGTCCCGCCACTCCTTAGTCGAAAGTAATGAGACTGAGGAGTAGAAGTAACTCGTGTTTTTTAAATATTGAAGACCCTGAAGTCAAGGATTTTACCTGGACCAGAGCTGTTTCGTGAAGCTTGATCTTTCTTTTGGTTTTCCAGAACTGCGTATTCCTGAGCTGGTTTGTACCGAGCTAGTAGAGACTGCTGATGGTAAAACCTCTTCTCTCTAAGATTGTATTCGCCAGAACTGATTCAAGTTGTGTTTGTTTTGGACTGATGGACGCGTGGTTTGTTTTTCCGAGACACGTTTCAACTTCTGCTCAAGCAATTAATTTCCTTTCTATGCGTGATTATGTGACGTCACGTATTTGATCTTCTGATCACCCGTTTTCGGCGTTGATCTTTTGGGTTGTTGTACACGACAGTTATTTCAGCATGCGTGGACACGTGGTGCCTTGTTAGTGGGAGGTCGCACGTGTCTCCTCGAAACCCGCTGATATCCCATCGAATCTGTTCAGTCTCGAGCTATGTGTATTCCTTGGTCATTATTCCTTTGAGCGTTTCCGAGATGTGTTTGGTCTTCGCTTTTAATGATCCTTCATCTGTTTTCAAGAAGTCTATTGGCTACTCCTTTCCAGTATAAATAGCCTACTTTGGTTCTTTAACTTCTCATCACCAAAAGTTGATAAAAAATTATCCTTCCTTTCACACTATTTCCCAACTCTTTTTCCCTTTCTTTTGTTTCCACCGAAGATCCGAGATGAGGCCTCTTGTTCGACTTCATACTAGCTACCTGCTTGAAAGATGTTTTTCCGACAATGGAGATAGTTAAGAGTGGACTTCTCCATAATGGCCATGGTAACCCCATGTCCCATTTGGGTAGGGTCCAAAAGGAAGTAGGGTTCCCAGTGCTGCTTCCAGCTGTTGTGCTCGGGGAAAGGTGATGATGACAAAGATGTTATTTTTTCTCGGCTGTCTTCTTGTCTTGGCAGCGTTTCTGGAAAGGGGTACCTGGCAACTTTTCAGTTTTTCCTCAACCGAATTGCGTGAATGCTCTTTTAGCCGTTCACGTTCTTTGATTTTTTTCTTGCCCTTGACTTCCTCTGATTTTAGACCTGGATTTTTATGGGTTGGATTACCTGGATTACTGTATTGCTTTTTTTCTTTGTTGTTGAAGAAGTTGGACTACATTGTATCATGTGACTAGTTGTGTAAGGATTTGGAACCACCTTGAAAATGCATTCACACCTAGTTTTCCATAGTTTCATGCCATCCACAAAGCATCTGGGATCCACGAACACTTCGACAGAAAAGTAAAAAATGGTTAATTTTATCCAATTAAATACCATTAAATCATATAGATGACATCAATGTGAGTAATAGAGACACCCATAGGAATAACACAAAACAACCATACGAGTGAAGTTACACTGAAACAACAGGTAAGTTAATGTTTAATTATCGTGCTATGAACCCATGGAAGACATTGAAGAAGTTCCAACCAATCCACTGCCAGAAGAACCACTTCTGAGAGCCCCACCACCATCTCCTGTCCATCAATTAAACCACCCTACTCGTCGTGCAACCACTACTAGCAAGCGGGTCAGACCTAGTTCGTCTCACCAATCCATTAGCTCCTCCGATGACTCCCTTGAATCCCCTCACTTTAGATCGAGGTTGATGGATAATTTTGAAGCCCAACAACTGCTGGAGGAGTCTAGTCTGCTTTCCCGTAGCCTAGACATCCTAGTGTCTCAGGGAGAGGATGGTGCCTCAATACCACCTGCCTAGTCTACTATGTTTTTGGTCTTGTTTTTAGTTTTTTAGTTCTATCATCTTCTCGTTAGTTTGTTTCTGTTTGTAGCATGTGTGTTCCGTTGGTAGGGTCTGGTTTGCTTTTTTGAGCACCCTGGTACACTTGAAAGAGTAGATGCTTCTGTGAGCTGAGTCTGTGGTGCCTGTAGTGTACTCCTAGAGGGTTAGCTATAGGCACCCCCAGAGGGGTGATTTAGGTACTCTCTTTTTGTTTCTCTGGCTCTGTGTACCAGGGGCGGCCGCTGGTTGGACGGTGACCCGATAGGTATTGGTGTTAGCAGTTTGGAAGTCGGTCTTGTGTCTTGGCTTTTCCGTACTTTCTTTCTTTTGTTGTAGTTGTTCTTCCTTTCTAGTGACTTCTAGTTTGTTTCTTTTTAGTCTTCGCTGGTTATTTTCGTTTTTTCTTCTTGTCTTTTAGGTGCCCTTAGTTTTCGTTTTGGGTTAGCTTCAGCGGGCAGTTTTAGCCTTCTGTTTCCCCAGCCCCTTGATGGCCCACAGCGCTAGTAACCCTTTAGGGGTTTTGACCGGGCCAAATTGGGCCTCCCGACCTAGTAGTTATACATACACCCCCTCCTTAAACAATCTGTCGATCCTTGCTTGGAATGTGAGGGGTTGCGGTAATTTTCTCAATCGTAAGCACTTGTGGTCTCTTATCAAAGAGCATAAACCTGACCTTATTTTTCTGTCCGAGACTAAATGTATGAATACTAATATAGACAGACTTCTTAACCTTCATTTGAGCTATAAGAAGACCACGATTGAGTCTGTCAACAAGGGTGGGGGTTTGGCCTTGTTCTGGAATTCGGATATAGACATTACGGTCAATTATGCTGACCACAATATGATTCACGTCAATATTACTTTAGCAGAATCCCAGGATCAGTTAGTAGTAACTTGCTTTTATGGGTGCCCTCACAACAAAGATCGTATTAAACCTCGGGAAACCCTTAGTTCTGTTATCCCGTCTCCGGAATGCCCGTGGCTTCTTATAGGCGACCTTAACACGATTATGCACCCCGCTGAAAAGAATGGAGTCCCGAAACCTCTTCCCAACTATGCTAAAAAGATAGTGTCTTTTACCAATACTTTTGGCCTTCTTGACTTGTGTTTTAATGGGCCTACTTTCACATGGTCTAATCGTCAATTTAATGGTAATCTGATCCAAGAGCGCCTTGATCGAGCTTTATCTAATATGGCTTGGATGTCGACTTACCCTCACTCGAGAGTTCAGCACCTTCACGGAGTTGGCTCGGATCATCTACCTATTCTCCTTTCTACCAATCCACTCAAACCCAAAGGCGGCAAACCTTTCAAATTTATCAGAACTTGGATGTCCCACCCGGAGTGCAGTTCCTTTATTCTTGACAACTGGCCCCGCTTCTCCCATCTTATTCAACAGAAACTTAACTTTCTGGCCATCAAGCTTTCTAAGTGGAATAAAACTGTGTTTGGACACATTGAGCAACAGATCAAATCTCTCACCTCTGCTATCCAACTCACTCAAAACTCTGAATCTTTACTCAAACTTATGAATCAGCTTGAAGAGGCTTATAACCAACAGGAAAGTATCTGGAAGGAAAAATCTAGGGTGGCTCATATACAATTGGGAGATCGTAATACTAAATTCTTTCACGCCAAGGCGATCACTCGGAATCAGAAAAATCAAATCACCATGATTAAGAGAGAGGATGGCTCCTGGTGCGATGATCCTACTGATATCTCCCAACTCTTCTCCAACAACCTGAAAAACATTTCAAGCTCTAATATGACTGGGGACTTGGGCAACATTCATAATCTTTTCCAACCCCAAATCACTGACATCCAGAATCTGACCCTTCTCAATACTCCTAATGAAGATGAGATCCGCAATGCTACTTTTTCCCTCAAACCGGAAGCTGCCCCTGGTCCAGATGGCTTTCCTCCCTTCTTCTACCAGACTAACTGGGACACTATCAAAAATGATATTATTCAGATGGTCTCTAACTTCTTCCAATCCGCTTTTCTTCCTCCTGGCACCAATCATACTCATATCTGTCTCCTGCCCAAGTCCAAATCCCCTCAATCCACTTCTGACTTCAGACCTATTAGTCTCTTGAACACCACATATAAAATCATTACCAAAATCCTGGCTAACCGTTTGAAAACTACGTTGTCTGGTATCATCTCGCCTTTCCAAGCAGCTTATGTTCCAGGTAGGCAGATTACCGATAATATTATCATCAGCCAAGAAGTGGCTCACTCTTTCAAAATCAAACGAGGGTCTAAAAGCTTTTTTGCTCTGAAACTGGACATGTCGAAAGCCTTTGATCGGGTCGAATGGTCCTACCTCGAGAATATCATGTTCAAGCTAGGCTATAATCAACATTGGGTTAAGATGATTCACTCGTGCATTTCTACCTCCTCGATGGCAGTTTTAATTAATGGCCGCCCGGGTAATTCTTTCAATGTCTCTCGGGGATTACGGCAAGGAGATCCGCTCTCGCCTTTCCTTTTTACTTTGGCCATGGAAGGTCTTAGTAGACTTCTTGAGTCACCAGACAACCCCTTCAATTTTACCGGGTTCTCCATCCCCAGATCCTCCTTTACCATCAAACACCTTCTCTTTGCCGACGATTGCATCATCTTTGGTCGTAACACTCTTGACAATATCACTACCCTTCTCAACATTCTCAATTCTTTCGGTCAGGAATCCGGCCAAATTATAAACTACAACAAATCAACTATTTTCTTCACCAAAAACACCCACCCTAAGTTTAAACGTATAATCATCAAATCCCTTAAAGTTCATCAAGCGTCCTCTCTCGACAAATACTTGGGTACCAAGCTCTTTATTGATGCCCAGATGAAACTAGCTTTCTCCTCTTTGGTTGATGATGGGCCTAAAAGGTTACCCTAAATAGGTCTCAACCCGCAAGTATACGGGCGTCAAGTAATAACCCAGTAAGACCGGGATCGATCCACGAAGATAGGAAGGTAATAGGAATATCGAGAAAGTCTAGCCCACCGGTCTAGGTGTCAACCACTAACTCAGACTAAAATGAAAAGATGATAATTGGGGTTTTGATTGGTTTATAATAAATAAACAAATAAAACGATCTAATCTAAAAGTGAGAGGTGAGAGTGATTCGGGAAAAATGGTCGAGCAAGAATCGAATGAGGAGGATACTTCGATCCACAAAGTCGATAGTGACTAGTACTAATGATCTATAAGCATAAAAAGTTAGTTAACTTCACCCATTTACTTGGATGGGTCAACGAACTCTTGGTTTAACTCAGATTCCAGTCCATGAACGGTCTAAAAATCCGGAAGATTTTATCATTAAAAGCAATAAAACTCTTGTCACATCAAAACATGTATCACGAGTATCCGACTACAAAAGCTAGCTAGACATGGTGGAGCACATAATAAACGAGAAGAAAATAAAGAAAGACATGAGTTAAGGTGAAAATCTCCCTATTTCGATGAGGCACGAAGCTAGAAGCATCGGAAAATATATGTGGTTAGGTCAGCCGATCTCCCCCTAGCAGAATGTAGGAGTCCCCTTAACAGTGCAAATATTGACTCCCCGTAACAGAAACCAAGTTCCCCATAACAGCAGAGTCATCTTCTTCCTTTGAATCAAACCACCATTAAAGCTTGAGCAAGCTTTCTCTCTCTAAGATTTTTAGCTTAAAAGTTCAATCAAACACAAGGAACATCAAGACAAGAGGTTATAATGTTAAACTCCTATAATTTCCGATCAAAAGAGTGACCGGAACTACTCGAAATATAACCGGCCAGAATCTATGAATTTCGGCCAAGCTTTTTGTTGAAGTAACCGATCTGTTACTTCTCTGTCCCGTCCCGAGCTGATGTTGCCGTCCCGAGTTGGTTCTGTCCGAGCTTCGTCCCGTGCCGTCAATGGCTGTCCCGAGCTGATCCCTAACAATTTGTTCCTTCACCCGAGCTGTTCTTTATTGCAGCAACCAAGAATGGCGAGTGGAGCTGCTGTTCTTGTTGCCTCTGATGGAGAACCCGAGCTGCTAAGTTGCTGTTACCCGTGCTTCCTCCTCTCTCTCCCGTGTTCTCTTTCCGGCGACTTTGTTGTGCCGGCCAAGCTATGGCCGGCACTAGTCCTCTTCTCTCCTTTCTAAACTCTTCTCTCCTTTCTCAAACCCTAATTTCTAATTGTGGAAGATGAAGTCCCCTAATCAGATTGAGTTAATTCCTATATGGCCCCCTACTTTGTGACCAGCTTCCTTTATGGCCCCCAAATTTCTGTAAATTCAAATATGGCCCCCTATTTTCATGGAAATGTCATAACTACCCTTCCCATTAATATATTTTCAAAATAAAATTAAAAACAAAAACCTAAATTCCACCTCACTTCCCTCTCCACCACTCATCTCTCTCCACGTCACCTCTCTCTCCAAGTCAGCACTCTAATGAAGGTCGCCGGCCGGAAAATTTTCCGGCCGGCGACCTTCAAACTAAAAAAAAAAAAAAAAAGTTTTTTTTTTTTTTCACTCACCTCTCTCTCTCTCCAATCAGCACTCTCATGAAGGTCGCCGGCCGGAAAATTTTCCGGCCGGCGACCTTCATACTTAAAAAAAAAAAAAAAAAATTTCACTCATCTCTCTCTCTCTAAAAATTCCGGCGAAGGGGGTTTCCCTTCGCCGGAATCTGGTCTGTTGAAGAACAGACCAGATCGGCCTGTTCTTCAACAGACCAGTTCGGTCTGTTGAAGAACAGACCTATCTGGTCTGTTCTTCAACAGACCTGGTCTGTTCTGTTGAAGAACAGACCGGTCTGTTCTTCAACAGAACATACCTCTGTTTTGTTGAAGAACAGACCTCTGTTCTGTTGAAGAACAGACCAGGTCTGTTGAAGAACAGACCAGATCGGTCTGTTCTTCAACAGACCAGATTCCGGCGAAGGGAAACCCCCTTCGCCGGAATTTTTAGAGAGAGAGAGATGAGTTTAAAAAAAAAATTTTTTTTTTTTTTTTTTTAAGTATGAAGGTCGCCGGCCGGAAAATTTTCCGGCCGGCGACCTTCATGAGAGTGCTGATTGGAGAGAGAGAGAGGTGAGTGAAAAAAAAAAAACTTTTTTTTTTTTTTTTTAATTTTAAGGTCGCCGGCCGGAAAATTTTCCGGCCGGCGACCTTCATGAGAGTGCTGACTTGGAGAGAGAGAGAGAGGTGACGTGGAGAGAGATGAGTGGTGGAGAGGGAAGTGAGGTGGAATTTAGGTTTTTGTTTTTAATTTTATTTTGAAAATATATTAATGGGAAGGGTAGTTATGACATTTCCATGAAAATAGGGGGCCATATTTGAATTTACAGAAATTTGGGGGCCATAAAGGAAGCTGGTCACAAAGTAGGGGGCCATATAGGAATTAACTCAATCAGATTTCTTTCTTTCCTCATGGACCCCCAAGCCCAACTACAAACCCTTGACTTGGTAAAACAATCTTTGACTTAGGGCTTATAAAGAGGGGTGCCCATAAACTTCTCCTTTGGTCTTCTTCCTTGGGCTTTTGGGCCTTGGATTTTGGGCTCCATTAAGTAACCAAGGGGTGCCTTTAACTTGTCTCTACTTCCTCTAATTTTCAGAAAGACGAAAATGACCCTCAACTTCCTTCTTCCATAACTTTTCCGTCCGAACTCTGATTCGACTTCTGTTTTCGTCGCCGGATTCACCATCGACTCCACTTGCCACTTAACCTCTGATCTCTGCCAAAATTACCAAAATACCCCTGGTCTCTCTTTCCTTCCGGTCTCTTCCACATGAGATAAAATCTGATAAATGTTCTTTTTTATTCCGAATGAAGCGTCAAACTCCAAATAAGGTACCTACCAAGAAAAACTTATAAATAATTAGAAATAAAACACGAAAAAAACTAACTCATCAAAGTTAAGTGATCCAAATGTGGCATTTTAACGCCACATCAGTTGACCAAATTCAAAATAAACTTTCCAAATGGCAGTATAACCTTCTCTCTCAAGCTGGTCGCGCCGTAGTGATTTCGTCTGTGGCGGCGGCCGTTCCCCGATACCAGATGCAATGCTTCGCCATACCCAAAGGTGTCAGCAATCGCATTGAGACTATGCAACGGTCTTTTTGGTGGGGAAAAAGCAAATCGATTCATACTATCCACTGGTCGAAATATGCAACCCGCGCCGGTTTGGTGGGTTGGGTCTTCGGCTCCCCCACCTTGATAATGAAGCTTTCCTTGGTAAACTAAGTTGGCGTCTTCTCAAATTCCCGAACACTCCTTGGGCTCAGCTTCTCAAAGCTAAATATTTCCCTAAATCTGGTAAACCGTCTAAACCCAAACAACACCACTCCTGGGTGTGGAAATCTCTGGCCGATCCTATTAGAGAAATTAATAATCTTATTTTTTGGGATGTCAACAAGGGTACTAATGTGAATATTTGGAATGACTATTGGATTCCTAACCATAGACCCCCGATCATGAATTTTAACAATTGTCCTTTTGATTCAATGTCGAACTTGATTTTGAATAACAACTGGAATACAGACTTGATAGAAGTTTATTTTAACGAGGACATAAGAAAAACTATTCTTAGTATCAATATTCATCCCCATGCAGACGACACCATGATATGGACTTTAACTAAATCGGGCAAATTTACTATGAAATCTATGTATTTTCATTTACGAATGAGAGGCACTAATGCTGAACTTATGAACTGGAACTTCATTTGGAATATTCAAACCATCCCACGGATAAAACTATTCCTTTGGAAATGTTGTACTAACAGCCTTCCGGTTCGGGAAAAAATCGGTAAATTCATCGGTAATAACTACATGTGCTCTTTTTGTACGGATAATGAATCTATTTCGCATATTCTTATGCATTGTCACTATGCTTGTGCTATATGGCTCCACTTCAATATCAGAACGAGTAACTTTACTACGGTGGTGGATTGGATTGTTTTTTGGCAAACTATGGAGGAAGCATGCATGGCAATGATGGCTGAAATAATGTGGTTCATATGGAAAGCGAGATGCGAGAAAAGCCTCGGAAAGATTGATATCACACCTTTACAAACCATTCGCAGGATTCAGTGCTACGACACCAGCATACCGGTATCTAAGCCTCGGAAAAAGAAAGCCAACAAACCAAGGTGGCAACCTCCGGATCCTCCGTTTCTCAAGATCAACGTCGATGCCTCGTTCATCAATTATGCTGAACCAGCCGGTATTGGGGGTATTATTCATGATGACTGTGGAGACTTCATAATAGCGATGGCGGACTCCATCAGAGGTCAAACAGCTGAGGAGTGTGAAGGTATTGCGATTCTTGAGGCAATCAAATGGGCGTCTGAGCTCAAAATTTCCCATCTCCAAATTGAAAGTGACAATTGCAACCTCATCAATTATCTTAGGGATCAACACAATGATATAAATTGGCAATCGAAGAACTACATGGAAGAAATAAAATCCCTAAGCAGGAACTTCGAGCAACTCCAGTTCCAATACGGTCCGAGGACGACCGATACCCAAGCGGATCAATTCGCTAAGTGGGGACGGATAGCTAAAGAAAGGAGAACATGGAACTCTAAAGAGGCGATGAAGTCGGATTTGGGATTGTAATTCGTTTTTGTCTTATTTTTGTGTTTACTTCAAAAAAAAAAAAAAAAAGGTGTACAAGTCTTATGTGTAATCTCTAATTTATACCTTTTCTTCAAAAAAATATTATCACCAAGTTTATAATCCCGAGGTAATTATAAAAGGCGACAATGGTGATAGGAAAACCGAAAATCTTGTCGTGAATTGAGATCCAACGACTGACAATTATTCTGGTTCGCCAAAAGAGAGAAAGTGGTGTGAATCCAACAGCCTGATTAAAATTCATGCCCACTTTTTCGATGCCCCGGACATTTTCCAAAAGGCAAACAAGAGAAGTGGTATCGAGGCGTAGCTGATAAAGAAGAGATGATCATTTCTATTTTACTAGCCTCGAGCAAAAGTCTGTCCTACTTTTCATTTTTTAGAAGAAATCCTCTCAATAAAAGAAGAAAAGCATTCGATTTTGAATCTTTTAATGAAGAAATTAGAGTCGAGATAATTTTCACGTGGCAACTGAAACATATCCAATACACTAGAAATTCATAATAACAATACTTTAAAATGGATCATGACGGGGATGGTACCTTTCAAACGATGATGTTAAAGTGTACCTTCTTGGCTTCTTGGTCAGAGCCATTAGACTCGAAAATTACTCACAAAATCCACACTAGAAACTACTAGCAAAATAAACTTCATAACACTAAAAGAAGGACCAAATGATTGTGAAACAATGCCTTCAGTCCGACCCAATGACCTAGCTACGGCTACTGGGAGTTGGGGTATGAGGCTACATCTAGGCTGGAGTTCGACATAAAACAGGCTGGAGTAGAAAGCCAAAGAAATTTGTCGAATCAAATTAGATTAAAACAAATAGTTGGCCAAGTTTCCACTCACCTACAAATACAATAGGGAATCACTCATTCTTCCAAAGTTCATCTTTAGATGAAAAACAAAATCCCACATCGAAAGAGAAGGACAAAAAAGAGAAACAATTGTGATTACAAATAAAGAAAACAGTATGAAGATATAGGCATCTTTGCGCTTGGGGCAATGACGCAGCTAGTGAGGTATTAACCGAGGCGCGTCAATTGCTGGTTGAAAACTATTTCCAAACCCCCTCCTCGGCTCCCTTTTAGGGTAGCCGTCGAGAATTTCTGGAAGGGCTCCCTCTAAACAAGGGTAAAGCCCTACAAACTCTAATCTTTCAAAACTTTGAACTTTGGAATCATCGGCCTTCTAATCCCGTTGGGAAATTTTGGGGTGAGATTGTTGTTTATCAAACGTGGGACTAAATAGAGTTAATTCATATTTGATAAATTTTGGGGCGAGATTGTTGTTTATCAAACGTGGGACTAAATAGAGTTAATTCATATTTGATGAAATTTGGCAGGTATAGTAGTTAGTGATTGGTGAGAGAGAAGGGAAGAAATTTTGATTCTCAATCTTACTTCAAAACTCAAAATAGTAGTACAATAACAAATGTTGATTGAGAAGACTAGAACTCAAAATACCAACTAATTAAATAACTCATTTCTCTATTGCTATCATACACTTGTACATAGGGTACTACAAATGAGAACTACAAACCTTATACCAATAACCCATGAAATATTTCAATATAATAAATCGATCTATTTTTTTGTGTAGAAATTAAGATCAACTTGACAAATTTTGACGAGGACGATCACGATATATGCCTTGAGCATGTCGAAAGTCTCTAGGTCGAAAACGTTTAAGAGAGAAGAGTCATGTAGATGGTACACCACACTGTAAGAGCCAAAGATGCAACCAAATATGTCCATAAGAAGAGAATGGAGCACTCTTCTTGTCCAACATCAAACAATTGAGTCATGGTACCTATAAATTATATCGTTTCGTAAATAGACAGATAATGAGTATAACTATGTGTTGAATAATAGAAAAATGTATGCCGATATCAAAAGAAGAAAATGTTGTTTACCTATGTTCATTGCTGGTGGAAGGGTAAATTGGACCATAAGTACAAATCGGAACAATGGGTCCGCTGGTAGGAAACCAAATCTTCCGGCTAACATAACGACACCGATACCAATCACCGGTAGTATGACAAACCTTACAATAATTACCCCAATAATAACCGAAGCCTTCAACCTCGCCGAACGTAAACCTATCAAAAGAATAGAGCATCAATAACTAGCTAAGTACAAACTCATATAGGTGGTGCAAATATGGGGTAGATTTTCTTTTTTTACCTTGGGTAAGGTTGCCTCCCAGGATGAGAGTAATGCAAGGTATTGTTCCATCCCTTCACACACAAGAAAATTTATCTTTTTAGCTTCGAATAGATGAAAATTGAATCAAAATGACACCTTGGACTCTTAACAACACCTAATCACGGATTAAATTTCGAAATTTTCTGGCCGAAATGACCGAAATATTTACATTTACATGCGTAGCAAAATATTGCTCGAAATTTGATTCCTTGTCTTGGAAAGGTAAAATAAATGAAAGAATGCCCAAATATACATACCCTAGTAATTGGACAGAATCTTGGATGACTCTCAATGGAGCACTCTCACCAATGATGAGATGTTTTAGCCATGGTACTGCCCCAAATGTGAACCCTAAAATCTGTAATATATAAGGTTCCGCTTCATGAATTAGTTTGAGTACAAAATGATAGACAATGAAAACTTCTATGGAGATATATGATATAAGCATGAGTTTCTTGGAGAACTCTTACCGAACCGATGGTCGGAGGAGCTAATAGTTCATCGACAATTTGGTAAAGAACTCCTGATATTTTGTCCCATGAAGTCTGCTTTCCGTCGCTGAGCTTCCCTGTCGATGCTTGTGGCACAATCTGATCAAATTGGAAAATTTGGAAAACATTAGCTTTCAATTGAACCACTCAACCTAATAGGTGTGTTTTATTTTTCGATACGAAAAACCTGATATCATCACATAAAGGTCACGGTTGAAGGCTGAGGTACTTACAGTAAAGATATCGTTCTCTTCATTGTCATGTTCTGTTGATGAAACAAGTACAGCAACTTGGTCTTCTTCTTCCTCTTCTCCCATGAGAAGCTTAGTTTCGCCATTCGCGTCTAAATCCTTGTTGGGTACTTTCAAAGCTGACTTTTGAGCCATTTGCATTGCTTTATAGGTTATACCGGAAGTACGGATAAGGTAATAGGTGTGAGACCAAATGAAGAACCCCCCAAGCTGCATAAAAGGAAAAAAAAACTAATGGGTTCCATTTTTCCAAAACAATAGCTCCACGAGCCTCAATACACAAAACAAATAGAAGACTAGTTATCCAATGTGAAATTTTTTGTGGGTGTGGGTCTCAAAATAATAGATGTTCTCGTTTAAAAACAAACCCGTTTTTGTGCTATATACGTTGACTTGATGTTCACATTTTAATGGAAGAAAGTATATGTAAAAGGCGGGTGTGAGATTCGTTTACCGCCATGGAGAAGGAAGCGTACGAGAGTCCAAGAGCGCTACAATTGGGAGCGCCTCGGAATGGGCTACCTTCTTGGTTGCACATTGCAGGGACGACTATCAATAAAAGGTTTCCTAAGTTTCCTGTTCAAATAAGATAGGAAGAATTCAAGATATTTAAACCTCGAAACCGCTTCAAATTAATGTCGAAATCGAGTTAGAAGGGAAAGAGAAAGAGACCAGCAGAACATGAAGCAATGACAAGGCCTTCAAGGTAAGGCTGTGGTTTTAGTATCTTTACAAGTATCCATCCAAGAATTCCCCCAAATAAAAATGTTAACCCAATGTTGACAGGCATAAACCACCTGAAAAGATATGATCAAGCCAATTCAAGAAACAAGGAATTAGTGGTGAATTCTTTATTTTTTCTTTCCTATACTTCGTTTGATCTTACACCTTGTTTGTGAACCTATATTGGTATGATGCAAGGCCTGTTTTTTTTTTTTTGGGGATTATATATTACTATCTTAGCTTTCCGGAACACATAAAATTACTCGTATAAGGTCTTAACTATCTCACGTGTGAACGCTTTTCAAACCCCTTCCATATATATTAGAATCGAAGAGTATTGTTTACCATGAGATGATCTCTCCCAGTGTAACAGTTTTGGCAAGACTAGCAAACATGAGGGATGGAGTGAAGACTACAAACACAATCTGCATTTAAACAATAAAACAAAAGATTCTAAGCCAAAAAAAAAACATCAACTAGAACTAGCCCCCCCAGATCGATGTTTTGTAAAACAATTTCAAGCTTTTAAGGTATTATTCGTGAGGAGATTTGTAGCTACAAATATGTGTTAGAATAGTACTGCTTAGACAACAAGTTTGGTGGCCAAGAGTATAAAATTTGGAACTTTATGTTAAAAACCAATACAAAGGCTTTTGTTGTCCATGTAGGACTATTCTCACAATATGCAGGCTCATAACTTAAGCCCATGTATGTACCTTGTTGAGTTGTCGACGAGCATCGGCACTGAGAAGATTACAGTAGTCAGTTGCCATGAAAGCACCAAGGATACTAATGATCAAGACCTGCAACACTGGCATGGTAGCCACCTCTAGCAGAGTAAAGAAACCCATCTTTTATTATCTCTTTTTTCTTTTCTCTCTCTCTTTCACTACCTAAATTTTATGTATAAAACTCTGGTAGAAGATGAAGGAACTCCTGAGAAGTTAAAAAAGAAGGGTATGTTAGTAGTGTAACTATTGCATATGAAAAAGTATATGTATATATAAAGATATAGATTACTAAGATATATACATGTTCTTCGATAAAGACGACCGTCTTGATCCTAATCAACTTTTAGTGGGATTGAAATCAAAACTTCTCCAATTAATAATTGTTTTTTCGAACTACAACATCAAATCTCAACAATATGTGATCTTAAATTTTTTTGCTAAAACAATTAGAATATTCTTTTCTTTTATGGCAGGCTGGACTAAATCGAAGAGAAACATTGAACAAGGATGGGGAGTTCGACTTAAATTTGGTTTCTTATTGTATAAGGTAGAGATATGTATACAATGAAATAACTATTAATAGTCAATGTTAGGCTTTGTTTGTTGATTTAATCATGTAATTACAAATTAATAACATAGGTTGTCACTTGCTTTTTCGTATTTAATCGATGGATTAAGCCAAAACCCAATGACTAGTTGTTCTACATTTTAGCCATCTCCACACTCTTCCAAGAAAAAGAAACTTCAAATTTAGTCTTCTTTTATAAAGGAAGACGAGTGTGCTTACGTAAGATGTAAAGAGGCGGTCCCGTTCCAGATCTTTTGTGCTATTTTTAGTCTATATATACACCTTATCTACACGTAAATGATGTGTATATCGTCTATCACGCATACTTTCTTCTTTTGTCATTCTCTGTATGTCTTGGAACTATGTATTTAAGAGATAATCTGGCTAAGAGAAAAGTTTGATGTAGGTAGTATAGTGGTTAAGAAGAGAAATTTGGAAAGCCCAGGACTATTAGTCATGATTGCTCCTTGGTGAGTTTTATTTTTGGGAAGAATGGGAAAGAGTGAGTGGTAAAGCCCCCTTTTGTTAAGCTCAAAATAAGTTTGAAAGATAGTTTTTAGCTTATTGGAAGTACTTTACTAAAAACTTTAGGGTCTGGTTAAAAAAAATTACATCTAACTCTCAACTTGAAATCCACTAAAAACTGCAGCTAACTGTGAACTTGAAAACCCCACTTTTTTTTAGGGTCCATGGGTTTTAAGTTCAAAATAAAGTTCAAAAAGGGTTTAAGGTTCAATCTTCTAAAAAAATAGATTTTTAGTCTTTTTCCGTTTTGAAGAAACATTGTTGATACATAATGTGTTATGTATAACACATATAAAAAAAATGAAATAAAGTATGAAAAAAATGAAATAAAGTATGAAACTTTAACAATAAATAACAGGTAATTTATGAAACAAAACAAGAATCAATAAACAGAAAAACACTTTAATCTTGACATATAAACATACTTTAACTAAGTTGGACTAAATATCCATTATAATCATTATTTTGGCTTAAAATCTTATATTAATATTAGGGTGGACTAAATGTGTGTTTAGGGGTAGATTTTTGGACTAGAAATCCAAAATTTGTATTTTTATAAAAAAACGGAAGCACAATTTTATGATTTTGCATAATACTTTCACATTTGACTACTTTTATCCAAATTACCGAGTTATATTTATAGGTCTAAGAACGGGTGACACGTAGGGCCAGTGCCTCGGTTGGGTCAGTGTTGCCCGTGCATTAAAAGTTAGTTTGCATTTTATAGGTGTGTTAACATTTATTAAATAGATCCGAAAAAATTAATTGTATGTCATTGTCAATTTGACTACTTCAATATTATTCATGAAACGACAACGATCAATGTCATACTAAATTCAATATCATTAACCAAATGTTTCTGTCTTCTTATGGATTCCCAAGGTGTAATGTGTATTAAAATCGTTATCCAGAACTGTCCAACCGTTAGTTCCCAATATTTCGTTGAGACGACAATTCTTAGAGACCATATGTTATTGCACCCTCGTTCTAATATTTTTAACCAAGGTGTAATCGGGGTTAGAGTTAACCTGACATCTTCATTGAAGACCACGATTCTAATTCCTAAAGTCGACATTGACTTGATCAAAAGTTCATATCGTTTGTATATATGGCATAATTGCTAGGAAACCATAGCTTCCACACTAACATGATTGTTTGGTTTCTTCGAAAGTATTAACAAAATAAAATGGGATCGGGTAAGAACTCTATAACTAAAATCACTAAGTTTTAAGGTTTAAAATAGTCCCACATCGTAAGAGAGAAAAAAGAAAAAGAAAAATGCGAGTATAAATGAACAAGAAAGTTGAGTATGAAAGTATCTTTGCGCTTGGGGCAATGACGCAGCTAGTGAGGTATTAACCGAGGCGCGTCAATTGCTGGTTGAAAACTATTTCCAAACCCCCTCCTCGGCTCCCTTTTAGGGTAGCTGTCGAGAATTTCTGGAAGGGCTCCCTCTAAACAAGGGTAAAGCCCTACAAATTCTAAAATTTAAAATATTTTTCCTCAAATTGCTTTATTTCTTACTATCTTGGCAGGTCACCTTAGCCGTTAATCCACTATAGTTGGATGCATAAGAGTCAAAGGGTGATGATAAGGCTAGGTAATTGACAGGACATATTATCTGTCTCCTTGGAGGTGGGTCTTGGTCTCCAACATCTGCCCACTCCCCAGTGTTGGGAGGTTCCATAACTATTTTCACTTTTCTCCTTTTCAACAAATTTGATTATAACAATCTTACCGTATAATATATTAACTACAAATATAACATCTTTAATATTGTAAGACTGGTGGCCAAAACCCCTTCCAAAGATTTGTGATTAATGGCGTACATACTTATCCTAAGTTTATTATGGGGTTGTTATTCACTAATCTGAGATATATCGTGTAGAAAGTCATTAGTCTTTAATCTAAATACAAGCGCTTGAATTTTCTTTTGTCGTTTGAATGCACAATACAGTCATTAGATATATATATATCTTAGTCTAAAATAGTGTTAGGTACACGAGAATAAATCAGAAATTGTATTCTAAAAAGTAAAAAAACCTATTATTGTATATCGAATTATCAAAACCAATACTATAGCTAAGAATATCAAATTGGACCGAGATAGAGAAAAGCATGTTAGTTTCTTTAAACATAGAAAAATCAGAGTATTTACTCAAATTACAAAAATAATTAGCCGAGAGTTTAATTTAAATTAATACTTAAATCCTAACTAAGTACTTGATATCAATTTAGCAGAGCACAAAACAAGAAAAGAGAAGGCAAACAAGGAAGAAAAGGCAATCGACTTAATACAATTATAAATTCTAGTAATGGTTGAGAGAGAAGAGAGAGAATCAAATTAATTACCTGCAACCAGGTTTGAACTACAAAACAGAAGCTAAGAATGGAGAAATTGGTGTCAGAGTTTCTTCTGATACGTTTAAAACCAAAGCTTTATTGAGAGTATTTATAGGAAGGAAGAAACAGTGAGCTTTATTATTGTTAATACTTATTTTGGATTGACCATTTTGCCCTTCCTTCTGTCTTCTATTATTCTCATTATTACACGTTAGGCATCTGGTCTTTTCCAAATTAAAATCCCTAGTCCCCACCTTCACATTATTATAACCTTGTTTCTTGGGTTCAAATCTTTGGAATTTGCACATTAGTACTATTAGGTGTTTTTTTTTTGTATTTCCTATTTGAAATCTGTTAGAATAAGAATTTATTTTTGATTTTATAGTATTTTTTTAATGTGACTTGCGCGTTTGATTTGTGTCGATGATGTATTCAATAGGCATTTTAATTCGATAAAAATACTTGACTTATGAGCGTATTGGTCGAAAGAACTTGACACGCACAAATCAGGTTTAGTCGACCTAATTTAGACAAATGAAATTCACTCTGGTTTAGTCGACCTAATTTAGACAAATGAAATTCAAACGAGCTGACAATTATCGATGTTTTATCTTATCAAAACAACAAAATTCTAACCTTATTAATAGTATCAAAGTGGAAAGAGACACAGTTACTATTGAATCAAAATCTTAACTTGTTTGACAACTAACGATGGAAATATTTCATTTTCACAAGTCATAATGTATCTGAGTAATATGATGTAATTACTCATTACAAGAAAAATCTAATGTTATCTTTGGTCCTGAATAAAACAAAAATTTATTTATACAACTCAATTACAACAATTGTACATGATTCGTTTTCTATATACGCGAATTTCCAACTCATTTCGTTTACTGTTGGAAAATGAAAAAACTCTTTGTAAATAACATGTCCACAAGATTAAAATTTGTTGTATAATTATTGTAAACTTTGTCTATCGATAGAATAACTTTTAAATAAAATAAAAATAAAAGAATTGAAAATACTCCATAGAATACCTAGAAAATGAGAGAAGACTGATTAAGAAAAGGAACTGCTTGGTGCGCAATAGCATGTGGGGAAAAGGTGACAAAGATAGAGGAAATTAATTGGCTTCCTAAAAGTAAACCAAATGTGCCCAAACCTCAATCACATCTATAGAAAAGGAAATGTCACCCTTTTTACTAGATAAGATCTCTCTGGTTCTTAGGATTCACAAATTTCTATATATTCTCTTAAAACAATGTAATCACTTAAAACGTTTAAAAATACAACTGTCACATTTTGTGATGATATTACTTGGGTCATAGTTATTATGGTCTTTTTTTTTTTTTTTTTTTTTTTTTTTTTTTTTTTTTTTTTTTTTTTTTATAATAGTCATAGCTTCTATTCATTCATATAGAGATTGAGTACATTGTTGCTATGATGAGAAAAAAAAAACAAGAAGGAAGACAAGTGGAAACATATGATCCACCTCTCCTAGAGCTAATCGCTAGAGAATTAGTTTTACCATTCAAGTTTCTATTTACATACAAAAATTTTATCATATCAAAAGAGGAGTATTGCTTAATCTTCCTTAGGACATGTGTAGCTGTCTAGTGCAATGAGTTAGAGAAACCATTCAAAAAGTTGCTGATATTAATGGAATCTCCCTTCGGAATTAACCTTCGCACTCCATGTTTTTGAGCCCACAAAACACCTAGCTCTGTTGCCTTCCCCTCCCCCTCGTCTACTGATCTGGAGCTAGTGAGGAGGGATTCATGTCCGATTTCTGTTCCTGTATGATCATGAATAATAATAGCGAGAGCTGAAGTTAATGTAGATTTCGTAAAAGAGACATCATAATTGATTTTAATAACTCCTTTTGGTGGGAGAATCCATTGTTGTGGGTTCGACAATTGACTTAGAGAGTGAATTCTCAAGCTAGCAGTTTGAGCTTGAACAAAACTTTTGATTTGGGTGATCAGAGAAGAGATGTGGGGCTCCTTCTCTTAGAAAACCCGAATACACCTATATTTCCAGATGTGCCATAGTGCCGTAGATAATATTTCTAGAACCCTTAGATTGTGGTCAAGTTCTTCTCTCGAATCATTAGGACTCTGTTTCGTGTCCCCAAGGGCATTCTTAATCTTATGTTGTAAAAAATAATGAAAAACTTATTCTATTTTTTTGATGTCTTCGTGCCATATGATAAAAATGCTTACTTTACATAGGATATTTATTCGTAAATAATAACTACGAGTCATATTTACCTTTTACCACAACTATATAATATAGTAAATACAAATTCTAAATGTACACACACATATATATATATATATATAAACAAATCTCTCTGTTGTGTATACATATACAATAATGATAGTTAGAATTTATAATACGTGTCATTTCTAAAATAATGTTGGGGCACCCAACCATTTACAAGTGACGTAATGAAACTTATAATAATAAATTCTAAATAGCATAACATGTAAGCACGTTGCAAATATTCATATATCATTAGTTATGTAGGTAATGAATAAATACGTATTTAACAATTTATTAAAACTCCCCACTCATTTGGCATATCAATTACACAATATTAGATCTTTTCCTTGGCAGCTTATTATTGTAAGATGACAAAATTTTAATTGAAAAAGAAAAGACAATTTTAATTGAAAAAAAAGGGAAAAATCCAAAAGAAAAAAAAATGAAGTTATAGAGAAGATTGTGATTTGAAAATTGAAGAATAGTTAAATAGGCAATTAAGTTGTAAATAGACAATAGGGGTGACAATCCTAATCAAATAATTAGAGATTTGGGGC
The DNA here is from genome assembly GCF_041429995.1 of Eschscholzia californica. Lineage (NCBI taxonomy): Eukaryota > Viridiplantae > Streptophyta > Magnoliopsida > Ranunculales > Papaveraceae > Eschscholzia > Eschscholzia californica. Next base: position 31,071,794 of record NW_028238198.1, read on the forward strand.
CCTCATCCAATAATTAAAAAGATTGTTCACAAGATGTGTCTAAGTACCAGCACATCAATGGAAGAATAGTAGTAAAAGAAAAATAGTGTTTGGCCACATGGTTAGTCCTCACTGGTGTCACCATGTGCATGTTACCAAATTACACAACACTCTCTCTCTCTCTAGTAATCGATTAGGTGTGGAAGTGAACATGGAGCTACGCAAATATCACAAGTCTTGGGTGGAGGGAGGTGGTTTCTAGGGAAACTTTTATTTGAACCCTGAAGGTCAAAATTTTGCAACAAACAAGTTTGAAGAAACAAATGAACTACACAGTCCCAACTTATCAAATTTAGAAGCGCATTGTTAAGAAAAGGCGAAACAGAATGAAATTGCTATTTGACCTCAAACACAGTCGATGATTACAGACTGAATGCTACTTTAGTCATTTTTCATTGTCAAACAGTTTAACTCTCTATATGACTTGTCCGATAAGAGCTAGTGTCAGACCCATTTATCTCATTATGTGGTTCGTCCAATGAGAACTGGTCGCATTAACATTAGGTTTTTGACTGGTCTCACTTTTCATGTCAAATAACATTTTCTAGAAAAATAGTAAAAATGTAAAACTATAGGAAAACTTCCAACACTATAAGTTCCAAAAAGTATAACCAAATGCAAAATTTAGATGAATGTAAGTATATTTTTCTTTTTCTTTTCGTGGAACGGTAAGATTCAAACTATGATTTATCATCTATCTAACTAAAGTTGACTTTACACATAGTAGATATATTTTCTAAGTGACAACATATTCAAGGCTTTTGTCTCTGTCCAATAACTTAAGAACTCATGTCTTGAGAGAGACAGAATTCCTTTTATGTTCTCTTTTTTCTTTTACACCGACCAATTATCTATTACTATTATATATCATACTTGTGACTCTTCACATTTATGAGAGGTGATCAATTGCATCTAATTGAGATAATATATTTTAGATGAATCCAATTACATAACCACATTTGTATTTAAAACATATACATTATAGCCTTTGTTGTTAAGTTATTAATATAGTCCCTATATCACTAATTTTCAATACAGAAGTTAATTACATGATATATTACTAATAGTAAGGCCAAAATTTGAGATTTTTTCTACACCAATTTAAAATAATAAGATTATATGCCAATAAAAGATCTTACTTGGACATTTAAAAAAAAAAAAAAACCAAACCAACCTGTATTTTAAGTAAAAATTCCACGCGCATGAACATTATTTTATTTTATACATCAAGTATTTTGTTTGAAAATAATTTAAAGCGTAGGTCCAATTCAAAATTATTGAGTTCCTCTAGGAACAGAAAGTTTGGGGACAGATCTGACTAGGTTAATAATAATTCCGAGTCGGCCCCATACTTACAATTATTCACCAAAAACAAAATGGAATTATTTGGTGATGACTTGTAACCTTTTGATTATACTCCCCACCATCAACTAAAAAGAAAAAAGATTTGAGTTCTCCGCCACATTTACATAGTATGTATTTATACAAAGAAACAAAATGCCAAGATTACAGGAGCATATGATATAGTGATATAAAGACAAATAAATCACTGATAATTGAGGTCTGCTCGGACCTCCAATGGAGGTCTCCTCTCTCTCTAGATCAGATCTAGATCTAGAGAGAGAAGGAATTTTTTATTTTTTATTTTTTATGGTTGAAGGTCGCCGGCCGGAATTGGCCGGCCGGCGACCTTCACCGGTGAAGACGATGAGGAGGCGAATACATGAGGTGTTAGAAAATATTCCCCATAAAATATATTTCCCCGGAAAATTTTCAAAATTCTACATATTCCCTTTAAAATTTCATACTCCGGAAACTATTTAGCTTTCCCCAAAGTGCTGGCCTAAAAAAAAATGGAATTGACTCTAATGTTTGAAAGATGCATAAGAAGGTGATATGTTTCTTCTCTCATTTTTTATTTTATTTTTTTATAATGTTGTTTCCCTCCATTGATGTTTATATTAGTATCATACTACTATACTAGTTATATTTATGATCTAAAATAACCCTATAGTGGTTGAACTAATTTACTAGAAAAGCTTGACCAAACAATAAGTTTTATTTTGTTCTAATTACGGAAAATGTTTTGGGGAACATATCAAGAAAAATCATATATGGCACTCTAAGTGGTAGAGTTTGAGTCATTGAGTGTCTCACTGGAGATGCTCTTATTACCATTCTTTCTCAATTCCAGAAATGGTCGCATGCAGACGGTCGACGATCTTAAATTTTTTCTAGATCTCTCACTCTCCTCCTCCAACCACCACAACAGCCACCATTATTTGTATACCCCCTCCCCCCTCTCCTCTCTCTGTGCAGTCCGGTGAAAGGGGTCGTCGCATTTGTGGGAATAGAAAGAGGAGGACAGAGAAAGAACAAAGATAAATGAAATGGTGGAAGGAGAGGAAGATCAAAAGAGGATATAAATGGTGGTGGGCGGAAGTGGTGGTCAGAGATGGTGGCGGGGGGTGATAGCCGAAGATCGTGACGGAAATGCGGAAGAAGAACGATAAGTTTTGTTGTCCAAAAAATTTGACAAAACCTACAACTTCTTCCTTTTACAATTTTAATTTTTGACAAAATAATATCTATTATCTATTATCTATTATATAAAACAGAAGGAAAAACGATGTCTGGGACAAACATCCTTATTTAATAAGAGATATTGTCTAGAAGTCCTTCTCAAAATTTAAGATATAGTCCTTCGTAGAAATAAAATTACCTTTTTAAAAAACAATAATCATTTCCTTCTTAAAAATAAAATAACTAATTTAATTAAAAAAAAGAAACAAAATAAATTTGAAGGGTTAAAAAAAGAAATTAAAATCTCTCTCTTTCTCTCTCAATAAAATAATAACTAATTTAAGAGAAAAGAAAAAAAAAATAATAACTAATAAAAATCTCTCTCTCTCAATAAAATATAACAATAAATTTCGTGACATTTGATTGAGACAAGTGTCCGTGCCATAGGGCACGGGATATACCCTAGTGTAAAAAAAAAGAACTTTTAACAAAATCTATAATTCCAATTTAAAATTTTCCACCATAAAGTGTTTTTTTGTTGGCCAAACCTCTGGCCTTAACTATTTGATTATTCTGTTCTTGTTGTCATATTAGACATGGAATTTACCATTCCAAAACAACTAAACATGATTAACTGTAAATCCATTTTATGCCCACTATTTTTTTAAGTTATTGTGGTGACAATTTATTTAGGTGCATTTGTAGTAATTTTTTGTTTTGTTGTATTTCAGTATTTGTAGTCATTGCTGACAACTTAAACTACAATTATATTGTCCATAGTATGAAATTTGGTTGAGATCCTGTAACACCCCCTTGCTGATTCCATTGACATAGACAATTTCGATTTAAAAAAACAAGAACATCATATTCACATGAATTGCTCAAACATCGTTGACTAATGAAAACATTATTTTAATCAATGATTGATAGTTTAAAAATCAAAATTATTACGCAAATAATTCATTTCTCTTAATCTGGCCGCCCCCACCATTCTTTCAGCTTTTCTTAAAGGGTTAATTTCGTTTTGGCCCCCGTATTTTGACCAACTTACCTTTTTGGCCCCCAATTGTGTCCCGCAGTTCGTTTTGACCCCAAAGGACCAAATCTTTTACCAAATTATCTTCGGGCGTCAAAATGCAATTATTTTTGAAAAAAAGGATAAATGCACAAAAGCCACATCACCTATTTATTTTTCCTCCACTTCACCTTTCGGGGGATGGGATTTAAGTCCAAAATCGCATGATCAACGAGTCTAGAGACCAAAGATAATCTGAAATAAAAAATAAATCCACTCAAAGTAAATTACATGTTTATCCTGTTATTATCTTTTACTGCATAACCTATCCTAAGTTAAAAAAAAACAACCCAAAATAAAAGATACCATAATATATAGAGATTCATTAAATTATTTCTTCAAAAACAAACTTTCTTTCTCCGGGAAAATTTGCCTTTTCCGTTTAGCATAACAAAAAAAAAGTAGTCTTTTCTGTTTCAAAAAAATAACCAAAAAAAAAGTTGTCTTTTCCTCAAATATCAAATCGAAGAGAGAGAGAGAGAGAAGGGAAACTCGCCCAAAATAAACCTAACAGAGAGAGAGAGCATCGAGTAGGAGAGAGGGAGAATCCATTGTTGGTTTCGTTCATCATCATCAACAGTAAAGAGTAAGCTATTTTGGTTTTCATCATTTTTTTTGTTCCTTCAACTTTGTTTATGATTTAGATTGATTTTTACAACACAAAACGAATTAGGTTTTGATTTTTACAACTTTAACTATGATTTATTTTTCTGAAATTGATTAGCTAATAAGAAATTTCTAGGGTTTAGTTGTTTCGAAGTGGTTTAATAGAAGTTATTTTCAAAACCCTAAATCAGTTCAAAGTGAAGAGTATGTTTCTTTTTTGCATGCAACAAAAAATTTGTATGGTTACCTTGTCTCTGTTGTTGTGTAATTTCTTTGAAGAAATAACATATGAAGCTTGATCTCTTTACAAATTGTAGTTACTACTACATCTTCTGCTTAAATTTTTTTATTTTAGACCGATAATTTAGGGTTCTATCTAATTTAGGGGTTTGTATGGTAGACTTTCAAGCATAGTGTTTAATCCATAATATAGTTACTTTCAATAAAATTTTAATATTTTGTCTAGCATTATTAAGTTTCTTATAAAACTTTATCAATGGTTACCTGTCAAACCTGATTTTTTGACAACCATAGAACATTACATGGTGTAATATGGGAAAAAAATTAGAGAATAAATTGGATTGTAAAAACAATGTCATTTTTTTGTCTAGCATTTTTGAAGTTTATCATAGAACCTTGAAAGGGTTACTGTTCAAAACTGGTTTCATAAGAAAAATGACCTGTTTGACTAGCATGTTTTAGTTTCTTATAGAAATGGATAAATGATTACAACCCAAAGATGTTGAATTGGTTTGTTGTTTGAACTTTGACAGACCTGAATGTGGATTGTATGTGATTTTACACATGTAAGAACTTTATATCGAATCGAACTATAAACATTTTCCTAACGAGATGCCAAAAGATGATTGGACAAAACTAGCGCAAAGGAAGAGGGGTGAACTAACTTGGTTGTTGCTGAATGAATCGAAGGATATATGGAGAAAAAAAATTTAAGTACTTTAACTTGTATTTTGTAACAGGCTATGTGATAAAACGTAGCAAGCATGTTTATGTTTTAAGTTTGAATAACATCTTAAGAAGTTATGGGATTATTTATCAATGTTCTATAATACCACAATTATATTATGTTTTAGATGTCGTTCAACAAGTTTATAGATACGATAAAGATGTTACTCAAATTTCTTAGACACTACTGAAACTATACAATTATAATACGTGGTAGGGCAAAGACATGATGAAATCAAACACTTCATGTTGAATCCATTGATAACATATATAACTAAGGAAACAAATAGTTCGTACAAAAATATATCAAACATCTAGACATTTTAATTAAAATATAACAAAGGCTAAAACCAACCTGCTTTGATTGTATTGAAAATTGCTAAAAACATTAAACAAATTTTTTTAGCATGGTCCAATGGATATAAAGATACCAGTAAGATGTTGACAAAATTTCACCAACACTACCAACATTTTTTTCAGTTTTTCGATATTTTGTAACTTACTCTAGCCAAATCATAATACCAACTGAAACATTGATCCATATACATATGAGTACAACTACGATAATATCGTAACCATTGATAAAATTTAATAGAAAATAGGAAAATCCTCTTGTTTAAATACGATAATCTGGTAACATTGATCAAATTCTCTAAACATATAAAAGACATAAGTAGAATATTTATGTTTCTAGCAGAATAAGTAAACCTGCATAATCAAAATTTAAGTCAGTTATTATATAGCTGCCGTGCATGAGGCACTATTATGATAAGCCGATTTTTTACACCGACCGCAAATCCTCATTTTTTTTGGTATGTTTTCTGAGCTCTCTCTTCTTACTGTCCTTGGTCTTCCCGTTTTCTCTTTGTTAACGGAGGTAGTGTTCTTGTTTCATCGCTGTACTCCATTGGCTAGACATAATATTGATAAGTGTTGACGAACGCTTGTTTGGTGAAAATGATCAAAAAAAATTTGTCGTATCACCATCATACTTCTTGATGCACAACATGACATGTTGACAAGGGATACCATCTATCGACCACCTACCGCAACTACATGTGAGATCAATGAGATTGACAGAGTAGGTAGGAAATGAGCATACCTCATACACAAACTACTGTAACAAATTCATAATAGATGTCACTAGAATCGTTAAAATGCTAGTAGAATACGGAAAATGTAACAAAAACAATTTCACCTTATACATTTTAATTACTAAAACGTATTTGTTAACCTACTGTAACAAATTCATTCAACAGATACTGATAGAATGTAGAATATGCTAGTAGAATCAATAGGATGCTAGAAAAATAGTATTTGAATTTTAACCTACTGTAATAAATACATTCAACAGATGCTAATATAATATAAAAAATGTTATTAGAATCAATAAGATGCTAACAAAATAGTATTTGCTTTTTAACCTATTGTAACAAATTCATAACAGATGCTAATAGATGTAGAAAATGCTAGTAGAATACAGAAAATGTAGCAAACACAATTTCACTTTATAAAACTTTTTTATGAAAAAAATATTGAATTGATAGAGATTTCAACATTCACTTTTTGCCAAAAAGTGATAAAAAATGTTACATATAAGTTTTTTGTTAGAATAAATAATTTTTGTAAGAAGATTGTAGTAATAGAGATTTATAGATTCTAACGATCAATTTAAGTTGGACATACCTCACAAACGAATTTGTAGATGTCTAATTAGATATAGGTAGAGATAAAACGCAAATCAAAACTTCATACTTTCTTGAAGTTCAAAGAACAAAGAGTTACAGAGAGAGAAATTCGTTTTTGGGATTGAGCATCTCGTTTTAGGTAAATATCCATTGATTTGGTAGGTTACTTTAATCAAATACAACGGATTTAGAAATAATATACTTTGTGGAATTCAAAGAATATAGAGTTACATAGATAGAAACTCGTTTTTTGAGAGGGCAACTCGTCTTTGTTAAATATCCACTGATTTGGTTAAATATTTATGGAGTTTAGGGAAATAAAGATTGGTATTAAATATCCAACATAAATATTCTTTCATAAAATTTATGGAAAGAGTTATTAACTTAACCAGTATAAACCTTTGGTTTACCAATGGTTAAAAAATATTTATGAAAGGGCAAAAATGAGAGATAATTAAAGGATTGATGCATGGGGCACACCAAATAGTTAATTTTTGGACTTATTTTACATATGGTTATTTCCCTAATGGCCCCCAACTTTGTGACCAGCTTCCCGCCTGACCCCCAACTTTGTGACCAGCTTCCCGCCTGGCCCATATGGCCCCCTTCCGTTATAACACCGTTACTCTCTATCTTCCATTTCTTTTCTCTCTCCTTCAGCATGTTTTCTCTCTCTGCCACCTCGTTAAAACCAGCCAATTCATCATCTTCTCCGGCTAAGGTCGTCGGTCGACCAATTTTTCGGTCGGCGACCTTCAAACCTAAAAAAAAATAATTTATTTCATCTCTCCTCTCTCTCTCTCTCTCAAAAAAAATAATAATTTTTTTTTCACCTCCCTCTCTCTCTCAACTCCGGCGAAGGGGGTTACCCTTCGCCGGAGGACCTTGAAGGTCTGCCCGAGCAGATTTGGAAGGTCTGTTCCGGCAGATCTGTTCGAAGAGAGAAAGTTTTTTTTTTATGTTAAAGGTGACCGGCCAAACTTTTTATTCCGACCGACGACCGTTCGCGCGAAGAAAAAAGGTGAAGTGGTGTGATGGAGGGGAGATAAGGTGAAGTGGAGGATAAAGAAATAGGTGATGTGGCTTTCGTGTATTTATCTTTTTTTTCAGAAATAATTCCATTTTGGCCCTCGAGGACAATTTAGTAAAATATTTGGCCATTTAGGACCAAAACGGTGAGTTGGTCACAATATGGGGGTCGAACGGAATCAACCCTTTCTTAAATGACTTTATACTTGACAACTATCACGGTTGAATTTCAGCCGAGTCATGTAGTCTGACAGAACTTTTTTTTTTTGAGACAGAACTTAGAGAGAAAAACTGTTTGAGGTTCTAAATTCATTTGACCACACTTCAGTCAGGATTCTGAGTGGCCTAATGGCATCATGGCAGGACATACTATCCTGGACTGGATGGCAAACATATAATATGCGTTTTTGTGAGTTAGCTTTCAGAAGTGAAATGCTATCTGATACGAATATTTTTCCCTTTACTTTTCTTTTTCATTGAAAAGGAAGCAACATATCACTTTCTTTACAAAATTTAAGCCAATGAGGTGGGTATCAAAACCTAATCTGATCTACTAGGTGGTTGAGATTAATTGGAGCTCAGATTTTTAGTTCGAATTGTCCGAATCCACCATGTTACATGTTTCTCTAGATGAAGTCGCTTATCTTGATGTGTTAGAAATTGAGGCCAAATTCAAATCGAGTACATAGTGATAGAGTACTTAGAAAGAAAAAACTCGGCCAGAAACTGCTAGCTAGGCTTATAGGAATTAGTCTAAAGTTCTCCCTAAAACAGAACATAGAACTAGCAAATGGGGTAGAAAGTTGCATGAAAAAGGATAAATTGAGTTGTTTAAGTTGAACAAAAAAAAACTGTATTTTGAGATCTACATAAAAATGTTACCCATGTAAACTTCTGAGAGAGAGAGAGAGAGAGAGAGATCAATAATGTCATGTCATACATGGAATGACATAACAACTAACACTAAATGGTGGCTCCCTCAAGAATTGGAGGTTGCTCTGTCGACAATCCGGCTGTATTACCATCAGCTATGCTCTTGCCTATAACAAAAACAACCAAGAAAAACGATCATCACGGAGAAATGACAAAAAAGAAACACTATCAACATATTTACGCCGGAACTGTGTGATTGAAAAAGTTTTACTTCTTGTGTCTCAGACGGTAGCTTCAATTTCATCAGAAGTCGAAGCAGCTCCATTTGGGACGTCTTCTGCACGAAGCTGAGAAGAAACGTCATCAATAGCTTCGTTAAGCTGTGCAATCTTCTCGCTCAGTATCTTCCTCGTCTTCTGTTCTCGTCAATAAAGTCATCAATTCAACATCAGCTAGTGAGAGAACTAACTAAAAGATTGTATTACTCTTAGATTTCGGCAGTACCATTTGCTACAAAAGTTTACTTATTTTAAACAAATAAACAGTCAAGAGTAGTGCTTACCTCCAGAGCTTTTTCTTCGTCATATATAAATTTAGGCAGCTTTCTCATCAAGTCTTTTTTGTCAGCTCCAGCAAGAGCTTTACTGATCTGAAAGAAATACCCTTAGTGAACAACCAAAGATTGGATCATTGGACTACTAGATATGATTTGTGCTTAAGGGAGTTCAGTAGAAAAGCCCACTACGATAAGCCAATCATATAGCTGTTAAAATTTCTAAAAAGTATTTAGCTGGGGAGAGCAAATAACAATACAACTTAACGAACAAATTCTAGAGCATCCAAGTCCCCTAAACAACTAAAAACTGTGTTACAAAGATACCGGATCTCCCCGAGATATTTTTAACAACGACAACCAAGATCAATTAATACATAAAGTAAAGAGACTGCAATTACCTGAGGTGCATATACACAACCAAGTGTTCCAACGATTATTCCTCCTAGAACAAACCCACCAACAAAGATACTTCCATTGCTAGGTTGTCCACCATCTCCACTGTACTTGCACGAAAAAGAGTACTTTATAATTCAAAAGCTTGAATACGACTCTTTGGTTCAAGAGAAGTGTTTCGGTGGAAAACAACATGAAAGGGTGAGAGTTGAGACAGAGATGCTAGCTTATCATGACTGAATATTCACTCAAAGTAATACCCATTACACAAAAGTAATCTGAGGGGGCCTAACTGAATGTCAGAGTGAAGAAAATAAAAAGCACATTAAGTGAATTTCGTAAGGTACAAGTGAAATTCATTTTGCAGATATCAATTACACAGAACTAGCACTACCGATATCTCAAATCACTTTTACTTTGAAATTTCATATAGGTTCTTCGTGGAGAGTCTCCGACTTCTAGTATGAGATTGAAGTATTAAGAATGAGTTCAAACTGAAACTTTGGTATGACTGCGAACCAAAAGTGTAGTGTCCATGTGACATGTTAACCTATGAGACTACGTTGCATTTCCAGTCTACAGATCAGAATCAGGTGAATGGACAAACCAGAAAAAAGATAACCGGGCGATGGGTGACTTAGTACCTATAACCTGCACGAACAACAAGTGGCTTGTTCGAAGTTGAAAACTTCGTTTTCCTCTGGTTGGTTGTGTTGAAAGACAATTTACTGGGAGCTAAATTCACTAGGCATTGATCCATAGACTCTAAAGGTGAACCTACAAGGAAAATTAGCAGATGGATTAGAGAGGCAAACAAGCTCGCAGAAAAAGAAAAACTAACACATGTTAATTGCGAAAAAGAAGATAAAACACATTCTTTCGGTATTTCGGTTTTTTCAGACAGTAAACATTGTTGTCCTTTTAATGATCTAGAAATATTTAGTTCATAAGAGAACCTTATTTATGCCTAGTCAAACATGACAACTCTAACTGGATAGGCAAGTGAGTAGCAAATAATTGTTTTTGGAATAAAACAGGTTTGAACACATTTATGTGGTATGAACCAAAAAGTTCTAACTCAAACAAGTTAAGATCGACCTCAAATGTTTCTCCGTAAGGATGAAAGAACCAAGGTCATAACCTCAAGAGTTATCATGGGATCCACCACCTCCTGGTGTAGTGGTTGGATACCCACTCGCAAACCCAGAGGTCCCAGGTTCGATTCTCAGTGGAAGTAGAAATCAACGATTTATTAAACATGAGTTATTAAGGATATAAATAAAGTAAGGTATGGAATAAACGTTCTCTAGGCTCCATAAAACAGCTTTAAGGGTCTTTACACAGCCTTTAGGGTCCTCCAATATGACTTTGACTATGGCAGCTATAGGGCTTATTAAATTCATGATTATCAACATATTATATATTTATGTCGTATCCATGCCATGTAATGACTCTTGGAGTCCATGTAATAAAAAAAATAGTTATCATGGGCCATGAACAAAAATTGGAAACCAGATGTCCGATGACACTCGAGTTCTTGTTCCGCCTATCTCGAAAGGTTGTAATTCTCATTAGACGACACCGATGACAGAAAAGACCTACTTGTACATCCAAATTGTGTTCATGGAGGGCTGATACTAGTTTGTTTTATAATGATCCAACTCTCGAAGGAACCCGCCTACTTTTCTAAAACAACTACAGTTTAGTACTCCAATATTGTTGGTCTAATATAAAACTAATCATGGCCATTAAATAAGTATTTGTTCGCGCATTTGTTAGATGAACAAAGAGAGGAGGAGCTAATTGGAAATCAACTAATTGCAAAGTTCAATCTATCTGTTTGAAAATCAGACCAGTAGAATCACGAACGAAATAGATTTATAACTTTAAATTAGGAATTTGTACCCAAAAAAGAAGAAAAACACACAAATTACGAGATGCTAACAGAAAATAAAAAAAAATGGACAGATCAGGATGAACAAACACAACCTAATAGAAAATGAGAGTATTACCAGAGTGGATCTTAGGGTTTCGAACAGAGACGAAGGAACTTGCTAGAGCTGTCATTGTTTAATGGATTTCAGGAACAAGAGAGAGAGAGAGAAAGAGAGTGACGAAGAAAATGAGGGAGGAGAGGCAAACGAGAATTGTCCTTCTATTGTTTACACCGATGCTTTTTGTTTGTATCATGATCTTATAGGCACCTCCAACTTGAGCATGAACTACCCAGTTTCCATTATTAAGTACCGCCCAGCTCTAGTGGGTCTAAAAACAGTTTATTTTCCTCAAAATTCGAAACCTGACACGAGGTCTGATTGACTCCGAGTTTTCTAACTTTTTTTCCTAGCATGTAATTTCTGATTCGTCTGAATAAAGCATTTGAGTTAATCTATTTGATTCAGACTAGTCCGATTCAAATCACGAGTACCTAAAGCTACCTTGGGCCCTCTAGGTTCATTTTATAGAGGCATAGGCAGAGTGTTCACAAGTCACAACATATGCTATCTCTAACATTAAGCTTTGACATCATAACCCAAATCACTTGGCCCAATAAGCATCATTGGGCACATTCTCTAGTTATTAGTGTTATTTACAAGAAAACTGAGCAACTATTTTGGTTTATCAGTTTTAAAGGAAATTATTAAGTTTGTGGTAATCGAACTCAAAATATAACTGTAAAAGATTTAAAATAATAGTATATTTTTTATTACATAATTTTTTTTCCTCATGTCAAACTATTATTACATGTCCGGATTATTAGAGTGTCATTGTTCTATGTGAGATTATTCTGTCTAACTTAAAATATCTATTGGCAATGAGTGGAAAGGCTTCCGATATTATATTTTGTTGGAAATACGGGGGAGAGAAATAAATAATAAAAAATATAAAATCTTCGTTTGTTGTGTCGTGGTATGGAGGTCATTGCCCTGAAACTGCTTTTCGTGGTAAAAGAGTCATTTCACTTTAAGCCCCCAGCACCCGAGCCCTGGGGCTCACAGCCCAAAGGCCCCAAGCTCGCCACGCTGTGTGTGTGCACGCGCGTTTGGGAACCTTCTCTACTTCACCTAGTTGTTTACAATAAGTTGTCAAATAATTCATTATAAAGGCTATCTAGTTTCACTAGTCAAAAGATGTGAGACTTTGAGTTATAAGGAAAAATGACTATGAAGACAAGAAAATCCTGACTAGAAACAAGTGGGTGAGGTTCACTCTCAATTAATTTCAAGAATGAAATAAACCTAACATACTCTTTTGTTACTTTACTTTTCACACACACTGGTTACTTAAAATATCATTTCCTCATGTGCGACTTTTCTCATACGTCTCTCGACATATTACGTTTTGTGAGCCTAATACTTGTCTTTTTTTTTGTTTTGTGCCGTAGGACATGTGTGACGATAGTCCTATCACACGAGACCCAATTCTTATACAATGTTATGTCTGGTATTCAACTCAAAACGAATTTGTAATGAGTGGAGAAGGCTTATATTCTTGATTATTAGTGTACATTTTTTCCATACAGAATTATTCTCACAGGAAAAAAAGAAAAAGAAAAAACACCCTCTATTGCTGGTAAAAGTGTTTCTCGTTGTTAAATTTTTATGTAATTTTACTTAAACTCAAAATTGTTTTTATTTAATTAAGTTATTAGTGAGTTAAGTTAGTGGGTAGTTATTTTCTTTAGTTGATTAAGTTAGTGGGTTAATGGATGAATTAGTGGAATCATGTTACTAGTGGTCTTAGTTAGTGGGTAGAATTTGGGTCTATAAATAGACCAGTCTTTGTAGTTTATTCAATTCAAAAAAAAAAATCAAATCAAATCAAATCAAATCAAATCAATTCAAGTATTCAATTCAAGTTAATATCTTCTTTATTCTTCTTTGTTTGTGCAAGTATTTTTAATTTCCAACATTTGGTATCAGAGCTAGAATTATTTTGTGATTACTAACCGAATTACAAAATGAATGGATCAATCCAACCTCAGCTTCCGCGATTTTGTGGGAAAAATTTTGATCAATGGTGTATCCAAATGAAAGCATTATTTGGCTTCCAGGAAATTTGGGAGGTTGTCGAATTTGGGTATGTAGAACCAGTTGATCAGGTAGCACATGAAGCTATCTCTCAGGTCCAAAAGGATAGTTTGAGAGAGAACAGAAAGAAGGATAAGAAGGCATTGTTCTTTCTCTATCAAGCTGTTGATGAGATTGTCTTCGAGAAAATCTCAAGAGCTGAAACAGCTAAAGAAGTGTGGGATTTGTTGCAAAGATCCTACAAGGGTGATGAGAAGGTAAAAAATGTAAGGTTGCAGACTTTACGAGGTGAATTCGAATCTCTTAATATGATTAACTCTGAAAATATTTCTGATTATTTTTCTAGAGTTCAGTCTATTGTTAATCAATTGCGGGTTAATGGTGAAAAGTTAACTGATCTACGTGTTATTGAGAAAATCATGAGATCATTGACAGGTCGTTTTGACTATGTTGTCGCTGCAATTGAGGAAGGAAAAGACCTCTCAACTATGTCAGTTGAAGGTTTGATGAGTTCATTATGTTCTCATGAACATAGGATGAACCAGAGAGCTGCTGCAGGGTCTATTGAACAAGCTTTTCAAAGCAAAGTGACTTTGCTTGAAAAAGGTGGTTTTAATGGTGAAGAGAGCCATGGTAAAGAACCAAAAAAATTTGGAAGGTATGAAAAATCTAAAGTTAGATGTTTTCGTTGCAAAAAATTAGGTCATTATAAGTCAGAATGTAGAGTTTCCAAGAAATATTCAGAGCATGCTAACTTTGCTGAAGATGATGTAGAAGAGGGAGAAATTCTTTTATTAGCTTGCAGAATGGATGAAGATTCGGATGAAAATTTAAATGAAGATTCAGATGAAGATTTAGATGATTATTCGGTAGAAAGTGATGAAGGTGGAGTTTGGGACTGTCCGGTTAAAGATCATCAAATAAAAATTGATACTGATGATGAGACAGTAACTTCAGAATCTCAAGTAATTGAGATTCCACCTATTTCTCCGAATATTCATGAAAACTCAAATCTAGAATTATGTCCCAGTTCAACTTTTATTCAAGTTATGTCATCGAGGTTTGATGGATACGTTGTAAGCAATGATAATGATGATTCTGACGAAGATTTTGCAAGTTTTGCAGATTGCAATCCTATCACTTTTAAAGAAGCAGTAAAAAATGTGGGGCAAATTTTAGCTACGAATGATGAAATTCATTCAATTGAGAAAAATGATAATTCGAGGTTAAATTATCTTCGTACAGGAAATAAGACAAATGGGTTGAAATGGTCTTCCAAAAACAAGTACAAACCAGATGATGGTCAAGTAGACAAATTAATTGTGAAAGAGTATGATCAAGAACCAGATTAATGTGCAGTTTTAAATTGAAGAACAAGTGGCTAATATTTTTATTAAGCCATTGAAGGTCCATTTATCTTTCAAGTTGAAGATCATGATGGGCGTTATGTCGTTTGAGTTTAAGGGAGGGTGTTAAATTTTTATGTAATTTTACTTAAACTCAAAATTGTTTTTATTTAATTAAGTTATTAGTGAGTTAAGTTAGTGGGTAGTTATTTTCTTTAGTTGATTAAGTTAGTGGGTTAATGGATGAATTAGTGGAATCATGTTACTAGTGGTCTTAGTTAGTGGGTAGAATTTGGGTCTATAAATAGACCAGTCTTTGTAGTTTATTCAATTCAAAAAAAAAAATCAAATCAAATCAAATCAAATCAAATCAATTCAAGTATTCAATTCAAGTTAATATCTTCTTTATTCTTCTTTGTTTGTGCAAGTATTTTTAATTTCCAACACTCGTTTATGTTTATATATCAATCATCAATGTTTATGATACATTCATTCTTCAATAGTGGTGTACCACCGGTCAATGTTATTTTGACACGACTTGTCAAGGTTTGTAGCGTGTCATACCCGTTAGTTTCATTTGGCACGTCCAAAAAACAAGATTTGTGGTGGCATAACCATAGGACAAAAATCTTGCCTCTCCCGGCCCCATCACAGACCGACTAAGGCATAAAAATCTCAAACCTCATTGTCTTATAAGAACCCCATAACATCTGACACATATTGGTTCCCAATCCTAGCCCCACTCCAATTTGTACAAATTCACTATTGTGGCTTGGAGGCTTTTAAAAATCCCAAACTCCAGTGTCTTGAATGAGAGTTAATGGTACTTGATTTCTTAGGTTTTCATATTGGTGGCCAACTAACTGTGTCTTGGCGGATAGTTGGATTGTTCCGTTTGAAGCCGATATTCCTTAATACTATACCTTTTAGAAAAAACTGGTGTTTTTTTTTGTTAAAGGAAGAAAAACTGGTGTGACCTTCACTTTCGATGAAATGGTTGAAAAAAAATGGCCCGAGCTTTGGGGAAAGCTAAATAATTTCCGGGGTGTGAAGACTTAGTAAAAAATTAGTCAATTTTGTTTGACAAATTTATTTAGGGGAAAGCAAAATACTTCTCCACCTCAACTCTCTCTCTCTCCAACTCACCTCTTTATCTTCTCCGATTAGGTCGCCGACCGGAAAAATACTTCTCCACCTCAGCTCTCTCTCTCTCCACCTCAGCTCTTTATCTTCTCCGATTAGGTTGCCGACCGGAAAAATACTTCTCCACCTCAGCTCTCTCTCTCCACCTCACCTCTTTATCTTCTCCGATTAGGTTGCCGACCGGAAAAATACTTCTCCACCTCAGCTCTCTCTCTCTCCACCTCACCTCTTTATCTTCTCCGATTAGGTCGCCGGTCGGAAAATTTTCCGACCGGCGACCTAATCGGAGAAGACAAAGAGGTGAGGTGGAGAGAGAGTGAGGTGAGGTGGAGAGAGAGTGAGGTGAGGTGGAGTGTTTTTTTTATTTCCCCTTAAAATTTATTTCCCCAGAAAATTTCTAAAATTCTATATATTCCTTTTAAAATTTTACACCCCGAAAACTATTTAGCTTTAACCAAAGCGCTGGCCCAAAAAATGACTCATATCTTAAAGAGAGTATGAGAACAAAATCTCAGGTCCTGTTTTACCAACTACCCCCCCAAAGCCCTAGCAGTCATTACGATGGGCGCCTCTTGATTTTACCAGGCAGAATTCTTTCTAGGGGTATTTAAGTCATTTTCACTTACTCAAGTCACACAAAAAAAGCCCTTGTCAAGTTTTACGTTCTTCCCACAACCAACCCCCATTTTTATCTATCTCTACTGAAAAGAAAAAGAAACTCTCACTCACTCATCTTTCTCTCTCTACTCTTTCTTTGTTTACTGATGACTTCTTCACCATTAATTCGACCTGGAATTTTCAACACTTCTACAACAACAACAACGGCAGAATCACCATCATCAGCATCACCAATTATAGTAGAATCAGATTTCGTTGTTATTCTAGCTGCTCTATTATGTGCCCTAATTTGTGTAATCGGACTAGTTGCTGTTGCTCGATGCGCATGGTTACGCCGTAATTCTACTACTAATTCAAGAACAGGAATCAATTCATCATCATCATCATCTCAAACAGTAGGAGGAGCAGCAAATAAAGGACTTAAAAAGAAGATACTTCGATCATTACCTAAACTGAGTTTCAATGATTCAATGAAACAAAAACTAATCGATTGTGCTATTTGTTTAACTGAATTTGTTAATGGTGATGAGATCCGTGTTTTGCCTCAATGTAATCATGGTTTTCATGTGACTTGTATTGATACTTGGCTTGGTTCTCACTCTTCTTGTCCTTCTTGTCGTCAGCTTCTTGTTGTTTCTAGATGTCAAAAGTGTGGTGGATTTCCGGCTAATAACTCCGGTGCTGATGTTGAATCTGAAATTCAGATGAAAGCTAGAGAAGATGACGTTAATCGCTTTTTGCCTTGAATTTACCTAGCTAGGGTTTCTCTAGTCTCTCTCTCTGTAGTCTGTACTGATGTTATACAGAAAAAGTAGTAGAGACAAAAGAATGATACTGTATTTTATTATGCAACAACCTGTTTCTGTTTTCTATTTTATAGTCGTTCGATGTTCTTATAGATACAGATATCAGATAGTACGAGAGGATCTGACGGTCATAAACTCGAAGCTGAATACGTAGGAAGTGCCAGAAATACAGATTGGTAGCTTCACTAACTTACGCCAGGTGTGCAAGTATGTATGAGAAAAAAGAATAAGGGTATTTTGGTCATCTTAGGAAAATTAGACAGTGAATTACTAACCAATAATTAAGAGAGTAGGTTAGGATCTTTAGTGTTAATAATCAAGTTAGTGTGATAAGTGTAGGAGGAGTTAGTTGAGTGCATTAATAGTTGATTGTGAGAGTTATAAGATGGGAATCATGTGATTTAGATAGAGAAAGAAAAAGCCACCATGGTGGTTGAGTTGATCCTAAACTTGGAATAATGATTCAATGTCCTCCAACTCAAACATTGTGTCATATAGTAGCTGATGGATGTAGACATCTAAATCAAAATTAATCGAAATCAACAACTAAGGCAGACAACTTGCTTTTCGTATCTTGTTTATTGAGTATTATCTCTTTGTGTAGGATTATTTTCACGAGTTTTTTTTTTATGTGTGTCGTTGTTTGAGCTTAATATGTTATCGTCTTTTAATTACGTGACGTAGAGTGCTACAGATTTAGCTCTGATACAATATTAAATTTTTGTACATTTACATTAAAATTAATTGACAATAAATTAATTGACGTTGAGTTGATCATTGGAACACATTTTCATTTAACTATATAACATTAAATTGTAAAACTTAGTTGAAAGTTGAATTGTAGTTTAAATGCATTTGGTGGTAGTTCAACTACGTCTTATTAATTACGGAGTGTTGTTTACACATCTTTGTCTTATTTCTATACTTTCTTCACCTCTTACGAATTAGTGAACATTTTAGCATAAACTCATTATAACTACTTCTTTCTTTCTTAACTTTTATTTCCTTTTTTTTTTTTTGAAGTAACTTTTATTTCCTTTTATGATATAGGAAAACGATTTTTAGTAGATATTTCTGGCTAGGTCCAATAAATTATTTTCTTTTGTAAGTGTAGTATGACTAAAATTATGCTAACAAGTGTTAAGTCAAAATAATTAAGTATGATTAAAGAGATAACACCACTACAATCATAAGGGAAAAAAGAGTGGGTAGTGATTTTCTCTCAATAACAATGGGAGTTAGTGAATGATTAGGCTAATCCACTAAGAAATGGCAAGAGTAGTTGGTAGTTTTTCACTTTTTTGGTTGGTTTTGTACTTTACTTAGTAGAGCACAAGAGAGAGACAAATATTACCAAATTAAGAATACCCAAAAAATCCCAAATTTCCTCACTAACTAATAATTAAGAAATAAATACAAATAGAATTTGGTTGTGTTTTCTTGTGCAAATTTCATCAGCAAAAATTGCTCAACAACTTTTTTGATTTCTTTTATCATAAGTTGGAAATGGCATAAGCATATTCCAAGTCCCATTGCATTAGTTGGCATTTTCTTTTCTTTATTGTTCTTTTCAGAAATTTAGGTTGCATCTTGTTACCAATAATTTACTCTGTAAAACCACGAGATTTACTGAATCTGCTATGAAGTTCACGATTTTCTCAACTATTTTTAGGATATAAGAGGATTTTACAACAAATGCCCGCATACAACTACTGTATGTTTTGATTTGTTATTAATATGTGGGGTTCTACATCATTTTTGTTTATTTTTGACATAATCATATACAATAATAGTTGATAATGCTAAACTTAAAATCAAGTACGACCTTGTGATCTTTGAGGCATAAATCACATAACAAGAAACTAGAATCATCATATTGTCTCATATAATTCACATCTCATCCTCTACTTAATGAATTGACCACTTCATAAAAAACAAAGGGAAAAACTAAGAGTTAATTCCTATATGGCTCCCTACTTTGTGACCAGCTTCCTTTATGGCCCCCCTTTTTTCGTAAATTCAAATATGGCCCCCTATTTTCAAGTAAATGTCAATACTACCCTTCTTAATTCTAAATTTAAAACATTTTAAAAAAACTTATTTCCACCTCACCCCTCTCTCTCTCTCCACCTCATCTCTCTCTACAACTCACCCCTCTCTCTCTCTCTCCAATTCACCTCTCTCTTTCCAACTCACTCCTCTCTCTCTCCAACTCACCTTCATCTTCTCCGATTAAAGACGCCGGCCGGAAAATTTTCCGGCCGGCGACCTCCAAAAAAAAAATTTTTTTTTTTTCCCTCTCATCTCTCTCTCTCTAAAAACTCCGGCGAAGGGGGTTTCCCTTCGTCGGAGTTTTTAGAGAGAGAGAGAGATGAGAGGAAAAAATTTTTTTTTTTTTTTGGAGGTCGCCGGCCGGCGACTTTAATCAGAGAAGATGAAGGTGAGTTGGAGAGAGAGAGGAGTGAGTTGGAGAGAGAGAGAGGTGAGTTGGAACTTGGAAGAGAGAGAGGTGAATTGGAGAGAGAGAGAGAGAGGTGAGTTGTAGAGAGAGATGAGGTGGAGAGAGAGAGAGAGAGAGGGGTGAGGTGGAAATAAGTTTTTTTAAATGTTTTAAATTTAGAATTAAGAAGGGTAGTATTGACATTTACTTGAAAATAGGGGGCCATATTTGAATTTACGAAAAAAAGGGGCCATAAAGGAAGCTGGTCACAAAGTAGGGGGCCATATAGGAATTAACTCAAAAACTAATTAGGCTCGTGACCAAAGAGACCTCTCTACCTCAAAGCTCAAGCCATCATCTCGTGTTGAATTGGATGTCATGACAACATTAATTGTATACTTAGTAGACCGTGTGACACACAAAAATCTACTCATACACCTACAAGTTGGTATCATTTTTCAACGCTCAATTTGAGATTTCTTTGAAAACAAGATTTGCATTTACAAAAACTTACATATTTTTTAGAACAAGTCATGATTTTCCCTATAAACCATCAAGTGGATAGTTGCTGATAAATTCTTTACGAAATTATACAATTCTAGATTTAGTTAAATAATCTTATTTTTATAAGTGTAAAAAGTTATTTTTGTTCTTTCAACTGCGAGCTTAACTGAGTCTAGATTTTTTTTTTTTGTTGAACTGAGTCTAGATAGTTTTGGGGTCATGTAAAGTGTGTAATTAATAGTTAACCCCATAAACAACTTTATGATGGTTAGTTAAGGGTTTTCCGTTCACACGAGGTGCATGTTTCCTCCAAACTTTAGTTAAACCCCTTTCTGATGAGAAGTTAAACCCCATTTTACACATAAGGTTTTTGTGAACGTCTAAACAAGGGTTTTTTTCGCTAAACTGTTTCATATGAGCTACTATAGATCGATGTCCTATTTCACCATGACCCATACTTAAAGCAGTCAAAACGAGTACTTTGGCCTCGTCTTACTCAAGGCCCCGTAATCTAACCCAAGAGACCAACGTTGATTCAATTTTTAGTGTTTAGATACACTAGGAACATAATTCAAGTTGTAATTTAGCAGGCGATGCGATTTGTAAGTTAAAAGTAACAAGTGAATCAATTTCCAGCTATTGTTGAAGGTGATGCGATGGTTGTGATTAATAGTTGTCTATCGACCGAGAAGAGCATGACATGGGGGATTCAACCAATAATGACTGATATACTATCCGAACTCAATAAACTACATGATATAGAATTCACTTAATGCTCAAGATATCTTAATTGTGCAACTCATATTTTAGTAAAGGAAGCTCTTATATTAAATGAAAGTAATGGATTAACTCTAATTAGACTCCAATTTGCATTGTAAGCCAGTTGCGGGCAAATAAACCTAACATTAATTAACTCTTTTTCAATCTATAAATAAAGTCAAGGATAATAATACCTATTTTCACAAGAAAAAATGTCTTCCGTTTTCAATAATTTTTTTTTTTACCTTCTAAGACTAATTAAATGATGAAGCATGTTTTGTTCACGACCAATATCTAATGAGCACCACAACACTCTAGAAGTAATCATACCACACCACGTCGTCTAACTCTGCCACATCATGAGTTACCATGTAAGCATACAAATGAACATCTCCAAAAGTGCATAAAGAAAAAGTTTGAATTTCTTTGAGTGGCCACTAACCCTACTTTTGTTAGTGGGCATTCAAAGAAGACACGTCCAGAGAGTGCGGTCTCTCCTTAATACAAGTAATGGAATGCAATAATTGGATCACACATAAGAGAACAAAAATTTAGATCCTAATATTCCAAATTGGGAGTTTAATATGAAGTGAAAAAGTTGGTTTTGATGATTGTCTTTTAAAAGTTAAAAATGGTAGTAATAAAATACAATCTAAGATAGCGATTCTTTTAGGTTACCACCATCACCATTTGGATGGTGATAGTTGCTCACTCGAGTCAAATCATTTTTAGGTTCTTAGGGTTCTTTTATTTTATTGACACTCGGAAAGAGTTAGTGCTAAGAAGCATAAAGTACATAAGCTCTATTGTCATATTAACTTTAGGTCAAATTTAGGGATAAAAAGAAGTTAACTTGCTGTATTTCAAAAGTAACATCATATATAATCGACAATAAACACTACGAGCTAAACTAGCTAGCAAGTAAACACGTGGAGGAGTGATAAAACTGTATTTAGCTTTGTACGAGAATTGACAAAAAGGTGACAAATGATCAATACGTACGTATACACTTAATCACTACCACAAGAACTAAGAAAACTATTTTAACGCCCACGTACCTTGAGAACTAAGAAAACTATCGGTAAAATCATTGGAGGCCAGAAAACTCCGAAGAACTGAGAAATTACTCTCTTATGCAAACAATTTAATACCTTATTCTCTCGTAAATTCATACTAGATGAACCTTCTCTCATTGGAAACCAAGGGAAAATAGAAGTCTTTGGTGAACTTTCTACTACTCCCTCCCTCTAAAATGGCTGGCTAATCTAACATTAAGCCCCTCTCCTCCCCTGAAGGTTATAAGGCTCCTCCAGCAATGATGCCTCCCACCATCATGAGAGGAAGTGTGATGGAACGTGAGAGGAAGTGTGATGTGTGTCAAATGGTGAAAGTAAAAAATCAACATCTATCGGGGTTTTCAAAATGATTGCCCCTTCAGGAGTGAAAATGAGAGATTACAACCATTGACTTCATCACGGGTTTACCGCGTTCAGTTATAGGCTTTAACGTTAGAGGCTTCAACGCCATTTGGATGATATTCGACTAAATTGGCTCACTTCCTACAACGAAGATGACATATAGTGTAAATCGATTGACTCAACTTTACATCAACAAGATAGTCAGGTCGCATAAAGTTCCAATGTCTATTGTATCAGATAGGGGTCCATCCTTTACTTCACGATTTTGGAAAAAATATTGGGCCTTAATGAGAACATCTCTACATTTCAGTACACCATTTCACCCTTAGACGGATTGGCAGACAGAGCGAGTAAATAGAGTACTTGAGGATAAATTATGATGCTTAATACTATAATTAAGAGATGTTGGAAATATAGGGTAGATCAACGGAACTGTCGGATAGAAAACAACTGATTCACTGTGTCGTGGTATGGAGGCCACTGCCTTGAAAGTGATTTCGGAGTAACCGGGGTGCTAATTACTTGATTCCGATCACTCCCCAAGGATTGACCACAACTTACTTCCTCTGTCTGCACTAACAGAGATAGTAATGGAGATAACAGAACTCGAAAGCTTGAACAGTCAGAAAGAGGAAGATAGCCGAAATTGAGTTGTGTATTTTCTCTCTTGATTTCGGCCGGTATATATAGCCTCTGAGAAAACCCTAACCGCCTAGGAAACGTGGTAGAGAAGTTAAGGGAGTGGGAGATAAACTCAGAAACTGATTAACCCTACGAAATCAGTTAGAGATATACTCAAATACTGATTAGGTTAATCCCGCCGACTTAGTCAAAATCCGAGTTTGAGTAAAACTACTCTTCGTGGCAAAAGAGTCTTTTCACTATAAGCTCCTAAGCTCCTAAGCTCCTAAGCTCCCAAGCTCCCAAGCTCGCTCCCAAGCTCCTAAGCTCCCAAGCTCCCAAGCTCCCAAGCACCCAGGCACCCGAGCACCCAGGCACCCGAGCACCCGAGCACACGGGCACGCGGGCACGCGGGCTCACGGGCCACGGCCCAAAGGCCCAAAGGCCCAAAGGCCCATAAGCCCAATAAGCCCAAATAACCCAAGTAGCCCAAATAGCCCAAATAGCCCAAATAACCCAAGTGGTCCAAATAGCCCAAATAGCCAAAGAGACCAAATTGGTTAAAAACCCAAATGCCTCATATGTGTGCGCGCACGTGTGGGAGCCTTCTCTACTCCACCATGTGCTTTACAATGAGTTGTCAAGCAACTTATTATAAGGCACATTTAGTTTCACTAGTTGAGAGATGTGGGACATTAATTGTCTAGAGAAGGAGAGCTTTGAATGCCATCTTACATCTAGAGGTGGACCCCACCCATGTGCTAACTAGAAGACAAATAGTCTTGACTAGTAGTGAGTGGGTGAGGCTCACTTCTCAATTAATTATTAGATGGTAATGGGCCCAACCATGGAATCACCCAAATGGGCCCAACCATTGTATAAACCCAACAATCCCCCACAAGATGGCTATCAAAGACTTCTGACTGCTAAGCTGGAAGTGGGACATGTACTTAAGTGTTCAATATCTTTCGATTTGAATTGACACATAGTGGAGTGAGGCAACAACCAAAAATAAAGCAGCCAAGTGAAATTACTCTTGAACTTGGAGATTTCTGGCTGAGACCCCCACAACACATACGATACCCGGTGAGTTCTGCGTTCTCCGCGATTCGTTCATGTTCATTAAGTAGGCCCTGAACATACCTTGGGACTGGTGAGGTTTTAAGAAGACTGCTGTCTGTCTTCTATAGAGGGCGGCCTTACACCCTCGGGCTCACTTAGGTGATTTCTTTGAGTCTACCTCATCGCAGGCTCTGACCCCTTACTCGGGTCTTGAAATCATTAAGAACTTTGGAAGTTCATCCTCATCATCATCATCAGCAGCTAAACACCATATAGTCCGTCTCAATAGGACCACCATTACGGTAATGGATATATTAGCTATCGGTGTATTCATCAAGTCCGTCTCATTAGAACCACCACAAAGGGCTATGAATACATTAAGAGCCTTAGGCTCATCCTCAGGTCCAACTCTGACCCCTTAATGGAGCTCTGCTAGTTTTACTCTAGCTGACTCCGCTCCACGTCACAGGAATGGAAAATCAGCACAGGGGCTTTAGCCCCATTCCTTTAGACGTCTCGAGAACTAGTCTCCTCGTTAAGCCTTTAGTAAGTGGGTCTGCCAGATTCTGTTCTGACCTCACATAATCCAAGGCTATTACACCATTTTTCAGCATATGCTTCACTGCAGCATGCCTTATCCTGATGTGTCTCTTCTTGCCATTGAACACATTATTCTTTGCAACAGCAATGGCAGCCTGTTAGTCACAATGAAGGGAAATTGGTGTAGTTTCCCTTCCCCATTGTGGTATGTCTCCCAAGAGACTCCTCAACCACTCTGCCTCCTGACTTGCCAGTTCAAGAGCGATAAACTCAGACTCCATAGTGGAACGTGCTATGCATGTCTGTTTTGAAGACTTCCATGACACAGCACCTCCACCCAACACAAAAACATAACCACTAGTTGAACTGACTTCATCATTGTCAGTGACCCAGTTAGCATCACAGTAGCCTTCCAGCACTGCTGGGAACTTTCCATAATGCAGGCCTAGATCAATTGTGCCTCTTAAATACTTAAGCAGGCGATGAAGTGCTCTCCAGTGTTCTTCACTTGGGTTGTGTGTGTATCTACTGAGTCTATTTACTGCGAACGCAATGTCAGGTCTTGTGTGATTCATCAGAAACATCACGCTTCCTATGATCTTAGCATACTCGGATTGTGAGACACCTGGTCCTTCATTCTTCACCAGAGTTGTGCTAGGGTCATAGGGAGTTCTCACAGGATTCACATCATAGGAGTTGAACTTTCTCAGTATCTGTTCAACATAATGAGGTTGACTCAGAGAGATGCCATCTAGGGTTCTCTTGATTTTGACCCCTAGTATGACATCTGCCTCTCCTAAGTCCTTCATCTCAAACTTAGATGACAGAAAGGTTTTTACCTCATTCACATCATCTTCATTGGCACCAAAGATGAGCATGTCATCAACATACAGACATATGATGACATATCCAGACGTACACCGTTTAGAATATACACATGAGTCTGAGTTATTCACAGTGAAGTCATTGCTCAACATGGTATCATCGAATTTCTCATACCATTTCTTGGGTGCCTGTTTTAGACCATAGAGGGACTTCTTCAGTCTACATACCTTACTCTCCTGACCATGGATTACGAATCCCTTTGGTTGAGACATATAAATCTCCTCATCTAGATCTCCATTCAGGAAGGCCGTTTTAACATCCATTTGATGTATTACCAGGTCATGCATGGCAGCCAACGCGATAAGAGACCTAATTGTGGTGATTTTAGTCACTGGGGAGTAGGTATCAAAGTAGTCAAGTCCCTCTCTCTGTGTAAAGCCTCTGATCACCAGTCTGGCTTTATACTTATCTATGGTCCCATCTGGCCTAATCTTTTTCTTAAAGATCCACTTACTGCTAATGGGTTTACACCCTTTAGGTAAGTCGGCCAGCTCCCACGTATGATTAACTAGGATAGGGTCTAGCTCACTTTTTATGGCCTCTTTCCATAAGCTTGCATCTACTGAAGTTATGGCTTCATGATAAGTCTTTGGATCAGTCTCAATTAAGAAACTAGATACAAACTCATCGTTAAGCCAGTCTACACCTTCAGATAGAAAAGCAGTAATGAAGTCGGGACCAAAAGTTTTCTCTATCCTACGTCTCTTACTTTTCCTAAGTTCTGTTCCATCTTCTACACTATCTGTGGTGGAGATAGATGGGAGCATACTGTTAGGCACTTCTTCATGTGTGGGTAAATCAGTAAGTGACGAATCATTCCTAGGAATATTTTCAACAGGTAGTTTCAAAGGAAACTCATGCTCAAAGAATTCAGCATCTCTAGATTCCGTTATTGTTTCATCTTCCAATAACATGAATCTATATGCTGCACTATTTTGAGCATAACCAATAAATATAGAATCAACTGTCTTTGGTCCGACACTGACTTTCCTAAAGTCAGGTATACCCACTTTGGCCAGACACCCCCACACTCTTAGAAATTTCAGGTTAGGTGCATAACCTTTCCATAATTCATAAGGTGTTTTGTCTAGCCCTTTGTGGGGTACTCTGTTGAGTATGTGGCAGGCAGATAAGATCGCCTCCCCCCACAGTTCATCGGGTAATCCTGAGCTTAGAAGCATGGCATTCATCATGTTTTTGAGTGTCCTGTTTATCCTCTCCGCAACACCATTATGTTGTGGCGTATAAGGAGCACTAAATTCATGGATGATTCCATGTTTTTCACAGAAGGATTTAAGGGTGTTAGAGTTATACTCTCCTCCCCTGTCAGACCTAAACCTCTTTATTTTTCTGTCTAGTTGGTTTTCTACTTCAGCCTTGTAATTCAGAAAAGCTTCTTCAGCTTCATCCTTAGACCTCAAGAGGTAAACTTTCGTGTACCTTGAGTAGTCATCTATGAAGGTAATGTAGTATCTCTTACCTCCTCTGCTAGCTAGGTTTCTGAAATCAGCTAAGTCTGAGTGTACTAGTTCTAAAAGTTCTGTCGTTCTAATTGTGACATTCTTAAAGGACAGTTTCGCATGTTTAGCTTCTACACATATGGGACATCTAGTGTGATCATCAAGATCGTCTGCACTGATGATTCCATTCTCTTTAAGTTTCTTAATAGAAGCGTAATTAACGTGTTATAGTCTACCATGCCATAAATTAGAAGACTCAACGATATAAGCAGAACTAGAAGTATTATTAATTTCTGAATTGACGTTCACTACAAAAAGGCCCCCACTCAGATATCCCTTCCCAACAAAGACTCCATTCTTAGAAATTACAATTTTATCAGACTCAAAAACTAATTTTAAACCAGCTTTGTTGAGAAGAGATCCCGAGATCAGATTCCTCCTTAGGGTGGGCACGTAGAGAACATCGTTCAGAGACAGATTCTTTCCAGAGGTGAGTTTCAGAAGAACCTTTCCTTTGCCCACGATTCCAGCTTTTGCAGAGTTGCCCATGTAGACGCTGGATCCATCGTTCATCTCCTCGAAGGTCTGAAACATCTCTCTGTTTGCACACATATGCCTGGAAGCTCCTGTGTCTAGCACCCATTCATGTTTGCTTTCCACCAAACAAGTCTCGGCTACTGCAGCAATGATCTCTTCAGGTTCAGCGATATTCAGTATAGCAACGTTTGAGCGTTGGTCCTTCCTCTGGTTGCACTGGTATGCTTTGTGTCCTGATTTTCCACAGACATAGCAGAGACCTTTCGATTTCTGGATCTTCGAGTTGGACTTGACTCCTCCAGTCTTACTCTTTCCAGACTTCTTCTTCTTCTTATTAGTTTTGGACCTGTCTTTGTTTCCAGAGGGAACAGATTCAACCAAGTTAGCAGAAGGGGAATTCAAAGAGAGGTTAGCAAACTTATCCTTGAGGCGATTTGCCTCTTCAGTCCTCATGTGACTGATCAGCTCCTGAAGGGACATGTCCTTCTTCTTGTGCTTCAGATGGTTTCTGTAGTCACTCCAGGATTGAGGAAACTTTTCCAGCAGAACATTGGCTTGAAGGATTTCACACATCTTCATGCCTTCAGCAAGTATTTCAGCAACCAGGTTCTCATAGACATGAACCTGCTCCATGATGGAAGAGTCATCGTTGATTTGGAACTGTAACCACTTTCCCACGATGTACTTCTTCCTTCCAGCATCGTCAGCTCCGTATTTCTTTTGAAGGGTATCCCAGATATCCTTAGCCGATTTGTAGTTGACAAACAAGTCGAATAACTTGTTGTCCATATGATTCAGCAGATGTCCTCGAACGATTTTGTTGTCTTTCTGTTGTTTGACAACATCACCATTCGAAGTAGAAGACCTATCCTTAACAGGGGTAATATCGATGTCGATTGAAGAAACAGTGGATAAATCCTCGAACAAAATATAATCAACTTCGAGTTGTTCGAAGAAGATAAGCAGCTTCTGTGACCACCTCTTGTAGTTAGTTCCGTCAAGAGGGATCATCTTTGACATATCAGGTAGGGTTTTGAGATTAACAGCAGCCATTGATCAGAAAATCACTTTCAAATTGTTGGAAATATAGGGTAGATCAATGGAACTGTCGGATAGAAAATAACTGATTCACTGTGTCGTGGTATGGAGGCAACTGCCTTGAAAGTGATTTCGGAGTAACCGGGGTGCTAATTACTTGATTCCGATCACTCCCCAAGGATTGACCACAGCTTACTTCCTCTGTCTGCACTAACAGAGATAGTAATGGAGATAACAGAACTCGAAAGCTTGAACAGTCAGAAAGAGGAAGACAGCCGAAATTGAGTTGTGTATTTTCTCTCTTGATTTCGGCCGGTATATATAGCCTCTGAGAAAACCCTAACCGCCTAGGAAACGTGGTAGAGAAGTTAAGGGAGTGGGAGATAAACTCGGAAACTGATTAACCCTACGAAATCAGTTAGAGATATACTCAAATACTGATTAGGTTAATCCCGCCGACTTAGTCAAAATCCGAGTTTGAGTAAAACTACTCTTCGTGGCAAAAGAGTCTTTTCACTATAAGCTCCCAGGCACCCGAGCTCCCAAGCTCCCAGGCACCCGAGCACCCGGGCACCCGGGCACGCGGGCACGTGATGAGTCATGAAGATGTCTCATTCGAATCTCTTAATTTGGGCTAGTTAGTCTATTTCGAGCAGTTACTCTCATGAATTACTTGTTTCTCTTTTCCAGGTATCTTTTACGAAGTTCGGTGCGAAAAATTGCTAAAATTGGAAGAAAGACACAATTGAGGGGGCATTTTGGTCATTTGTTGGTTATGCTAATCCTGGTCGACTTTAATACTCAGATGAAAGTAGAGTCCAAGACGAGTCTAATGGCGAAAACGAAAGTGAAATCGGAGCCCGAGTGCGAAAATTATATCAGGTCAAAGTTCGGGTCAAGATCGGATCTTTCTGTAACACGTGACGCGAATCCGAAGGGAGAAATGAATATTCCGGTACGTTGGTGGACTTATCGGGACAGCTCTCGGGATTTCATTTTAGCTTTTAGTCGGTGTTAGAGGAGCAGAATACTGCCGTAGCCCGAAAGGATCTAGCGGTTGTTATCAGTTGGCTGACACGTGTTTCAATCCTAAAGGGGGTCGCACCATTTTGAAGTTCCCGCGAGACACTTTAGCGCCCAGTCTTAATGCTACGTCATCTCCAGCGCGTGAAATCCAATTGGCCTTAACAGCTCACGTATTTCCTCTCTATCTCTCTTTTATCTCCTATACTGTTATTTAGGAAACTTCCTCTCTCAATCCATTTAGGTATCACGACCAGTAGAGAGAGAGAGAGACGTTCTCTCTGGACAAGCAAGGAAACAACTGAAATTAGAAAGAGAGAGAGAAGGAAAGAAATTCTCAGTTGAGAAAGAAATCTCTTTCTCTTTTGCAAACCGAGAGATGGAAGAAGGAAATCCTATTTTTGTTTCCAGTAGAGAGAGAAAACCGAGAACAACTCGGCTTTTGGTTGATATTTTGAAAAAGGAAGGAAGATGTTTGAAGAGGGATATTTGGAAAGAGGTTTCTCTGTTTAGAGAAGGTATTTTTGAAACAGAATTTTAGTGAGAGAGGAGAATACAGGGAGGATAATTCACTTCCTCTTCTCGGCTGAATGTGGAGGGGATTCGGATTATATAAGAGAGAAGAAACAGAACCAGCAACTTATCTCATCTTTGGGGTCCTCTCGGCTAAGAAAGAAAAAGAGGTTTAGAAAGAGAGAAGAAGACCAGCTCGGCCATTAAAGACATAACCGAGAGCTAGAGAGAGAGGGGGAGTTTGAATCTTTTCTGTGTTTGATTCTTCTTCATCTTCTAATTCTTCTCTTTGTGAGAGAGAGAAGATTAGATAGAAAGAGTTAAGAAAGAGAGAGATACTGTAGAGAGAGAGATTGAATCAAGTTTATCAAATTCAATTAAAATTTCATATCATCTTTGTCTCCTTTCTTTACTGTTCGGTTATAGAGAGAAAGAGAGAGTATATTTCTGGTTTATAGAGAGAGAAAGAGAAGCTTTAGAGTGAGAAAGAAGGATAAAACAGTAGAGAGAGAGAGAAAAACCAGGTGAGGAAAATAACTTTCCCACAGAGAAGTATTTTCCGGGAAGACGAGAAAATCGTTTTCCCTGAGGGTGTGTTTGGCAGAATTTTGGGAAAAACAGAAGGAAATCATTTCCCTAAGGCCCTGTTTGGTTTGGAAATAGCGAAAAAGTTAAGTTTTCTTCCATTCTCTTTTATTATTCATATTTATTCAAATCTCGATCATGATTAGCTAAGACTCTCCATCTAGGATTTTACGATGAAACCCATTTTTGATCTTTTAGAGATATATTTTTTGTATAATTAATTCTCTTGATTGCGTTTAAAAGTTTAAGTTGTTATAATTAGTTAAACTTATTTTCTTTTCATTGCCTATATTTTTAATTTGATACACCATGCTTAGATTAAGTTCTTTGATGGTGTATGCTTATCGATTAATAGTCAATAGTTTAGAGATTTGTTTTTCGAAGTAAAACAATTACCAAGTTTATGATTATCAACGGGTTTTAACGAAAATATCTTCCGGAATTCGGGTAGTTCATTACCTTGAATTTTGAGTTCTAGAAAGAGACATTTAATTTGTGTAATTATTTGCTCTTAAAAGTGATTCTATGTGTGAATTCTAAAATCCTAGGTTTCTTCCCCCCCATTTGAGTTCGTTTTTATTTCCGTTATTTTATTTAAATATTTTTATCACCAAAACAAATTTTCAAAAACAAAAAAACCGTCTTACTTCCAAGTCTTAGAATAGGTTTCACTTAGTCTCTGAGGAACGAACCGGACTTACCGGAATTATCACTTGACGCCCGTATACTTGCGGGTGGTGACCTATTTAGGAAACTTTCTAGGCCCATCAGCACGCGGGCTCACGGGCCGAGCACCCGAGCACCCGGGCACGCGGGCACCCGGGAACGCGGGCTCGCAGGCTCGCGGGCACCCGGGCACGCGGGCTCGCGGACACCCGGGCTCGCGGGCACCCGGGCTCACGGGCCACGACCCAAAGGCCCATAAGCCCAAATAACCCGAGCACCCGGGCACGCGGGCTCACGGGCCACGGCCCAAAGGCCCAAAGGCCCATAAGCCCAAATAACCCAAGTAGCCCAAATAGCCCAAGTGGTCCAAATAACCCGAGCACGCGGGCACGCGGGCTCACGGGCTCACGGGCCACGGCCCAAAGGCCCATAAGCCCAAATAACCCAAGTAGCCCAAATAGCCCAAATAACCCAAGTGGTCCAAATAGCCCAAATAGCCAAAGAGACCAAATTGGTTAAAAGCCCAAATGCCTCACATGTGTGCGCGCGCGTGTGGGAGCCTTCTCTACTCCACCATGTGCTTTACAATGAGTTGTCAAGCAACTTATTATAAGGCACATTTAGTTTCACTAGTTGAGAGATGTGGGACATTAATTGTCTAGAGAAGGAGAGCTTTGAATGCCATCTTACATCTAGAGGTGGACCCCACCCATGTGCTAACTAGAAGACAAATAGTCTTGACTAGTAGTGAGTGGGTGAGGCTCACTTCTCAATTAATTATTAGATGGTAATGGGCCCAACCATTGTATAAACCCAACAAGAGATAGTTGACAAGACCATTTACCCTTGGCGGACTTCATGCAAAATAATAGTTACCAATCTAACATTGGCATTTTTCAACAAAAAAAAAAACATTGGCATGACACCTTGAGGCGTTATACGGAAGATCTTGTGGCTCACCATTGTGCTGGACAGAGGCAGTATATGCTAAACTAGAAGAACCAGAGGTGCTTCAGGACACATTTGACAATGCCTTGATATGGAGTAGACTCCAAGTAGCTCAAAGTCGTTAGAAGAGTTATGCTAACAAGCGAAGGAAGGATTTGAAGTTTATCGTTGGAGATAAAGTTTTGTTAAAGGTGTCACCAATGAAAGACGTCTTACACTTCGACAAGAAAGAAAAATTATAACCTCAATTTGTCTTTCAGGATAGTTGAGAAGGCGGGCAAAGTAACCTATCGTCTTGACTTGTCTGCAAGTTTGGCATAAGTCAGTGTACTCCACATTTGGATGCTTCGAAAGCATGTGAGAGATGAAGATTGACATTCAGTGATTGACTACCATGATATGGAGCTCCAACCAGATGCATCATATGAAGAGAGACCAGTTCGCGTCATTTATTGTAAAGAGCATGTTCTTCGAGGAAGACTATTTCTGTGGTCAATGTTCAAACGCATCATCACAATGATAAGGATGTTAATTGCGAGCATATGATGATATGCAACTTCATTATCCTAATATTTTCCTTTCACCGGATATGTTGATAACGATACGTGTGAGATATAATATTTTGTATTTATAGACACATTTACAAAAGCAAATCCATCTTTACTATTTACAATGACATCATGACTTGTGAATATTGTTTGTGACTTTCACAAATGTACATGACATGTTTGTGAATAGAAAAATGACAAACTGAATGTGTAAATCTATGTTGTTTTAGGTTGTCAACTTAGAAAGTGAATGAAACCTAAGAGTAGTTGGCTCTATATATGCTTTAAAAAGCGTGGCCTAGGCTTCGCCTAGGCACATATTGCATGGAAATCGGCTATCAACCGATCGACTAGGGCATGAAGCCGATTTTAAAGCGAGTAAATCGACGCCTGTAGCCGGCTACCACGAAACGCTTAGTTAGTTAGTCCCCGATTAATTCGGGCCAGACCAGAAGGCTTAATTTACCAAAAAAAAAAAAAAACGAGATTTTTTAAGTTTTAGGGTTTTAGGGGTTTTCAAAGCAAGCAACGGAACTAATCTCTCTCACTATCACTAATTTTTCTTCTCTTTCCTTCTCTAATTAAGCAAGTAGTAAGTTTTAACTTGTTTTTCATCTTGCTCTATACGGTAATGAATCAAATGTCTATAATTGCTACAATGTGAGTCTGTGGACTGATTTTGCTCTGTAATGTCTATAATTGTTTGAATTTTGGAGGTTATGGACTAAGTTGGCTCAATAATGTACTAATTTGACTCTCTAATGGACTGATTTGACTCTTTAATGTAAAATTTTGGGTTACTCATGGGTGAAATATGAGTTAGTCGACTAATTTGAGTTCTAATAAACTTAATATTGTGTTAATTGTAATTATATATTATTATATATATTAACCGATGAAATCCGACTGGTCCCGATGACATTCCACCTGGTAGCTAGGCCCTAGTTGGCCGACTAGTCTCTATTTTCGATTTTTGAACATAGCTACATGTGGCTCGATGCAAACATAGGTTTGGTGATTTGATAGTGGGTATAAGACAACCTAGTGGACCATGGTCTTGAGTTCTTATATGGTTAAGTATCAATTCCATGCAGGCCTTATCCGATCGCGGTACGGACTAGACGGAATTGATAGTATCAGGAATATATATCTCTTCTGGGACGGCTCATTTTTCGTCTTGGGTGATAGGGCAAGCAGTTGGTCCGAGGCACAGACATTAGTGGCCATAGATACTATGCTCAAATCAACATTATAATTTCAGGGTGACAGGCTTGCTTAACTCATATAGGAATATGTAGAATCAAACAATATACTAACATGATCATCGCAAAACAAAACAAAAAAAATTAACAAGGAAATGAAAAAAGTATTAGCCGAAGAAATCGAAGCTTTCTGTCTGCTTTATAACAACACCTAGAAATACCATGAGAAATGACTTGCTAAAATTACCTCATTGATTAGTCGGTCTTCGCGCTTCATATCTTGCTCTTCTATGTAATTCTCATCACATTTCGTCCTCTTAATTTATGTCGACTAATTGAATCTTTCGGACTAGAAGCTCGATAATAATGTGTTTGGGGCATTTGAAATTTTCCATTGAAGAAAACTGAATTGATTAATCGGTCTTTGCTGCTTGTTTAGCACCAACAGCGAAAAATTCAGTAATGACTTCAAGAGGCATGCCTTTTGTTTCTGGGACCTTTAGGTAAACAAATACCCATGAGATCACGCAAACTACAGCATAGATACCAAAGACACCAGCAAGACCAATGGAGTTTAGCATCACGGGAAGCGAGTAAGTGACAATGATATCGCCAGTCCAAAATACTAGAGCACAAATTGCGATACAAAGGCCACGGACACGGGTTGGGAAGATCTCTGAGCAGAGGATGTTGGGTATAGGCCCGAATCCCATGACAAAAGTGCAGAAGTAGACTATGACACTGATTGTTGAGATTACCGCGTGAACCACTGAGTTCATGCTCACGACATTTCCAATGACCAGAATGATGAGAGAGATTATCAAGACTGGGAGGGTCGTGAGCAGCAGAGACCTGCAACAAGGAGTAACACACCAAAGAACAATTAATGAGTTTTTTCTTTCAGAAGGAACATGAATCTATATTACGCAAATTTCAACGAAGCAGATTTCGTTGAGTAAAAATGAGGCCGGTTTAGATAAATATACCACCTACCAGATATTAATAACATTTAGGAACGACATATGTTGCAGAAGTAAGCGGTGGGGATTTGAAGGGAAGAAAAAGATTTACCTTCTTCCTGCAAGATCCATGAGTCTCATTGCAACGGCAATACAAGGAAGCATCAATAAGGTTGTGACAGCACTAATAAGGAGAGATGCAGAAGTTGAACTGATGCCCATATTTGAAAGAAGAACTCCAACACCTGCTTGCTGAAGAATCTGAGGCGTGTAGTAGAGAACGCCATTTATGCCTGAAAACTGTATGCCAGAAAGATGTACTAATTAGCGATAAGAAAAATACAGGTATTTTAAATAAGCACGCCTCTAATCGAAGGCTTAAGGTGATTACTGAACTACTTCGCAAAACAGCAACTCTGTTTCATGTTTCAAGATTCAAGGAACTCAAGAAGGATAAAAGGTGCATGATGAGCTGAAATTTTGTGGCTAAATGAATACTAGACGTATTTAAAGCATTTTTCTAGATAAAGTTGCTTAATTTAATGCAGATATTAGATCGTTAATCTGAAAACTTAAACATGATCAGTGTTACATTCAGAATACATGTCACGGGCCGAAACTTCTAATATTAAGAAAACCATCCAATTGACATAAATAATTTGAAAAGCCAGTAAGCGCAAAAACTAAGTACTACTTTTTTTTACAAACAATTAAGTACCCAGTGGCTAGGCACATCGCTCGAGTGGTTACTGCCTAGAAAAATAGCCCGTTATGAAGTCAAAATGTCAACAACAAAGAAATGAATTAGAAATCTTAGTTCAGGAGATTTGATTGTTACCTGCTGAAGTATTTGAATCCCGATACCAACAACCAAAGCATGCTTGACTCCAGGCTCCAGAAGATCACCCCATCTAGGCCCACGGCTAGCAGTTTCAGATGGATGAACCATAGCTGGTCCAACAGGATGCTGCTCCATTATCTCCTTGGAGTAAAGAGCAGGCTGGCTCACTAGAGCAGCAGCTTGGATGAAGTCGCCTTCAGCAGGGACATCACCACCAGGAAGCGAAACAATAGAGCCACGACGAGATCCGGGGACTCCCTCCTGGTGCAAATATATCCTCTTGAATCCTCCTTCTTTTTGCCCATCTTGCCCTTCTCTCTCTGACCATTTCCATGCCAGTTGCCAACCACCACCAATTCCCATACTGCTGACTTGCTCCCCGGTTCCTTGCATGAGACTACTATTACGTCTCATGCTTAAAATGCTCCCATGAGAAGCAGGTGGGACCATGTCTTTCTCCATACTTGTTGTTTGACGTGAGATCAATGGGGTATTCAAATTATCATCAGAATCATTTCCTGCCGCATCAGATGTATAGTCTTCACCTTCTCTCTGTAAGCTCTCCTCATCCCAATTTTCTTGTTTAACATTAGGCTCGGCCACACTGAACATGCTACCAAAATTTGGGAAAAGCATACTTCTCATGCTTCCATTTTCAGGGAGCTTCTCATGAACACTACCAAAGAGGGTAACCATGGGGTCCATAAGACCCATACCACTTTGGCTCAGCATGCTTCCATGTCGAGAGACAGCACCGAGAGTACTCTGTCCAGTCACAGGTTTCGCAACCCAGGAAAGGCCTTCTTCAGGCCCATATAACTTGATTTGATCCTTATCTGCACTTGGATCCTGATCATCATTGAGATCATTTGCTGGACCTATAATGTACTCTTCTATAGATGTGTCACCACCAACTCCAAGACCTTCAACCAGCAAAGCCATCTCACCTATAGATAACATGACATTTAGGAGTTGGACATCAAGACTTTACTTAGCAATGACCACATAACCAACATGGTAGGACGTAAAGGAACATTGTTTCTTTTTCTGAATTCTGAAGTACAGAATAGAAGTCTTACAATTCTACTGCTTCTTTATGTATAAGAACAGCTCATAACTATTATAAATCTTAAGAAAAGATCAAACAAAATTATCTTTAACATGAGATATTTTGGCATTATAACTCTATTCATAATTTTATTGCAAAAAGAGTTAATTCTCTACTTGAATGGCATAAAACAGCTTGGTAAACAAACCTGAGACATCTTCTCTGCTACGCAAACGCTGCAAAACGCGTTTTGCCTCAGCCATTCTCCCTTTACTCACAAGCCAGCGAGGAGATTCAGGCAAGAAAAATACTGTTAATGCGAGGTAGAAAAGAGAAGGTATAGAAAGAACCCCAAGCATCATCCTCCAGTTTGGTGAAGGTGTTAACGAGAGCCCGAAAACCATGCAGTACGACAAAAACATTCCACCAGAACCAGTGAACTGTGGAAGAGTGTTCAGTAACCCCCTAATTTCTGGTGGAGCCGTCTCAGATATGTAAACAGGAACTAGGGTAACTGCTAAACCGATTCCAAATCCATCTAAAAGCCTTGCCAAGAGTAGGATATAGACGTTAGGAGACCATAACATAACAAGACCACTGACAAAGTAGAGAACTGAAGAGATTATCATCATTGGACGACGACCAAGAGAATCTGATATTGGTCCGGAGCATGTTGTGATAGCTGTTGCTCCTATAAGCGACATGGCTACAATTAGCCCTTCTATAGTTGGGTCACTTTCCAAATGGAATTCTTTCTTTATGTAAAGAACAGCCCCTGCAGAAGACAGAGAATTATTTCTTCTACCCAAAACTTTTCATGTCAAAGCATACATTTAGTTCCATATATTTGATCTTTAATCTAGAAATTTCAACCCAGAAAGAAATTCAGCACACTAGAGGCTATTCAGAATCAAGAGGAAGATCACCAGATGCAACAAGCAATCCTATATACTGTTCTAAGTCGGTTTTATGAGTAAACATTCGTCAAACAACTTACCTGCAATAGTAGCATTATCCCATCCTTGCAACAAATTACCAACTGCAGCAGCAATTGCTACAAGCACAGCTCCACTCATATTTCTTGACTGTAATTTGTACTCCTAATCGCTAATTTTAACCTGCTAAAGAAAGAGGATTCAGATCAGAAACCCACAAAAAGCATTACTCTATTATAATCCAGATCAAATCTAGGTATACCAATCATTAAATCAAAACATAATCAATCTATTGAATACCCACAATCCCAACACAAAAATTCAAGCAAATCAGCCCAAGTACAAAATTTAACTAGCTGCTATAAAGAATAATCACTAGCACCAAGCAAATTAGTACTCCATGACTTAATTACACTGAAATCAGGGATGAAAAGAAAAAAAAAAAATGTGACCATTTTATTTCCTGATCATCAGGTAGGTAAGGTACCTTTTGAAGAATCAGAATAACTAGGGCAGCCCTTCAGAGAAAGTGAAGACGAGAGAAACAGGACCAAGAAAAGGCCATATTTATCTATAAGGCTAAAGAAAGTAAGAAACAGAAAGTAGATCAAAACGAGACAGACGATGTCACTGAAATTACAGAGGTGATATACACAGAATTCGATAAACAACAAGCTGTCTATTTGACGGGATCTTCAACTACAGACAAAAAAACTCAGAATAGAAAAAACTTTAAAACACAAAAAAAAAAAAAAAAAAAAAAAATCTGAGTTAATATCGCCTTTTAACTATGAGACAAACAAATACCTGCTATTACGTCAGCTTCTCCTGATCTTCGTCGCTTCAGTCAAGTTTTGTTTAGAGAGAGAGAGAGAGATGAACAACTGTTGTTACTACTCAGAAAACCAGATAAATAAGGAATCAAATCGATTGTTTATGTTCGTCAAATAAGGAAAGAAATCTAAACTCTAATTCATCAAATTTTAACCGCGAAAACTCAAAAATTAAAATTGAAAACCTAATTTTTTTTATTTTTTCAAATGAGACTAATTCAACTTCTTAGATTCTCTCTTCAATTTTATATGCATGAAACAACGAAGAATAATCAATTGAAAACTTCATTTCTCGATTAAAATACCAGTCTCGTCGTTCAGAATGTCAAGACGAAGCTGAATTCCTGATTATTTCCTTCCTTAGTATCTCCAGTTTTCTCTAATAACATCTGTTTTTTTTTTATACTATTTTGAAGCTTTTACTTCTCTCCAACTTTCGAACTTAATCTGAATCATTTCAATTTCTACTGCTAACATTTGAATAAGAGAAAATTAAAGTTTTTCTCGTCATTTTCCAGTAATTACGAGTAAAGGAATCTCTGTGATTAACTAGTTGAAAATTTAGATCTGTCGAATTGTAAAATCAAAAGATTAGTGTAAAATCTGAAAAATTTTAAAATTGATTGATCAAGATCTTGATGAAGGTAGTTTTTTTTTTTGGTGTGTCTGTGAAATTTAGAGAGAGAAAGTAGAGAGAGAGAGAGAGAGCGACTTACCAGCTCCAATCAAAATATAGCTATAGGCTACGGAAGGGAACGTGCATTTGCTGATCTGTTCTTTTCCCTTTTATATGGTCGAAATCGAAACGGGGAGTGATGAGAGAAGAAGATGCCACGACGGAAACGTCTCAAAAATAATAATGTCAAAAAAATCCATTTTTTGAACATTTTTCAAAGGCCAGCGCTTTGGGGAAAGCTAAAAAGTTTCCGGGGTGTGAAGACTTGGTCAAAAATTGGTCAAATTTATTTGACAATTTTATTTAGGGGAAAGCAAAATAGTTTCTCCACCTCACCTCTCTCTCTCTCCACCTCACTTCTCTCTCTCCACCTCACCTCTATCTTCTCCGATTAGGTCGCCGGCCGGAAAATTTTCCGGCCGGCGACCATTAAAAAAAAAAAAAAAAATATTTTTTCACTCTCTCTCTCTCTCTAAACTCCGGCGAAGGGGTTTCCCTTCGCCGGAGTCCCGGTCTGTTGAAGAACAGACCAGTCCGGTCTGTTCTTCAACAGATCCGGCCTGTTGAAGACCGGATCTGTTGAAGAACAGACCGGACTGGTCTGTTCTTCAACAGACCGGAACTCCGGCGAAGGGAAACCCCTTCGCCGGAGTTTCTAGAGAGAGAGAGAGTGAAATTTTTTTTTTTTTTTTTAATGGTCGCCGGCCGGAAATTTTCCGGCCGGCGACCAAATCGGAGAAGACAAAGAGGTGAGGTGGAGAGAGAGTGAGGTGAGGTGGAGAGAGAGTGAGGTGAGGTGGAGATAGAGTGAGGTGAGGTGGAGTGTTTTTTTTTATTTCCCCTTAAAATTTATTTCCCCAGAAAATCTCTAAAATTATGCATATTCCCTTTAAAATTTCACACCCCGGAAACTATTTAGCTTTCCCCAAAGCGCTGGCCTTTTTCAAAATGTTCACAACATATGTAATTATGTTGTTAACAAGACAACATATTTTTTTCATAATTCCATTGTTACCTTTACATGATGACAACATATATCATTGTGTTGTTAAAAAATGTTGACAATATCTATAATAATGTCCCGACTTATTATAAAATGTTGGCGTCATATATAATTATGTTCTTAACAACATATATAATGTATTAGTCAAAATATTATTTGTTCGTTAACGAATTTGTTAAATAGAAAGGATAATATGCATAACGTTTTAATTTTTGTAAAAGGCAAATAAAAAAATGCTTTAGTCTTTATATTTATGTCGAAAGCAAAACAAAAAATGCGGAAACCATTTATTTTTTCACAAGACAAATCCAAAAATGTTGTAGCCAAAAAGTTTGTGTTAGTTTGTCTATGTAAAATGTAAAAGAAAAAAATGCGAAATATTTTGGCAAAACAATGTCTAAGCAAAAACGAATTTGTTCAAAAATTTACAAATTGTTGAGACAAACTAAGATTTGTTCAAAAATTTACAAAATTGTCGAGAGCAAACCAAGAATTGTTCAGAAATGTTCAAAATTGTTTTTGACGTTGATTTAGGCGGAAAATTTCATTTTGGAGGATAAAATTGTATTTTTACCTACTGGATTTTTTCCTCATTATTATTTAGTAGTGGGCCTGATTCTCTTTAACTTCCCCATTTTGGGCCTTATAATTACCGGCCCCCAAAATGAGAAACTAGAATTTGGTCCATCGATATATTCTTTTGTTGAATTAAAAACATATCTTTGTCAAGGTAAAGTTACAAAAATTGTACAATAATAATCATATAATTCCGATATTTTGGTTGACATAGACTCTCATTACAATTTACAAAGGTATTGATACATCATAAGGATGTGATAAACACGATAACTGTGCGAATTTTTTTTTTTTGAAATAAAATACATAAAACATCAAATCTGTCTACAAAAAAAAATAGAAAAACAAAATAACAGAAAATAAG
This sequence comes from Eschscholzia californica, assembly GCF_041429995.1. Classification (NCBI taxonomy): domain Eukaryota; kingdom Viridiplantae; phylum Streptophyta; class Magnoliopsida; order Ranunculales; family Papaveraceae; genus Eschscholzia; species Eschscholzia californica. The sequence goes on from NW_028238198.1 coordinate 31,113,470, forward strand.
AATTGAATGAGATAACTTCGATATGTTTAGCATTCTTTATCCTGTATCCTGCAAGTCCGACAACTCTCCTTGAGAATGATATGGAATTTGATCTTAGGAGTCCTCTCGGTTGATTGAAAGATAAAATCTGTGCCTAACTTCCTGCAACATAGAAGATGAATCAAACAAACACCCAAAGTTTCAAGAAGAAACGAGGATGTCTGCCAGAAGGAACCAAAAAATTATTTCGATTTATCTCGTAAACACAGAGACCATATCAACTCGAGTCCTAATGAATATAAACAAGTCAGATACCTGGTAATTGGGATCGCCGTCATAACACGAGTATAAATACAAAGCTAATCCAACAAATGATCGCAAATGAATTGCGAATAAGGGTGGAAGTGAAAATGTTAAGGAATTTGGATAAGGATGTGTATCTATACGATGACCGAAGACAAAAGTAATCAACAAAAAGTGAGCTGAGAGATGAGAAACCAAAAGTGCACAACAGAGGTGGAAATTAATATGTGAAATATGGTGTCCTCCAGGGTCGAAAGGTAATATAATATTAACACTAAAATGTTTGTAAGAGAAAGGATATGGGCTCATGAGACGTAAGGTCAAGCGAGGGACCCCGCTAAACATAGCTTGCCATCGTGTATGTAAAACAAGTGGTTGAAGTAGAATGTTATGAATCACTGACCTGATCGAAAGGCAAAAGTAGCAAGTAACTAATCCATTAATATTCGAAAACCGATTTTGGTAAAAGGGGGTGAAACTGGGAAGGATATACGAGCAAATTGAATTGAAGTAGGTGGATGGTAAGAAACGATCAAACTGAGATTGTAATTGAAATGAAAAGATCTATAAACGAAATAAACATCAACATTAAACCTGACTAGTCGACTGATAAACGTGTAATATACTAGATCTTCTACCATAATATTCACCTAGTTTTCTCTATTGGTCTCTAGTAGTGCTATTAACTTTCAAGAGTGATGATCTATGAAACCAAATATATACGATTAACCTAATAGGTAGCTCTATGCATAAACCACTAGTTTAACAAGAAAGTGTTAAACTAACAAGTTAGGAAGAAGTAGATCAGATCGGAAGAAGTTATAGAGGGTGACTTCCCTGATTAATGAGATACTCAGTACTATCGAAGGATTTCTTCACAAGTTTGCTTAAAACCCATCTAAACTAGAGAGTTGGAAAGGTATCGATACATCATAAGGATGTGATAAGCACGATAACCATCTAAACTTAAACATTATGGCCTAAAACTCATCTAAACTACAGACCTAAAAGTCTTACCAAATGAGCTAGCAGTTGTTGGCTGAGTTGTTACAATCATTACAAGACGTGCATACGTAATCAAGATAAATGTGGAGATACATCAAATATTATAAATTGGACAAACACTATATCTTTTTCCACTAAATCTTAGTTAAGTGGTGCGTATGCCACACACTCTTCATGACCTTCAATAATCACTTCCAAGTTCCACCAACTATCACCACTACCAGCAACATCTTCTCTTTCACTCACAACCACCACCACCATTTTCGTATTCTATCCATACCGACCAACACTACCATTTTACTTGCATCACCCTTTTCATCTTCATAAAGTTCACGGTGATGTTGGTGGCGATCTTTGGAGAAGAACATGAAAATGAAGGATAAGATGCAGATAGTGGTGGTCGATGAAGGCGGTTGGTAACTTACATGTTTCATTGTGAAAGACATGGTTTAGTTGGAGTTATTGATTAAAGAAGGGTAATTTTGTCATGTGTCGCACGAGCAATTGGCGCACACTCCCTAGACCAAAACTTGATAGATAGGCACATGGAGGGGCATTTTCACATAGAAAAATTCAAAGGGGCGTTTTTACATAGAAAAAATTGAAATGTCCTCAACTTTATCTTGTTGTCTGAGTGCATAAGTTTGAGTCTGTTTCGTCCATACCGCACGAGGTAGTGACATGCAGACTGCTCGGTCCAAACCAATTCCCCCCTCCCCCTTAGTCCCCTTAGTCTAAACTAATTATATTTCAAAAATACGAATACTCAATATCATAATTGAAGTCGATATGATAGGTGCTTTAATTTAATTTAAGTTTTACAAGGCCTCTATTATTTATCTTTTGATTACTCCAAAAAGAAGAAATGCCATGATCTTTGTTGAGGTTGGAATCTAAAATAAGAAAAGGGATATTCGCAATAAAATTGGTGATTTTAAAGTGTAGCGGCCAGTGTTTCAAAAGAAATCCAGCAGGAGCTTCAATTATTTCATGGGTTATTTCCCTAATGACCCCCTACTTTGTGACCAGCTTCCTGCCTGGTCCCCTACTTTACAAGAAATACCCATATGGCCCCCTTCCGTTATAACACCGTTACTCTCTCTCTTCCATTTCTTTTCTCTCTCCTCCAACATGTTTTCTCTCTCTGCCACCTCGTTAAACCAGCCACATCATCGTCTTCACCGGCAGGCCAAATTTCCGGTCGGCGACCTTCAAACTTTTTTTTTTCTCTCTCTCTCTCTAAAAAAAAAAAAAAAAAATTTTTAAAAATTCTCTCATCTCTCTCTCTCTAAACTCCGCCGAAGGTTTCCCTTCGCCGGAGCTAGGTCTGTTCGTGACGAACAGACCAGATCGTGGTCTGTTCGTGATGAACAGAGGTCTGCTCATCACGAATGAACAGAGGTCTGCTCATCACGAACAGACCCTGATCTGGTTTGTTCGTGATGAACAGACCTAGCGCCGGCGACCCTGCCGGTGAAGACGATGATGTGGCTGGTTTAACGAGGTGGCAGAGAGAGAAAACATGCTGGAGGAGAGAGAAAAGAAATGGAAGAGAGAGAGTAACGGTGTTATAACGGAAGGGGGCCATATGGGTATTTCTTGTAAAGTAGGGGGCCAGGCAGGAAGCTGGTCACAAAGTAGGGGGCCATTAGGGAAATAACCCTTATTTCATTGTCTCGTGGCTTTGTGCGACCATACGACCTACTGTTCAAAGCGTTTGACTGTATGATTCTAACCGTTACTTTTAGGCCGTTAATATAGGGAGTGTTTGGTGTATTGACGCTGTATTCTAATAACATGGCCGCAGCTATAATGAATGGTAGTTCTTGTGGAGTTGTGGAATGTTTGGTTTTATTGATGATGGGCCACATTCATGTGTGGTTTGTGCTGTCCATTTATACAAACCAAACAAGTTCTGATTTAACACTATTTAAATAAAAATTTCATAACAAAATTCCGTTATAGGAGGATGCGTATTAGTCTTCCCGATCACTAGTAGCGCTGTCTAATTTGACATTTCAAAGTCTCACATTTTTATAACACCACCATACTTTTAATTTCTCGAGTGGAACACAACTCTCTTCTCACAGTCAATGTGGGATTGTTTACACTACATATAACATATCCTTGATAAAAGTAGGAAAAGATTATGTCAATAGAACCATGAAAAGAAATTTGATATTCCAAAAATGGAGTTATATTAGCCTACAAATTAAATGCAATTTTGGCACCTAGAGTGATATTATAATGCATTAATTTATTATCATTTTTAATGCTATTTTAAAATCTAATTATAATGCATTTAGCTTTTTTTTTTTTTTTTTCGCAAGCATAATGCATTTAGATAGTGAGTAAAGAAATGTCATGTATATTGCACTTTAGCGGCTTTAATGCCATTTAACACTTCATTAAGACTCACTAAGCCATTTGGGACCACACAAAAATTAGAAAACAAAAAAGAAATATATAAACTAGGCCATACTTAGGTGGACATTCACTAGAGAATCATCATGGGTGGTGGTATATATTTCATAGGATCCATTAGTCAAAAAGGTTTTAAAGTTAATATTTAAAAATTAAACCACTAAAAATATTTTATAGACAAAGAACCCTCCAAAAAGATTCCACCGACGTTTAAACACATTATTATATTGAAATTAACATTTTCAAACAAAAACATTATAAATTTGTCCCGATGATGAGGTCATCACGTTATAACATCTATTTAAGCACTGAAACATCCGTTTCTTTTTCTCGACGAGAGAGATAGAAATATCAATTACTTTTAAGTTCTTGTAAAAGAAAAATATTCATATAAATTTCTTTTACATGCTTGTGATTTTTTTTTTTTGCCTTCAACTTCTTGTTAGACACAATTAGATGTAATTTCTTCTCAACACAAAAAAAAAAAAAATGTAATTTCTTCGAAGCAAACTTTTTCTTAGTTATAATAAAAATATAATTCTTAAAAATGTCTCTTATTTTTTATAAACAAATATTAGGAGGGTTTTGTTATATTGGAAGAGTACAAATGGAATCTTGGCCTCCAAATAAAAGGGGCAGAACATGCATTTCAATACAGTAATCATGGAGATTGGAGGAGGGAGGTATGTAGTCGAATCACATTTAGTGCACGTGAGAGACCCTATTGTCATGAGCTAAACACTTGTCTTTTTATGATCAAAGACACTCCTAATGTCTTTTATGAGTTCCAACCATGACTCCAAGAGATTATATAAAAGTGACAATCAATCCAATAGTAAATGAATTAGGGTGGATTTGGAGATTGACAACCGTGTTTCTTTTGTTAAAGAGGATTGACACAATGCTTTTTTTTTTTTTTTTTTGTTGTTGTTGTTGAAGTAGGATTGCCACAATGTTGGTAATTTGAAAATGTAATAAATATAATGTTCAGAAGGGCATGATACTCGAAACAAATCATGGAAACAATACAAAACAGTCCTCTATTGTGTACTAGTCAAGGAAGGTGACTAAGGTCCGCATAATATGTGTATTTCTTTGATTAGACGAATCACTTACCTACAAAAAAAGATCAACTAAACCACTGCTTAACAGACTTGATTTTTGTGCTATGATCGAGCGGTTCTATTAACACCTAGGTTATTTTTCAGAAAATATATAAGCACTCCACTTCTTTTACAAGCGTTTATTTACCTTTACACATGATTCATTCGAACAACAAATAATAGATTAGAAAATATTTTTATATCTCATAAATACTTCTTCTCGGCTGAAATTTAGTTGGGAGAAACTCTTATTGATTAATTTCTAAATTTTATAAAGCAAAAAATAGAAGATAACACTTAAAACTTGGGTGCTTATAAAATATTCAGGTCAATTTTATTTGGGAGATTTTATAGGGCTCCCTCATTTTTGTTAAAAGGCTCCCCCTCAATTATAATTTACCAAGTAAAATGGTTCATGGGGAGGCCTTTTAACAAAATTGGGGAGGCCTTATAAAACTTCCCATTTTATTTTACTCTAATCAAGCTAATAGGCCATCTGTTTATAGCACAAAGGTCAGGTGCTTTAAGCAGCCTCTTTGGAACATCACAGGCGATAAAGTGTGTTTTTTTTTGTTGAACATCACAGGCGATAAAGTGCGTTAATCCTTTATAAAAAAATTTGTCAAAAAGAAATAAGTAGTTAAATTAACAAAATCATGTGTTTGTATTGATATTTATGAGTGTCTTTGACTGTAAAGTTAACCTTTTAGAATTTAAGAAAGAAACTGTTATAAGCTCTTCTTTTTACATTAGTTTTGGATACATTTTTTTGTTTTTGTTTGTTGCTCTTTCTAGTATCTACAAATACATTATATCAGTAAATTATATGTCATGTATACATCATTAGGATGAAATAAGCACATACTTTCGTGAATTATCGTTATATAATATGACATAGAAATATTAAATATACGAAACAGACTTATAACTGTTATGTTTTCAGAAAAAAAAAAAACTCATAACTATTATTTATCAATTTTCCTACTTAACATTATACTTTTGGACACTAAAAATGGTCTAAAAGGCACAAAAATAATCTTAAGGCCATGTTTGGCGCGCGGGAATGGCGTGGGAATGGAATGTGATTCCCGGGAATCACATTCCGGACTATTGTTTGGCTTGTGGGAATGGTGTGGGCCCGGGAATGCGATTCCCTCAAAAAGGAGTAATAGCAAACCCAAGGGGGAGGTGGGTTTGTGATTCCCATTCTCCCGGAATCACATGTACTTAAATTTGTGGACAAATATATCCATAAAAATATTGAAATTACCTATCCCAAAGTTAGATGTCATATAAATTAGTAAATTAGGGGTTTTTTTATTGTATTACCCGAAGTCCCTCTCTCTCTCTCGTCATAGCAAAAGAATCCCATTGTTCACAGGTAAGCTCGTACTTTTTGTTTTTATTCTTGATGAAATCTATCATGCCAGGAACCCCATTGCTGTAGGATACTATTTGAAATTGTTGAAATAACACCAAACCCAAGGAATTATAATCATTAATTTATGTTGAAGTGGTAGCCTGTAGGTTTCTTTTTGTTGAAAAAGTAGGCATCTAGCTTAATCTTTATCAATATAATAATCAATAACATGAACTAGGCATATAGGTTTTTATGAACTAGGCATATAGGTTTATTTTGTTGAAAAGTAGGCACTTAAGTTTTTTTTTTTTTTTTTTCTTTTTTGAGATTTGACCTAGGTACTGTAATCATTAATTTTATAACTACTAACCTCCATACAATTTTTAGTTCAACAAAAAAAAAAAAAAACCTCCATACAATTTTTAACAAAAATAAATACCTTCACACAACATAAACATGTAATTAAATTAGATGCAACAATTATTAATTTTGGTATTTAGTCAAATCTATATAGCATTTTTTCTTTTCTGGCTTATAGTTTTGTTTTGTAATTATTGGTGCATGTAATTAAATTAGATGCAACAAAACAAATTGTCAGTGATCTAGTTCTTACGAATAGAAATGTCTTCATATGCAGTTATGGCTCGTCTAACCACCTCGAGAAAACGAAAAATCTTGATTATTTTAGATAATTTGAGGTTATTATTAAATATGTTGACGTTATTGTCAGCAATGATCGTCACACAAGTCGAACACTACTATAGGTCTTACATACTAAAGTCATCATCGACTTTTACGAATAAATTACGTAGAGAGAATATGCAGAGAATGGTTTGGGATAGCGATTTAGTATGCAGAGAACAATTTCGGATGGACAGGAAAACTTTTACAATTTTGTGTAAAATGTTGCGCACTATTGATAAAGTGTATGACACAAATGAGGTTTGTGTGGAGGAGATGGTCGTGATATTTTTGCATATACTTGCCCACCATGTGAAGAATAGAACTATAAAAATAAGGTTTTATCGTTCCGGAGAAACAATTAGTAGATGTTTCAATAATGTGTTAAATGGCGTAATTCGGTTGCAATCAGTTTTGCTGAAAAAACCGCAAGCTGTCTCTGAGAATTCAACTAATGCAAAATGGAAATAGTTTAAGGTATACATCTTATCTATGTTTTGAGTAATAAACTTTTTAGGTTAGATTAAGTTAGAAATACATCTTAACCTAATAAGTAATTAAATTTGATGTAGAATTGTTTGGGAGCTCTAGATGGTACGTACATAAGAATTAATGTGCCAGAATATGACAAACCTCGATATCGCACACGAAAGAGTGATATTGCTACCAACGTATTAGGAGTGTGTTCTCAAGATATGCAATTCATTTACATTTTGGCTGGTTGGGAGGGATCAACAGCGGATGTTCGAGTTCTAAGGGACGCCTTACTTAGGAGAAACGGGTTGAAAGTTCCTCATGGTATAACCATATGATTTCAGTGATTATTCTTGTGTCTTTTGTCCCACCTTGAATGAAAATTATAACTTGTCATTTTTTTATTAGGTTGTTACTACCTCGTTGATGTTGGATATCCAAATAGTGAAGGATTTCTTGCCCCGTATAGAGGTCAACGCTACCATTTAAATGAATGGTGGGAAGGACACACACCTACCACTCCTGCAGAGTTCTTTAACATGAAACATTCAAGTGCGCGGAATGTGATCGAAAGATGTTTTGGTTTACTAAAGCTTAGATGGGCCATCTTGAGAAGTCCTTCATTTTATCCTGTTAAGACGCATAATCAGATAATAATGGCTTGTTGCCTCTTGCACAATCTCATACGTCAAGAAATGTCAGTAGATCCATTAGAAAAAACACTAGACCAACATATGTTAAATTATGCACAACCACACGGTGATCCAATATCATATATCGATTCTTCAGAACAATGGTCTACATGGAGGGACGAATTAGCATCCAAAATGTTCAATGAGTGGCAGACATCTAGGAACACTTAATCTCATGCCTTCTTCTTATTATTATCTTGAAAATTTTCATATTAGATAAAAACAAGTTAATTTCTTTTTTCAATTACATTGAATATTAATTGTTATAATAATCTTATTTTTGTTGCAAGTTTATTCATTAATGTTGGTTATTTATTTTAATTATATGTGATATACTTGTTTCTTATACATCCAGATGGCACCTCCTACTGATTTACAATCTCGCTCTAGACCAACAAAACATTTATGGCTACCTAAAGAAGATGACAAATTGGTCGAATGTTTGGTAGAAATTGTTGTTGGTGGACATTGGAAGGCGAAAAATGGTTTCCGATCAGGATATCTTTCTCAACTAGAAAAAATGATGGAAGAAAAATTACCAGGATGCAATATTAAAGGGATGCCTCACATTGAATCACGAACCAAAATATTAAAAAAACAGACAACAACTATCTCAGATATTATTTCAAACGCAAGCGGATTTACATGGAGCGAGGAAGAAAAAATGGTTATATGCGAAAAAAGTATTTTCGATGAATGGGTTAAGGTAAGTCCACTATTGTCATTTATTATTATTCTTATGAGATTTATTGTGCAGGTTGAGTTCTTTATTTATCACTTAAATATTTTTTTTTTCGGACTCACCCATCGGCCAAGGGACTTAGAAGTAAGCTTTTCCCACATTATGATGCTTTGGCAGATATATTTTTGAAAGAGAGGGCAAACGGAAAGGATGCGGGGGCACCAGCAGACGAGGAGGAACAAATTGATGCAAATGAAAATGATTCCTTCATTGATGGTGTTGATGGGGTAATCAATAGGGAATGTGATTATGAAGCATCATTTGCTAATGAGGAAGAAACCCCTAATCCTAGTCCAGCTCCAGCAACAAGAACCTCAAACTCTAACAAGAGGAAACGTTTCCGGAAATCAAATGAATTCGTAACAAGTTTGGGAAATATTGCTAGTTCGATTGAAAAAATTACTGAATGAACGATGGAATATATGGATAATATGGTTGTAGCTCTTACTCATAACCAAGAAAATGAAACTGCAACCAAAGTGGTAGCCGAGCTATCTAAGTTACTAGACGGATTGGATTATGACCAAATGTTAGAAGCTGCTGATATCCTTAATAGTGACTCTTCAAAAGCTGCTCTTTTCTTTGCACTGCCACCTGAATGTCGTCTATATATGGTTCGTAGGCTACTTGAAAAAAATAAGGCCTAGACATAAAAGATTATTAGTTTAATATTTTTTTTTTTAGGATTTGATATTAATAAGTACTATTTAGGTTCATGAACAAAATTTAATTTTATATAAAATTTCTATGTAGGTTTACGAACATAATCTTATTTTAGATAAATTTATTAGTTTTAAATTCTAATCCTTTGATGTGTCTTATTATTATTTCATATTTACGAATTTGAATAAATAATACTGATTTTAATATACAACAAAGTTGATGTGTATTTTATGTAGTTTAAGTAAGGATACAAATGAACTTTTACAAATATTTACATTCCTATTCCTGTACGAACCAAACACCTAATTAGGAATATGGCAGGAATCAAATTCCCATTCCTGGTCTAACCAAACATTAAACTACAGTAATTTGATTCCCAGGAATCAGATTACGGGAATGTGATTCCCAGGAATCACATTCCATTCCCGCGCGCCAAACATGGCCTAAAAGTCTTCAACAAAAGAAAAACTCCCAAAAGGTCATCATAAAAACGGTAAAGTGCAGTCAACACTTGTTTGTCCAAGTGGTTGAAAGTGTTCACATAAATTCAAAAATCCTGGAAGTCTCAAGTTCTATTCTCGGAGGAGGTGAAATCAATGGTTTATTAAACTTGAATTATTAAAGATATAAATAATGCAATAAATGACTAACTTCTACTAACCAAAAAAACTATAAATGGCATGGAAGAACTATCTTTGCTTTACAACAATTTCTACTAACTTCCCTCATTATTGCTGAAAGTGTCCTGCACTCCTACTTACGGACTTACCCATAAGGCCATAAACTCACCACAAATTTTGTTTGTAAAGAAGCGCCTTTTGCAGTAATGACACGCCTTTATTGAACTTCGCTTGCTTCCTTTTTGTGTTTTTTTTTTTTTTGTTGAAAGACAATACATAGATTTAACAAGACAAATCGCGATTCATCTCCTCCCTAGAGTGCCAAAAGCTTCTAGCTTCCTATTTCCTCCTCCACTTTGCCAGTTTGTCGGCTTGACCATTAATAGAAATTGAAATTTTTCCTTTAATATAGAAATTGAAATTCTTTTTATTTCTGATGAAACTTTATTGTTGTTGGATACCATGGCCATGTTTAGAGGACAAGAATAATAATCTGATTCTTAAGAATAACGTCCCACATCGTCATTCTTAATAACTAAAATATTGATTTGTCTCTAGATTACTTAATTTACGATTACATGGGAAGGAATTGCAAACTCACCCACCATTCTAGGTTTGGAATTTGCTCTCCTGGACAGTTATATTTAAAAGGAACACTTGATCCTACAATTTAACGAAAAAAATAATTGTACATCTATCCGCCTTGGTTTGGCACCCTCTATTGTGGACAATCTAATTACATTGAAAATGTGTTTGATGCTTACATACCAAATATTGTCATAGGTACGGCCAAACAATCTAGTTACTAGTAAAGCATTCAATTCCAGAAATGCCCGTTTATTTGTCAAGATTTTTTTTTTAAGAATGACTACAATGGTCATTACAAAGGCATTGATACGTCGATATGTGATAAACACGATAAATGTCGAAATACTACTGGCCTAAAACCAAACAAAATTGAATGACATAAAGTCCACAAACACTACTTTATTTACACTCAAGTTCAATATTCATAGATTTGCACTTTCACTAGGTCGAACCTGAACACATTGTGAAATATATGTACTTATCCATTGGGCTATCAGTTGTTGGCCTTTTATTTGCCAATACCAAGAACATAAATTGAGGTAAGACCATTTTTACTTGCCACACTCACATCTCCTTTGACTTCAACACAAATTACCTTACATGTGAGTGTATATAGCAAAAAATGGTGAGTGCATTTAAAATTTCCCTTGAGGTAATTTAGCACGAGATGTTTTAAAGGCAACCCCCATTCTAGTTAAAAGCCGCCCCCACCAAATTTGGGTTGTATATAGTAGAAATTGTTCGGGCCTTTTGAAATCAATGGACTTCAACGGATTTTGAAATCAAATGGGCACAATAAATTCATAAAAAAGAATGGGAGTGGCCCTCTTGGTAAAGGGCGCTTTTAACAACTTCTTAGAGTAACAGGTGTAAATGAAAGACTACTTTAATATTTCCCATTTAGTAAACCTAATGGGATGATTAGGGTTTTAGAACTTTCTAATGAACAAAAGGTCCATGTTAATCCAACAAAACCTAAATAAAAGATGTCTGTTTCAGTTTCAGTCCTTGCAATTTTGCATGAAACGTGGATCAATCCCAGCTAGAGAACCTCCGGGTCATGGAACCAACTTATTCACATTGCACACTTAACAAAAGTTCAATTTTCAACACTAGAACAAGAATCAACCCCAACCTAACCTTGTTAGAGCTTCTAAATCAAATCATTGGGCACTTTCTCTCTCTAGAAACGTAGTTACATGATCTAATTGAAATGGGTATTCTAGATCATGAGAATTAAGGTTGAAAAAGAAGAAGAAATAGTGGTGAGAGAAAAAAAAGTGGAATTTGAAAATGAGAGGAGGGATTGATGGTAAAATTTGTGAAGAATTCTCTTTGAAATATTATGGGATTTGTACAATAGGAGGAATGCTTAGTGCTGGATCAACCCATTTAGTTTCAACTCCTTTAGATGTCTTGAAAGTGAATATGCAGGTTAGTCTTGATCATCCTAATAATATGTTTAGTTCTTCATTTTTCTTTCTTGGGTATTCATTAGAATTGAAATTTATTATCAGATATGTATTGAATTTGATGAATTAAGATTGGATTCTCTCAATTTTGTTTCTCATTTTGATTATGAAGTTTTAGATTCACATGATCTGTATGGGTTTTGATCATCTTGGGCCATAAGCTTGTTTTCATTATGTTCTGAAAAATGAAACATTTTGCTAGTTTAATCTGATTTAGGGTTTAGGGTTTATCAACTCATGAAATGCTTTGTTATATTGGAATTGTAGGTGAATCCCATTAAGTATGCTACAATTTCTTCAGGTTTGAATACCCTTTGGAAAGAAGAAGGTCCTTCTTCTCTTTGGAGAGGTTGGACAAGTAAATTCATTGGTTATGGAGTTCAAGGTGGATTCAGATTCGGTCTTTATGAATACTTCAAGAAATTTTACTCAGATTTATTGGTAGACAATAGTAGAAGTAGCATATTCTTTCTAAGTGGTGCATCAGCTCAAGTATTTGCAGATATAGCCCTTTGCCCTTTTGAAGCCATCAAAGTTCGAGTTCAAGCACAACCTCGGTTTGGGAAGGGCTTGATTGATGGTTTTCCAAAGCTATATGCAACTGAAGGAGCTCTTGGGTAAACAAATTTCGAAGAACACTTCTCTTTTTCTTATCCTGATTTGGTCAAGTACTGTTGTGGAAGTAATATGACTTATTTTCGTGCAGATTCTACAAGGGGCTTGCTCCCCTTTGGGGCCGAAACCTTCCATGTAATAATCATTCCCCATTTTTCTAACTACATTTTTTCACTCACTTTACAAGTTTGGCTCGACCCTTATTTCAGAAATTCTTAGGCACAATATGCAGTATTAACTTAGATACAGGGTTTCAAAATGGTTTAACCATGTCGTAAATGGTTCAGCCCCATGGTTAGTGACCCATTAGCCACGACATAGCCCATTGTGAACCACTACTTACGTAACACCACAAATCACCTGGTAGGTTCTGCACAATATGATACTTGAAAGGCTCAGTCATGGGGCCAGGAATTTTTTATGGAGCCAAGTTAGGTTTGGAATGGTTCCTATAGGCTACTGCTGAATGGATCCACTCGGTTAATTAGTATAATGCTAAGAATCCTGAGTAGGGCTAGCCTGGTTAGCATAATCCATTAGTCTCAACCTAGTTCAGCAATGCCAGCAATTCATTGGGTGTGGCTAGATCTATAAACTCGCACATTTTGGATCTTTTCTTTTGTGTTCTAACAATAAATAATATGAAACTTTTTGTAATTCTTATTTTGTTCAAACTAGAGGAATATTACATCAAATGTTGACAATTTTAAATACTTCTATGCAGTTTCGATCTTTATGTTCTCAACTTTTGAACATACTGTGGATTTCTTATACCAGAATATTGTTCAAAGACAAAAGGAAGATTGCGCAATAGGTCAACAGCTTGCAATCACATGTGGAGCTGGTTATGCCGCTGGAGCTGTGGGGACGCTCGTTTCTAATCCTGCAGACAACATTATTTCCTCTCTCTATAACAAAAAAGCCGATAGTATCTCTCAGGTATTCTCCATAAATGTACTTTGCCGTTTTCTTCAGTGTTGATCTTCTTGAACCACAACATTTTCCTTTGTTAACTATGCTTCAATATCTCTATCTCTTTCCATGTGCAGGCTATAAAGCAAATTGGGGTACTTAAACTGTTTACTAGAAGTCTTCCTATTCGGACTATGCTCGTCGGACCTGTTATAACTATGCAGTGGTTATTATATGATAGCATTAAAGTTTTAGCCGGATTGTGAGTACATCTCTAATGCTTTCTCTTTCTTGTATAGTTTAGATATACACTATTTCGAAGATAAATGACATTATAGACAAATTGTCATATGAGTTAGTAGATACCTTATCAATAAGCAATGGCAATATTGAAAGCCTTCGATTTTCTCAATTCATATTTGAAATCTCATTCGAGCTTGAGCTAGATTTTCGAACTGTTTTTTAGTAAAGAATCTAATTCATTGAAAATGTTTGATACAAACTTGTTATGGACCAATTTCAATTAGACTTCTTACTAGGAAAAGTGAGACTCGGTCTTGATTCACCATATTCAACTGTTTCAGATTCAGACGAGTCAGATTCCAGAATTGTCTAAAAGGTGCCCTTCAGTTGTTTGTCTACTTAGAACTTGCATAATTAACGCCCTTTCTTTATGTAATTTCAGGCCAACAAGCGGAGGTTTGAGTACTCAATTATCATCCGTTAGAAATGAAGAAAACAACTTAATCGCCTACGAAGGGTGATTTATAGTTCAGTTCTGTAACAATCTTGATCAGTGCAGGTATAATTGTTAAAGTAAGCAGCAAATTCTTCAGAAATTGGTGAAGATAACATGAAACTAATTTCTCTTTTATCAGTTTTTTCGACCGAAATTGTTTTCATGTTCTATTTCAAACTGTTACTAAATGTGTAGGAAATCTAGTTTTTTTTTTCCTTGGCATTTGTATATCTACCATTCATGGGGAACTTTATTATGTTGAACTTTAATCTGTTTTTTTTTTTGGTGAAAATGGGCTTCTGCCTTGCTGTATTAAGAAACAACTTCATGAGCACTACTCGCTCTATCAATGGCTAATGGCCTTACAATGCAACTCGGAGTATGTAATATCTCCTCGGTAAATTCCACCTCAAAATTGGAAATAGACTGCGCTAACAGGTGCGCTACTTGATTCGCCTTTCGGACACAGTGGACAAAAGAACCATTTGAGCATCTCCTTCAGTGATACAACCATACTGATAAAGATCCTTTGCCATGAAAGTGGCTAGGCACGCAGCTTTGGCCTCCGCTTCTAAAGCCGAGGAAGCAGTTGTTACTTTTGTTCAAGCCATAATAAAGCAGTTGTTACTTTTGTTTGAGCCATGATAAACTCACCACACCCATTCCTACACACAACAGCTAAAGCCGCTTTCCCCCCTTTGAATGAAGCATCAGAATTAAATTTTATCTTCTCCGATGGTGGTGGTACCCAATCTTGCATTTTCTCCTGTAATTCATACTGAACTCCACTACTCGAGTTTATGTTTGCGTGAATCAATGAGAAATCATTCTACATAGTAGTCGCCGCTTTAATAATGGAATAACTACATGGGGTGATACCTTCGAACACACATTTATTCCGAGCTTTCCATATGAACCATGTTACGTAAATTCTTTTTGCAATAATACTTTCATCTTCTTCACATTCGATCCATTTACAGATTGTATGCATGAAGTTTGTATCTCCTTCGAGTCTCAAGTTCAACGGGCTTGCCATCCATGTTTCCCTTGCGCATCTGCAAGTCCGAAAATATGATCCACATCTTCATCTTCTAACTGACATATTGAGCAAAGCTTGGATACTTGCTATCTTTTCTCCGAAAAATAGCGACTTCTAATAAAATAAAATACTAATTTCCTAAACCTAATCAAATTCTAATAACAAATTATAAATAAATAAAATACTAGAATCTAAAACCTAGAAGGTTTTCAAAAAATATAAAACTGCTAATAACAATTCTCTACTATAAAGAAATATGAAACGACTAAAATAAGATATCTAAGATTTTTAGATAATCTTCTAAAAATCTCCCTGCATCACGTCCTCTCTCATCACACTGGCTAAACTTTGAAAAGAGTTGCTAGCATTAGCCAACCTGACTTGATGTTTGGCTTCCCATTTTTCGCCTTCTAAGTTCAACAAATGATTGACGGATAATTCTCTCATCGTTTCAACGGAGATAATGTGATCCACGTCTTCCCTTATGTGACTCTCAATCTTAAAATTTTCAATAGCATGGTTCCATTCGTGAACCACTTCTCTGAGGAAAACTTTACAGATATCGTCCTGTATTAAGCCCTCGAAATTTTGGAAAAGTTCGTGAGACCACGACTCTTTACTCTTTGTCTAGCATTGAGTTGCAGTGAAGTTGTCAAGGGCATCTTTAAATCCCTCAAAAACTACAGGTTGATATATCTTCTATAATGTGATTTTCGATATTATAACTTCTTAATTCTTCATTCAATTCCTTGAACATTTCTCGTAAGAAACCCGTACATATATCTTCCCTTATCTGACCTTCTATATTTCGAAGCAACTCGTTCGACAAACAAGAGTCTTTTCGATTATGAAATTAATCGAAAAGCTAAAACCAAAACTAAATATGTAAACAGAATTAACGAGGTTCGGCTTAAAGCCTACGTCCTCGGGCGAACAAAAAATTTTTTATTGAAGGATAGATGAAGACGACTCACACAACACGCAAGTTCGTCCCAAGACGGTACAGTATAGAAATTTAACCTTCTATACTAGATCTTCGACGACCGAGAAATTAAACACCACTCAAAATAATGAATAAAATTTCTCTCTCACTTGCTCTCACTCTATGTCGAATAGTTGTTGTGTTTGTGTTGTGTTTTGATTGGCACTTAACCCCCCTATATATATACATCCACCTTCCATAATAGGATAAGTTTAAACGACTATTGTGGTTTCCAATCTAATACAGTTAACTCCGTGTTTGGTTTCTCATCATGGGATTTAATAACAAGTTAGAGAGAAGTTTCTCTCTCTCAAACTTACTCTCTCTCTCTCTAACCCTCTTTTACGAACCATGTGCGACTTTCCTTGTCGTCTTGTCCACGTGGACAAGACGGTTCAAGGAACGGTCTCTCCACACGGTCCGTCTACGCTTATTGTTCACCAAACCTTTAAAAATGGTAGTATTTTTAAAGGTCCCATATTGAAGAGGTTATCTAAAGTTGGTCATTATTGTTCTTATAAATACTGTTTTCTCTGTTTAAGTGGGTTTTAAGCTAGTGCCTTCCCATTTTCAGGTACGAACTATCCTTTTTTTCTTCTTTTTTATTTTAGGGTTATAATTTGATACCTGATTTCTTTATATAAATCCATAGTTCTTGTTTAGGGTTTGAATAATGTGATCGAATCATCCATTACTTAGGTATGCTAGCAAAATCGAAATCCGCCGCTTTTTCGCCAGATTGTATTTTTTCACTGCATTGATTGTTTTCATTTGATCGATTTGAGTTATATTTTTCTTGATTCTGATAATTTCTTTGTTATTTAAGATAAAAATTTCTATTTGACCTAGAATTCATCTGATTTGAGGTATATTGATCCTTGTCTACTCCACCTGACGTCATACATCGAATCCACAACACATACGTCGAATCTACGACACATATGTCAAACTTCATACATCGAATCCACGTAGGGGTGGGAATAAAGCCCGCGGATCCGATCCCGCCCGCGGGTACCCGTGACCCGTACTCTGAATCGGTACCCGCTGCCCGCTTACGGGCAGTACCCGCCCGTACCGGCAAGCAAAAACGGGCGGGCTCGGGTGGCAACCTTGCGTCGGCTACCGCCCGAGCCCGTACCGGTTAATAACCCGACTTAGCCCGAAGGAGGGAGCAGCTCTAATTTATTAGGCAACTTCATCTTTAAGGCTCTAAGCTTTATAATGCTCAAGTTGTTACTTATCTCTATCAATTTTAGATGTGGGATTTAGTTAAAAAGAACAAAACTTAAGAAGACAATATAATCCCACATTGGAACATTACGGATAGTAAAAAGTTTGAGCTTGTATAAATGTTCTGAAACACTCCTTTTCTGTTGGCTGCATACCATAAACCTCATTAACTTTTTATAGTCTCTAAGAGGATGATTTTTTAACCCATGTACATGTACATTGTATAATATAATGGGTTGAAAAAAATTGACAATAGACTTTCTTCCATTCAATAATCTCTTCTTGGGTGCATTACTTAATGTAGTGAGGGCAAATGAATTCTAATATGAGACAAGGGACTAGGAGAAAGACATGATGAGTTATTCACATATTGGTAAGAATAAGGAGTCGGGTGTGTTTGTGAAATAGTCTCTTGACACATTAATAGCTTAGTCCCGCATTGTCTAGCGAAGAGCCGAGGATGTTGATACATGGAACTTTGGTCGTTCGAACTCTTTGACACATTAGAGTTTAGTCCCACATTTATATTAAAATAGAGAAGAGCTTGGATGCTTATGAAATGAACTTGGTGGTGATGTCTCTTGACCAAATAAGAATATAGTCCCACATTGTCTATACTACAACAGAGAAGATCTTGGGATATTGATAAATGGGACTGTTGGGAGTGTCAATGTTACTTTAAGCCAAGATCCATGGATACATGAGACAAGGGAAGTGTTCATGGGACTGGTGGTGAAGACTCTTGAACCAATTAAGAATTTCAATTCAGTTTTCTGGTCTTGTGTTGGATACTTGATAAAGTGAAGGTAAGTGTTCATGGGACAAGGGAACTGAGACAAAACAAAATGAGTTAGTTAGTTCGTAATGATTTATATCAATTTAGTCCACCTTGTCTCTATTGAAATAGAGAAGGCTTAACAATTAACTTTCTTCAATTCAGTATAGATTAACTTTTTTCAATTCAGTATACATGCTTGGGTGCATAATTGATGAAGTGAAGGCAAGTGTTCTGGTGTAGGACAAGTTGATAAGAGACTTTACAAAGACACAATGAGACAATGAGTTGGTACATAATGCCTTATCAATTTCATCCCTCATGTTTATATTGATATAGAAGAGCTGGGATGCTTATAAATGGAACTTGGTGGTATAGCCCCTTGAATTTAGTCCCACATTGTCTATACTACAATAGAGAAGAGCTTGAGATGTTGATAAATGGGATTTGTAAGTGTTAATATTTCTATAAGCCCATGTACATGCCAAAGGGGGATAGGGCCATGCCAATGGCTTAATATTTTTAGGGTCAACATCGGACAGCCCGAGCCCTACCCGCCCGGTGTTTTAGTTACCCGGTCAGTTATGCGGGCACGGGCGGGCAATGGTGGACCCTGAGTGTTGGTTTGCCCGTCCGACCCGCCCGAAAGAAACATCGGTCAGCATGTTCCATTGCCCGTACCCGCCCGAGCCCGACTATTACTCTGCCCGAGCCCGACCCGCCCGTCCCGATTCCCACCCCTAAATCCACGACACATACGTCGAATCCACGACCCATACGTCGAATCCACGACAAATCAAAAAATACGACAAGTGAAAAATCATACAATATTCGTAAATTTTTATTCATCGACACAACTACTTTTGTGACCCTTGGTGTGAACTAAGGGGATGAATTAATTCTTTCAATTACTTTAAAAAAAAAATAATTCTCTTAACAAAAAAGTAAATTAATTTGTTTATTAAAGGTTGAGATTGACCCAAAAAATCTAATACAGTTAACTCCGTGTTTGGTTTCTCATAATGGCATTTAATTACAAGTTAGAGAGAAGTTTCTCTCTCTCAAACTTACTCTCTCTCTCTAACCCTCTTTTACAAACCATGTGCGACTTTCCTTGTCGTCTTGTCCACGTGGACAAGACGGTTCAAGGAACGGTCTCTCCACACGGTACGTCTACGCTTATTGTTCACCAAACCTTTAAAAAGGACGGCGTAAATTTCACCGAGTATCTCACTTTCCAGATTTGAAAACTCTCTTTCTTGTCTCAGTTGTTGAATTTCCTCTCTTATGCTCGCATTGTCTACGTCGTTTTCATTGTTTCCCAATAAGTCTAAATAGACCGTCAAATTGAACCGTCTTACTAAAAGACAAAAGACCCTAAAAAATAATTAAGTACTTAGAACCTGTCTCTCTCTCAGATAAAGAAAGAAATCTAGTCAAGAATAGAAAAAAACTGAAAAAGGTATCTGAATTCTGAAATCCCTTCCTCCTTCAGAGGTTCGTTATTTAAATTTGATTCATATCATTGTTTTGCACAATTTTTTATCCTCTCATTAGAAGAATTCATACACCAAAAGAACAAATCTCCCCTATAAAAACATGGAACCCAGATTCATGTTTAGAAAAAAAAAATAGCATCTTCTCTCGTTACTTCATTCTCTCCTCTACCATCTTCAAAATTATCATCTTCAAGAAAATATTACAACCCCTCAACTGTGTCAATCTTTTGCAAAAAAAAAAAAAAAAAAGATTTGAACTTGATCTTATGAGCTATATAAGCCACATAAAATCGTTCCAAGAAACAGGTGTCTTGTAAAAATCTAGATTGACAAAAATAATTGCCAATCTAATATTTGTTTTAGTCGAGAGAACTGCCGAAGCAAGAATTTTAAGCCTATAAAAATGTTTAAAGGTAAAGATAAGTTCTACTCACCAATATTCCAACTGATATATTATTTTACTTTTTTCTCCTCTCTTTATTACTTAACTAGTGACCGAACATTGATATGTATCGGTCCAGTTCGAAGGAAAATCTATGTTCAAATAACAGAAAAGGTGATGGTTGTAGAAGAAGATGCCAAAAGATAGGGTCTTCAGAAGGTTTTTGAAGAAGAAATAGAAGAACAAGACATAGAAAATCAAATTGAATGGATAAAAAAACAAGAAATAGAAGAACAAGACATAGAAAATCAAATTGAATGGATAAAAAAAGATAGGGTCTTCAGAAGGTTTTTGAAGAAGAAATAGAAGAACAAGACATAGAAAATCAAATTGAATGGATAAAAAAACAAGGTAAGTTTTCTTTCCCTCTCTCTACATTGTTCTTCCATAATACATTTTTTAGGTTCTTAATTTATCTTGTTTAGAAGTCATGTGACTTGTGGCTCCAAGCCACACCTTAGAATCTGTGTGTTTTGAGATTTCAGAAACTACAGAGACCATGTGAGCTTCCTTATAGTCAGAGTTTTAGAGAAGCCAAAATGAGCCTCATAGGCTTCTTCTTCAGTAAGATTTTCTTCTTCTTTGTTGGAACTAGATGGTTGACCTTCTTCATAGAGATGAAGACCAGCAAAACTTGATGGAATTGGATTATTAGACATTCTCATAGGATTATGACCATTATTGTTATTACTATTGTTGTGTATATATTGTTGTTGTTATTGTAAAACTTGAGAGAATCATCTGGTGTATATCTGTACTGACATTTAGAGGCCAAATGTCCCCATTTTCTGCGAATACCACAAGGTATGCTAGCAAAATCAAAATCCTCCGCTTTTTCTCCAGATTGTATTTGTTCACTGCTTTTATTGCTTTCATTTGATCGATTTGAGTTATATTTTTCTTGATTCTGATAATTTCTTTGTTGTTGATGATGAAAATTTCTATTTGATCTAGAATCATCTGATTTGAGCTATATTGATCTTTGTCTACTCCACCTGACGTCATACATCGAATCCACAAAACATACGAACTTCATACATCGAATCCACGGCACATACGTCAAACTTCATACATCGAATCCACGACATATACGTCGAATCCACGACATATCAAAAAATACGACTAGTGAAAAATCTTACAACATTCGTATATTTTTATTCATCGACACAACTATTTTTGTGACCCCTAGTGTGAACTAAGAATTTGAATTAATTCTTTCAATTACTTTAAAAAAAAAATTAATTCTTTCAATAAAAAAAAGTAAATTAATTTGTTTATTTGGGGTCATTGAATCTCAACCTTTAATAGTTTATTAAAGGTTGAGATTGGCCCAAAAAATCTAACACAGTTAACTCCGTGTTTGGTTTCTCATCATGACATATAATTACAAGTTAGAGAGAAGTTTCTCTCTCTCTCAAACTTACTCTCTCTCTCTCTCTAACCCTCTTTTACGAACCATGTGCGACTTTCCTTGTCGTCTTGTCCACGTGGAAATAGCAATTTGAGGGTGCTTCTATATGCATCCGACCAAATGGTTGTAAGCGGACGGTCATGTCATGGACTCGGGTCAATGACTATTGACCCGAGTTCTCTATAAGCACCCGATCACCAACGTCGGTGACATTCACCTCCGTTTGCTTCTTCCATCTTCTTCTTCCAAAATAAAAGGAAGCCCGACTGATTTATCTAAATGAAAACCCAAAGTAAAGGTCAACTACCATCGATATTCTCCGACACCACCTATTATTTGATGTTTGCAATGATGTAAATAAACATTTTGTAATCCATTATTTAATATTTGGATACGTAATATATAGTTTGGTGAAAAAGGAAATATGAATCTAAGTTACGTACTCGAATTGGGACCTAATACAACATAATAGATCAACTGATCCGTTTAGTCCTCTTAGATCTCAGATCAGCTGATATGTTTGGACCTCTTAAGTCTCGGGTCTTGGGAAGAAGCTTAGAAAGGAGTTATGAGAGATTAAGTGAGGAGAAGTTCGGTTCTTGAGAAGAAGCTTAGAGAGAGAAAATGAAAATTTGATTCGGATGGTTTCATGAGAGGGAAATGGACAAACAGTGAAGATTAAGTCAAGTTGTCCTGTGCTTACAGATTGGCCTGGTGCTTATGAAGAGAATAGTTGTTAGGCCCGATACTTATATAGCTGCCCGCTTACAACCATTCGACCTGGTGCCTTTGGAAGCACCCAATAGGAATTTTGACTTGTTAGTTGTATAACCTAAACAAAATGTTATCATTACAATTTTAAATAAGACAAAAACTGCTACATAACCAATATTTAGTACTCTCAATGAAAAAAAATCAATATTTAACAGGGATAAAATTCGTTCAGTCTTCACTAATACAATTAATTAGAAGAATCAAAAGATAATGTAGATTATCAATTATATGATTAAACTACATAAATTACTATCAGCTTGTAATTTTAGTGAGATGTAAAACCTTGGAACTACCCTAAAACCCTACTATCCGAATTGTAAAAAAATTTATTTCGAAAAGTACACATCTGGGGTAAAAAGTCAACATTTAGTTTTTTTTTTTTGTTCGTGTGACAAGATTTAGGGAGGAGTTTAATATTTTCATGAAAAAAACATACTTTATGAGATTATCGTATCTAAGTAGGCAATATGAAGATTTAAACTCTCTAATCGTATCACTATTTAAAATAGGATTCTGACGTTTTTCTCAGACCGGTCACACCATTTAAAATAAATAGTTAAAATGAAAAACTTGATAGAGATAAAGATTAACTACCGAGAAAAGAAAATAGGTGAATTGATGGGGTGGAAAAGAAATAGAAGAAAATTACAAGATAAAAACCATGATGCGATTAAAGTTAATATAGCAAATACAAGACTCAAAGTATTTATTGTGATTCTTACAAGAAACTAGAAGAAAAAATGAAGTTAACAAAAAACTATAAGAAACTAACTAAAAAAAATGACGCCTACAACGACACTCAAAACCCACAAATCTCTCATGTGCACACAATCTCATACCCCAACCAACTCGGCTACTACTAATTTATTATCAATTCTTCAACCTACGAATAAATATACTATTGATAAGTGATAGAAAGTGACTTTACAAAAAAGTAGGTCTCTTGTCAACAGTTGGTAGCCCAAGTGGTTCCAAGGTGTTGACATAAACTCCAGAAATCCCTGGAGGTCCCAGGTTCGAATCCCAGAGAAGGTGGAATCTTTGGTTATTTGAATTGGGGTTATTAGGGTGTAAATAATGTTGTTGGGCTTTAGGCCATGTCTTGTTGGGCTATAGGCCCGGTTCTGTTAGTGTTTGAGTGGGCGGTTATCGAGCTTATCACATCTATGATGTATCATGTGCCAAATGTAACGACATACGTAGATCGTAGTCGACTTCCAAAAAAAAAAAAAAAAGTAGGTCTCTTGTGGTGGGGGGGGGGGGGGGTCGAGTGCGACCGCCCTGTCCGCACGGGCCCATCCACGGCCCTGTCTCAATTCCATTAACCACCCCATCACAATCACCACCACAACAAATACTTCTCATATTGCACTTTTTCCTCTTTTAGTTTAGTTCAACAAAATTGAGCCACACGCTTCATATTAGTCACACACTTCATATGGTTATGGTGTAATCGACGGTGGAAGAGAACGGCGGTTATGTTCATTAACAAAGAATTCTGTCTCAACAAAGAATTTCTTAAACACAAGTATTGAAACTCCGTTACGTTCATTAACAACGGCGGTTATTGTTGGGTTGTCCAAGATCTGAAATAACTGCTCTCCTATTTTAATCTCTTGGGAAGAATTAGTGTTTCTAGTTTCCTATTTATATACTAGGGTTTAAGGTTTTAATACATACTGTAGTTCTGAAAGAAGAAAGACTTGATTAGTATAAAGATGGAATCTTCTTCTTCTTCAATGTTAAATGGGTTAAAGAAACGCTTGACATGCGTAATTGAGAATTTGAGAAGATTTAGGGTTTCTAGTTTCCTATTTATATACTACTAGGGTTTAAGGTTATAATACACACGAGTAGTTCTAAAGAAGAAAGACTTGATTAATATAAAGATTGAATCTTCTTCTTCAATGTCAAATACATTACAAGCATCTTCATCCAAGTCCACTATTGAATTGGTTAATGGTTCTCATGCATTCGTTATGAAAGGGTACTGTCTTTTGATCGAAGAAGATGCCTTGTATGAATTACATAAGTAGTGATATATTCCAAGTTGGAGGCTACGAGTGGATGTTGAGAATTTACCCCGCCGGTGACAACACTGATGACAACTCGACGTATGTATCGGTATACCTAACCTTCGAAAGCTATGTCACACTGAAAGATCAAAGTGAGAAGGGAAACCATAAAGTTCGAAGGTTTTGTCATTCTTTCTTCTCAAAGTCAAGGTCGTGATATAAATCTTTCACTGAAAGGACAACCCTCGAGGACCATACCCAAAATCCTAAAATAATTCAAATAACTCCACTCGAAATGGGTCACATGAAGGAGTTGAAGGAGATGTCCTTCGACCAAGATGGCAATGCGAGCAATATGTCGGATAGGATAATTGATGTGGAAGATCATCAAGTCCGATTGATTTAGGGATCGTAGAGTTGTAGCTAGAGACCAACTACGATCGTCGAATTACGAAGTAATTTGCGGCTAACTTCGATCGGATCCTACAACGGGTTACACATAAGAGTGACAAATTGATCTAGGATATGACTAGTGGGAGTGAGATATAATCATGGGAGTGTCCCATAAACATATCTCATAGGCCTAAAAAGGAATTAGGCAAAGATAGTACAAAAAGGCCAAAAACAGGGTTTTTGGGCCTTAGCCGATTCGGGCACTTCTAGGGCTCGGATTGGGCTGATTTTTGGAGGGACGTTTCCTTATGTTATGAAAATTAAATCTGCCAATTTTGGCTGGGTTTGGACGTCATCTACTTAGGGAATTGAGAAAATACCAATAGTTGCTATTTTCGACTATTTCCCTTAATCTTATTCTAAAGGGTGTTTTAGGAAACCTAAAAGGAGGTGGATTCTTATTAGGGTTCTATATAAACACTCTTAGGGCAGAGAATAAGGTGTGGAATTTCTCTCTAAGCTTTCTTACTCTACCACATCAAGTAGAGAGGAGAAAGTGAGCTAATTCCCATTACTATCAATCTAGTCAAAGAAGAAGGTATTCTTCTATCCAACCACCATTGTGCTAGCTATACAACAAGGTGGAAGATCAAATTGATTGCTCGTGTCCCAAGTAGAGGAGCTACACTTGAAGCTCTTGGTCTTCTTCAATCAATTCAACTAGTTCGAGGGAAAAGCGATTAAGGTAATCTACTATCTCCATTAGATTAATTACTAGTTTTGCATGTGATCCTGGGAATACTAGTGTAGACATTAGATGTCTTATTTCCGCTATAAACACTAGTAGAAGGGTGTAAATCCCTACATCACAGTCTTAAAGAGTTGATGGAATCAGGTATTGGTACTGATATTGTTTTTGAAGTTGGGGAAGAAACATTTAAAGCTCATAAATTAATACTTGCGGCTCGCTCGCCAGTATTTAAAGCTCAATTTTTTGGACTAATTGGAAGCAGGAGATGTATAAGGTTTTAATAAAGGAGGTCGAACCCTCCATTTTCAAAGCCATGCTCTTATTTTTGTACTCGGACGAGCTTCCTCTTTCCACTCCAACAAAACTGGTGCAGAATCTTTTACCTGCAGATCGGTTTGGCTTGGGTAAATTGAAATTCTTATGTGAGTTAAGATTGTATGAAGAAGTTACTACAAACACAGTGGCATCAACACTAGTATTAGCAGAAAACCACTGTTGTTCTCATCTTAAATCTTTTTGTATCAAATTTTTAGGTGAATCGGAAAATTTTGGAGAAGCAAGGAAATTTGAAGGATATGAATATTTGAAAAGGACTTGCCCCTCATTAGTGTTGAGGCTCTTGGAGACATGTGTGTGTAATCAACCCTTGAGCAAGAAACAAAAAAAAGCGATAGTAGGCCTGCTACAGAGTCAATCTATGCAATAGTTTGATGTTTTGCGATCGACTTTCTTTTACCCTAAATTTAGTTTCTCTTCCTCCTAATTATTATTGTTTCTTTCTTGGAAGTCCTAATTATTATTGTTACCAACTATTACAAGCAGCAAACATATGATTAATCTAGAACCCCATTAATCAATGAGATGTTTTTTTGGTGCTCAAAAGAAAATAAATTGGTGTGCTTGTAGTATTTTCCCACTATAATTGGCGACCTCAACTTCAAAGTGAGAAAGGCATCTCCAACCGAACACTCTAATAGTAGAAAAATAATTATAAAACATTAGAACAAAATAAACAGTAGATCAATGGCAAACCTAATAGAGAGGAAAATTATAAGGTCCAAAATTCGGGTTAAAATATCAAATGAAGCCCAACCCGGAATAATAATGCAAAAAAAACCCAAAATTTGAAATTACAAAACATTTATGAAAATTTCTGAACAAAACACAATTTGCTCTCAACAATTTTGTATTTGCTCTCAACAATTTTGTAAATGTATGAACAAATTTGTTTTTGTTCACACATAATTAAGAACATAATTATATATGTTGTCACAGTTTCAAAAGTGTTCCCAACAGTTTCAAAATTGGGTTTTTTTACATTATTATTCCCGAGTGGGTTTTTTTCGTATTTGGGCCCAAATCTTGGGCTTTTCTTACATAGTTTCAACCTAAATAACTGTCAAGAACACCAATTAAAAATGGAAGATTGAAGGAGTTAGACTTTTCTCTATAACCAAACAGAAATGATAATATCTTCGAAAGAAAAGGGTATAAAGATGTTTCTCGGATACGAAAATGCTTCTCAGTCACACACTTCAGTTGGTTATGGCGTGATCGACATTAGTAAAGGATTTCTCGTTGTGCGCTTCAAGCATTTCACATCCATGCTTGACTATCATTCGTCCTGAAAACCATCTCACCGTATTCGACTAGCTAAGAGTGGTTGTTGATACATTCTTTCAGATGGAGCTACTTCTTTTTGGTACTAGCTTTCGAGTAAGTCATGTAACACGAACCTGCCATTAGACTTGATAACACACCTACTAAAGTACTACTTGTATATACACACAAAAAATGAATTTACTAAATGTGGATAGAATTTTACCTATCTTGTCGAAGGAAGTACTTGTATATACACACAAAAATGAATTTACTAAATGTGGATAGAATTTTACCTATCTTATCGAAGGAAGTACTAAACCCCGAAGGCGAACATGGAGACGGAGCAGAGCAGTGCATTGGATATCTGTAACTGACTCCGAATGAGTAAACACGGAAAAGGGTTACTACATCACGGAAAACAAGAAAGTCGAAGAAATCTCATACGACATATGCAACCTGTTTATTTCATTACTGATTTGTATACGCAATTTGGTCCATTCAACTCTTTCCTTATTAACTCCAAAATCTCCATTACCTATATGAACAACACTAAATAACTCTCAATTCATGGTAACTGATAATCAAATCAAGATTTTCATCCAAAAAACAAAGAATTCCTATAACAATTCGAATCGAGACTACCTCAAAGTTGTTCTGAAAATCGGGCAAATATTGTTCTATTGTTCTATATATTTTCTCAAGAAGGATTATAAGTGCATCAACTTCATCCCCCAGCAAATCCACCTAAAAGTTGGTATAACAATTAACGAACGTATTAGTATGGCATAGAAGTTAAGAGTATAAAAATGCAAATTGTAGCATTTCCGACAACCTCATTTTCCGCCTTTTGAAGGTCATAGCATCTCCTTAGAAAAGCACTTCTATAAAGTGTTTCCTTTTTCCTTAATGAAATAACACACTCAATATCCGCCTGTAGATGACATTTTATTTCTTCTAATCTGAATAAGAAGTATCAAAACAATCGATATTACCATTAGGCATGAGTTAGCAAGAGAAGAAAAGAAATTTGAAGTTCAAAATAGAAGTACCTCGAATTTTTCAAATCTATTTTTTGTTGTACCATCCTCTCAAAATCTACAATTTCTTGGGAGAATTCGCCGATAATTGTGAAGACATAACTCAACCAAGTTGCATCAATTGAAGTTGTCTGATTATTTATTTTTTCCGGGTCTCCAACTACTATCGCTGAACTTATTTCTTGTGGAACCTTGTCTAATTTGTTAACATCTAAACCAAAAGTTTCTCTTGGGACCAATATAGATTGGTCTAAAGTTTCGTGGTCTAGATTCTCACATTCGACGTTCATATTTCTCTCCGTTAGATCGTATCTTGTACTCACCTTCTCTCTCTTATGTGTCTCTCGTTCTTTGCTCAACTTAATGTTACTGCAAAGTTCTAAGATGTTCTCGCGATTTGGGTACGGTTTGTGTATTGAAAACTGTAGATTAATATCCTTGAGGGTCTCTCCAATTACAATTTGATATATATGGCCATCTACGAGAATATCGGCGTTGAAACATTCCATTTCCTCTTTCCACTCCTTAAGCACTTCCCTGAAGAACACTTCACACACATCCTCCCTCATCACACTGGCTAAACTTTGAAAAGAGTTGCTAGCATTAGCCAACCTGACTTGATGTTTGGCTTCCCTTTTTTCGCCTTCTAAGTTCAACAAATGATTGACGGATAATTCTCTCATCGTTTCAACGGAGACAATGTGATCCACATCTTCCCTTATGTGACTCTCAATCTTAAAACTTTCAATCGCACGGTTCCATTCCTTAACCACTTCTCTAAGGAAAACTTTACAAACATCGTCCTGTATTAAACCCTCGAAATTTTGGAAAAGTTCGTGAGAAGACGACAACTCTTTACTCTTTGTCTGGCATTGAGTTGTAGTGAAGTTGTCAAGGCCATCTTGAACTCCCTCAAAAACTACAGTTTGATATATATCTTCCCTAATGTGATTTTCAATAGTATAACTTTGTAATTCTTCATTCAATTCTTTGAACGTTTCTCGTAAGAAACCCGTACATACATCTTCCCTTATCTGACCTTCTATATTTTGAAGCAACTCGTTCGACAAACAAGAGTCTTTGAGAGGGCCCTCCTTATTCCTTTTGGCACTAAAGTAGTTGTATAGACCAAGTTGATATTCTTTCACCAAACCTTTGAAAAGAACGGCGTAAATTTCACCTAGTATCTCACTTTCCATATTTGAAAACTCTCTTTCTTGTCTCAGTTGTTGAATTTCCTCTCTTATGCTTACATTGACTATATCGTTTTCACAAAGGAAACTACTACTGTCGTATGCTTCATCTATAGCAGCATTTCCTTCGATAATACTATCCAGCCGTAAAATTATGTCTTGTATTCTTGCCTTTAAGGTGTCTGGTTCCGTATCTTTCTTTGACGATGAAGACCAATTTTCTCTTAATATTTCTCCTTTAAGCCAATTTGATTCTGCATTTTTTCTTCGTATAATAGTTTCATGATTTCTTATCATCTCAGCAACAAGACTTCCTTTCTCTGGCGAGTTATCTTTCGGTTGTTGCTCTTCGTGAGTGTCCGAATCTTTAATCTTCAAAGGAGTAACATTGGGTGGCTTCCCACATTTGATTAGAGCAGGAGGAGGACTAGAGGAAGCTTCATCTGATATAGGCTTCCCTCTCGATGGACTTGTTCGTCGAGAAAAAGGTCCAACGTCCTTTTGGGATGGAGGGGACATTGACTCGCGTCGTTTAGAAGTTTTCACTTGATCCATCAATTGGTCGAGTTCTTGTCGCAAACTTGTAATCTCTTTCATCAATTTAGACCAATTCTCTGTCAAAGCTAAAGAACTTTGCTTCTTCCCAATCCTCATTTTCTCTCCAAAATCATCTTGAATATCCCTCAAGAACCCTCTAAACACAACAGAATTCATTTCTTTCTCAATTGTCCATCTCCATTTCTCCTCCATCGGTCTAACCTCAGACAAAGAAATGGCATCATTCATCATTCTAAAAGCAAAATCTAATGTTTCTTTCAAAACATCAATATCAGATCTCATCTTATGAAACCCTTCATTTATTTCCGGCTTTAACAAACTACCCGAATTGTCAAAATCCTTAACATTTCGATAAAAATCAACTTCGTTCTCGCCGTCTTCTTTACATAATTCTTCATTCTTCCTCACCCCGGACGACAAATTGACTCGTTCGTCTTCAAGTTTTTGTTGAATATTCAAGAATTGTTGATTAACAGAGTTCTTCAATTCACAAAAATCACCATTAATATTATCATCACTACTAAGACCCAAATCTTGTCCTCCTCCTCCTCCACTCAAAGACCTCAATTCTCTTTCTTTCGATTCTAAAGCTTGTCTAAGTTTCAACTCGATTTCGAATCTCTCATTTAACTCTTTATCTTTTCTTGAAATAGCTAATTCGGTTTCTTCTAAACGTCTCTTAATCCGATCTCTTGTTTCTCTTAATTCTAATACCAAATTTTCTCGTTCGCCACTCTTTTCGACTAGAAGATAACTATCTGTATTTTCTTGAACAAATTTTAAACACCATTCTAATTGCATTACTGCTAATTCACAAAACCTAGATTTTTCGTTTAATCGTTCTATATTACCTTCTTTAGAACAAGCTTTCTGAAATGCTATTTCCATAGTGGAATTAACAATTCCCATCATTATTGAATCTGCTACCATTCCTGATACCCTTAATCTACAATCTAATCCATCTAATAATTCATCCATTTCTTCTACAAATTCAATCATCAAAAAATAGATCTAATCGAAAAATAATTGAAGGGTATTTCTTCAACTCAATCAACTAACCTGAATTTTGGATATCGTCCTAATAGAATCTCTCTTTGTCTATAGAAGAAAGTAATTTCTCTTCCTATAAACACAACTATTGAAATTCAGTTTATGTTCATTAACAACGGCGGTTATTGTCTTACTGGGTTATCCAAGATATGGCCCAAAATCCCAGCACAAAAGCCAGCCCTAAAAGGGAAGGTCCTATATATAGGCGCTTTATAATTTCATAAGGTCGGTTTAAGAAGAATATAAGAAGAAGAGGAGGAAAGACTTGATTAATATGAAGATGGGATCTTCTTCTTCTTCACTGTCGTCAAATGGGTTCCAAGACTCTTCATCCAAGTACACTATTGAATTGGTTAAAGGTTCTCATGAAATCGTTATGAAAGGGTGCTGTCTTTTAGAGAGGATGCCCTGTGAGGATTTCATAACAAGTTGGAGGCTATGATTGGATGTTGAGATTTTACCCAGCCGGCGAGAACCCTAAGTACAACTCGAAGTATGTATCGGTGTACCTAAGCTTGGAAAGCGAGGTTGATGACATTGAGGCTTTTGTTGAGTTCACACTGAATGATCAAAGTGACAAGGGAAACCATAAAGTTCTAAGTTTTTTTCATACTTTTGTCTCAAAGTCAAGGTTTGGATATAAAATCTTTCATTAAAAGGACAACTCTCGAGGACTCAGCTTTTCTAAAAGATGATTGTCTTGTTTTTAGTTGCACAATAGGGGTAGTCAGACGCCATACTCAAAAGCCTCAAACAGTACAAATAGTTCCACCCGATATGGGTCACAGTATGAAAGAATTGATGAAATCAGGTATTGGTACTGATGTTGTTTTTGAAGTTGGGAACCAAACATTTAAAGCTCATAAATTAATACTTGTTGCTCGCTCACCAGTATTTAGAACCCAATTTTTTGGATTAATTGGAAACAAAGACATGGATAAGGTTTTAATAAATGAGATTGAACCTTCCATTTTCAAGGTCATGCTCCTATTTCTATACTCAGACGAGCTTCCTCCTTCAACTACAACAGAAATGGTACAAAATCTTTTACCTGCTGCAATCGGTTTGGATTGGATAGATTGAAATTCTTATGTGAGTCAAGATTGTGTGAAGAAGTTACCACAAATACAGTGGCAGCAACACTAGTATTAGCAGAAAACTATTGTTGTTCTCATCTTAAATCTTTTTGTTTAAAATTTTTGGCTGAACCAGAAAATTTCCGAGAAGCGATGAAATCTAAAGGATATGAATATTTGAAAGGAAATTGCCCCTCATTGGTGTTGGAGCTTTTGGAGACTTGTGCGGAACCAACCCTAGCAGCGACCAAGAAATAAAGTTTTATAAACAAATTCTTTTGGGGTTTTTGCTCCCACAACTAAGGTTGGTGTGAAAAGTGATAGTAAGCCACTAAGCCAGCTAGAGAGTCAGCCTATGCAAAAGCGTGATGTTTTAAGTTTGATTTTATTTTACCTTAAATTTAGTTTCTCTTTCTCCTAATTAGTAGTATTGTTTTTTCTTTGTTAAAGTCCTAACTTTTATTGTCACCAACTTCTACAAGCAGCAAATGTATGATTAATCAAGAACCGCATTAATCAATGAGATGATCTTTTTGGTGTTCAAAAGAAAATAAATTGGTGTGCCTATAAAATTTCCCCACTATAATTGGTTACCGCTACTTCCACAGTCAGGGCAGCTCAGTTTATTAGGCACCCACGGGGCTAATGAACTAAACGAAGATTTCTTTTTCTCTCTCCTTTTTCATTGTGCATCTTCTCTTCTTTTCTGAAGCTGTTGGCAATTTAAAATTCGAGCCTGATTTATATATTTCGTCGGATCAGTTGGATTGGATCTACCTTCACGTTTAGGTTTTTATGGACTCTAACAGAATCACAATGTACCAAGTGGGATTTCAGGTCTCAAGATTCTTTTCCAAGCCTAATATAGAGGTAGGTGGGGACACCACTTTTAACATATGTCCAGTTGGGAAGGTTGGTCTAGCCCTAAAAGAAAACCCTTTTTCTCTGAAATTATTGGATTTCAACTCGGAGAGGGGACTTCGACAAGGATGTCCTTTTAGTCCTTATTTATTTATTATGTGCTCAGAAACTCTGACAAGGATGGTGGTGCAGGCTGAAACTAGTGGACTTTATAATGGTCTCAAAATTAATAGATATGCTCATTCTATTAGTCACTTGATGTTTGCAGATGATCTATTTTTTTTTCGGGAAAGCAGGAGAATCGAATGTGGTACAACTGAAAGGTATTCTTGACTCATATGCTAAATGCTCGGGACAACTTATAAATTATAAAAAGTCTTCTATACATTTTAGTTCTAATCTTAATATTGAGGGAAGAAATATGGTGTTGGGAATTCTAGGGGTAAAAGAGAAGAAAGAAGATGATGCTTATTTGGGTAACTATTTGTTGCAACCTAAACACAAGATAGCTTCTTATTAGTTTATTTCTCAAAAAATTGATAAGAAATTAATGGGGTGGAAGAGGAGTTTATTATCTCATGCAGGAAGAACTACACTCCTTAAAAGTGAGTTATCATCTATTCCTATTTACTTCTTATCGACGAATATACCACCGCAAGCAGTTATTGAAGCTATTGAAAGAAAACAAAAGAACTTTTGGTGGAGGCATGATACGGAAAAATCAAAGATGCATTATATTAATTGGAGGAAATTACAAGATAGTCAAGTTGAAGGAGGGTTAGGCATTCGCAACATGGGCTTCGTTGACAAATCAATGGTAGGTAAACTACTATGGAGATTCATTACAAATCCGGAGGCTTTATGGGTTCGACACTTCGACTACTAAAAGCGAAGTACTTGAAACATGATAATCTTTGGTCTCATGTTACTAAAAATACAAGTACCAGTACATGGAAGAGTATGATGACTATGAGACAAGTTATTGCAGATGGAATGTGTTATTCGGTCGGAAACGGTAAAACCATTAAAATATGGGACGACCCATGGATACCGAACATTAGAGGCTACAAACCAGGGTAAAAACACAATGAAATTGATGTCACCAACCTCTTCTTTGTATGTGATCTATCTAACAGTGAAGGGTCGTGGAACAAGCAGCTGATCACATCGGTCTTTGACTCACTATCGGCGACGGCTATATTGCAAATCCCGTTGTCCAAAATTTTCGTTGAAGACAAATTAATATGGGTGTTTACCGAGAAAGGAGAATTCACCGCCAAGTCGTTGTACAAATCTTTTTCAAAATCGCTGCCTTCAACCTCACATCAGATGGAGTTACCTAATGGCCTCACATGGAGAAGAGTATGGAATAGAGTAAAACTAGCCCCCGAGTACAAATGTTCGTATGGCGAATTCCACGAGATGCATTACCAACGAAGAACTTTAATCTGTAATAACCAACCTTTTTCATGGTGAAATCATTATATAGAATTATAAGCCTCGATATTACCATATGGTCTTTACTATATTAGTAACTGATTTGCGCTGATTGCAGAGCTATATGAGTAAAAACGTGAAATAAGTCCAAATGAAAAGTCTATTATCTACAATAACTTAAATTGGCAATAGAAAACCGGACTTGTAATTAGTGTACCAAAATCAATGAAGTACTGCTGCATCAAAACAGAAGAATATCCAATATGAAAAAGCGTTCAATCAAGAAATCGGAGATGGATGTCGAAGAAAATGAAAAACAAGCCAAGTACTACTTAAGCTCAAGACTAACCCTGAACTTATACTATAGAAAATCGCACTGCATGCTGTTCTAAACGTTCAAAATTAATGAACATAGAGAGGACAAAAGAAAACACAATTTCAGTTATTGATAATTAAACTATTGATTATCTCTTTACTATTAAAAGATTCAGGTCGTTAACTCCTATCTCAGACCTCCTCCACACTAATTTATTTCACCTTGTTTCCAATGAAGGCTGAGTACACCCAAAAAAAACAAGAACTCCGACACTTGTTAGGCTTGAGTACGTGCCTGTAACCCAGACGCTTCCGGCACAGTGAAACTACAATTCGTCGACGCTTGTTAGGCTCGAGTACGTGCCTGAAACCCAGACGCTTCCGGCACAGTGAAACTACAATTCGTCGACGCTTGTTAGGCTCGAGTACGTGCCTGTAACCCAGATGCTTCCGGCACAGTGAAACTATAATTCTATAATTCGTTTGTGGCGGTCTTACATGATTATTTGCAATTTTGCAGCTACACATGTGTAGACAAGTTTGTAGACACATGTGGTTTTTGTGACGGCACACAAGTTTGTAGACACAAGTGAGGGATGACCCGGACATAGAAAGAACGGTGTTTGTGATACTTGTTAGTTTTGCGACAGTCTAACTGGGTATTAGTGACAGTTCATTCATGAACCACAACATGATTCTACATATTTATAACGGATGGGTACACAGGCAGCAACAAGCATGCTCATTTGGACTGTAATAAGATATTTGTTACGTATTTGTGACAGTACTTACAAGTATTGTGGCGGTAACTTGCCAAACATTCAACCTTCAACAACAAAAAAATTCAATAAAATCATGACAGAAGTCTAATATTATATATAATTTAAGTTCATCGACATAAACTCGTAAATAAAAACCCAAAATAGTCTACCTTCGACGAAAACGAAGAAGCAAGTTACGACAAGTCGACAACACAAACATTACCAGCTTCTTAATGTTCAAAGACTTGTAAAAGAGTGGAGAAGATATGTCACTGATTTTTTTCAAACATAGCTGTCGATCAAGGATTTCCTCATCTCGTCGACAATGGCACTAGGCTGGGCTTCCCTCAACTTAAAAACACTTTCAATGACAGAGAGCTCAGTTGCTGTAGTATCTGACCCACAAAATGCTGTCCAGTCGTTGACAGTCATACCAGCTCCAATAACTTCACTACCTCTGTTCACAGTTCCTGCAACTAGAGGTACTTGAAGAAGAGTTGATAGTTCATCCAAGTCTTCAATGGAGGTATGGGGATGAACCTGATAAGAAAAATGAGTGTCAAAATCTATCTCTCCATTACCAAGGAGAACAGGATGGTACGGGAAAAAAACACAAGATTCTTACCAATCCACCTCTGTTAGAGAAGTTACAGTAACTGCCCACAAGTATGTTTCCGGCAATTGTCTGCCTGAAAACTTCAACGCCAAGGACATCGGCTATAATTTCCTCAGTGTCCTGTTAACAAGGAAAACATAAGTAGACATATACGTTTCTGCCAAAATAAACTTCTGCTCAAGAGATGTATTATACTTACCCTGTCGAGATCAGTATGAGTTAGGGCAACATGATCATTACATGCAATACAATTTCCAAGTGCAGATAGTCGCTCGTCAATTCGCTGAACAACAACTTGATCAGGTAAACTGTTCCTCAAGTGTTGAAGCTCTATAAGGGAAACACAAAGAAGGGCTCAAAATTATAAATGAAAGATCAAAGAACAAAAAAGGGGCCTAAAAACAATAAAAAAAAAACATTATCACAGGCTCACAGCAACTTGAAGTAAAATATCAAACACAAAATCAACAGTACACACTTAACAATCTACTTTAACGGAGCTTGGACCTCACAAACCTCCGCATTAGCACATTCCAGTTCTTATAATCGAGAAATAGCCTATTTTAGCATCAATCTGAAATCAGTATAACTTAATTTTTCTTCACTTACCTTGGTCCGTAGTAGTGTGTGGCACGAGAAGTCCATTCTTGTTTCCTGCCATATAAAGACATTATCAAAATCAAGCAATATATCTAAAACAACTCGCGAGTTTCAAACCCGATTAATCACAAAGAACTCACCGGCACAAAGACGCCCAATAATCCGAGTACCCCCAATAGATGTTTTAACCACAGGGATAACATCCGCTAACTCAGACTCGAATGTACTACAAAAAGGAAAACAAAATCAACCCCACCAAAATCCCACTTACATAAATAGACCGAATCAAGTAATTTCAAATCCTACTAACCTATAGAAGTTTTCTGAACCCCCAATAGCAACTAAACAATATGCATTAGTCAACTTCGAAAATACCCCAACTTCACAAGAGTTCTCAAACTGAAGACCTACACCGATTTGATATAACCAGATACAATAAATAACATAGAACTAGCACTATATCATAGTGACATATAATCAAATATAGTTTATACCGAATGAACATAAATGAGCTTAAAACAAATAATATTAGAATTAAGAACTTACGAGTTGCCATAGTTTATATCAAAAACAACACAAATTCAATCAGATTCCAACTAAATAACCTGCATCCATAAATTTAATCATAATAAAAACTCTAAACATCAAAAACTCTGAATATATCAATTATTAGAACACAATATAGCATAATAACAACTGAAAACGTAATCAATAAGAACTTAAAGATTAGTAAAGCAAGAGTATAAAACCCTAGATAGAAAATTACAGGTACCTTCAGAGTTCTTTAGGGTTTTGCGGAATCGCTCTTAAAGAAAGAAGAAGAAGAGAATGAATGGAGGACTGAAAAAGGTGAAAACTTTTGTTTGGGATACAATGGTTAGGTCAAAAGTCGTGAATATCTCTTCGGAGGTATTATTTGTCTCGTTCTCAGCCGTTAGATCTGAGAAGAACTAAAAGAGTTAGATCATATTAATCGTTGATTATTATAGTGTTGTCCTCGTTTAGTCGGTGGGATATAGGCCGCCGTATAGGTTTTTTTTTTTTTTTAGTTGAAAGGCCGTATAGGGAGGGGGTTGAGACTGAAAACTCAAAAGAAAGAGCAACAAGTTGAGCCCGAATGGCCGAAATACTACTAGCGGCCGAGGGTTTGTTTGACTCGAACATTGACCCGAGCGCTCCGTAAGAAACCAACTCAAAAAGAAGGAATTACTTTTGTAAGAAGTATAAGTAATTGTAGAAGATCAATGGATGAATTGAACGAAAGATTTATCAAGTAGTGAAGGTTCCAAATTAAGATAGAGGACGATAAAAATATATATTACTTGACATTTATTAGTTAGAGGATTATTTAGAGATAATTACAAAAAAAAAACTCTTGAAATGGACGACGTTAAAATAGCTTTCAATCTAAATCATTGAAATAGAAAAGGACTTTATTATAATAATGAAAGGTGCTTAAACAAAATCCATGATTAAAAAATGATGTTTATCACAGTCAGCACACATCCTTTCTGTTTTATTATATAGATTTATGGGTTAATGTTATTTTGGCCAGTAATTCGTGACTAATTCATCGTTTTGGTCCGTACAAGTGGCTGACAGTTCGATTTCGCTTTCAAGGACAAAAAAATTCAAATATTTCGGAACCACCCTTGGGGGACAAAATAGAATTAATACCAAAGTTTTTATAAAACATAAACGCGGATGAGAAATAGAGAACAGAAAAAAAAAAAAAAAAAAAAAAAAAAAAAAAAAAAAAAAAAAAAAAAGCAGAGAAAAGGAAGAAGAAGAAGAGAGAGAAAAGAAGAACAAGAGAGAAATGAAGAAGATGAAGAAAAAAATTGGGTTAGGTCGTCGATCGAAATTTTGTCGGTCTCCGCCGGAAGTGAAGCGGATGAGAAATAGAGAGATGAGGTGCCTTTTTTATAAAAAAAAAATTGGACTTATTTTTATTTGACCTCCAAGGGTAGTTTCGGAAAAAGATAAAAAAAAATTGGCCCTTGAGGGCCAAAACGGCTAGTCGCTCACAAATCGGGATCAAATCGAAATTAACCCAATATTTATTAACTCATTATTTGATGTTTAAATGTTTCATGTACAATGCGGTATGAAAAAAATGTAGTTGTCGTGTATTTCGAACTGGTCGGGTCTAAGACGTCTCAAGCGTATTCGGATCGACTGATCCGTTTGACCTAGAGAGGTCTCCAAATGTCTTGTCCGACCCAAAAAAAAAAGTAAGACAATAAAAAATGAACTCATAAGTTTAAGAAAAAAAAGTTACAAATACAAACTTCTTTGACCAAGACCAGTACAAAAGCTTATACAAGGTGACGGGCTATGTGGTCCATATGCTAGCCATAAAGTCCGGATTCTCTGGTCCTTGTGCTAACAAGAAAACCCCCCATGTCAAGTTGGACGGTGGACATTTCATGGTTTAGGTGTCACTCAACTAAAATAAGTTGAACCAAGTCATATAACACATACATAATTAGTATTTCATGTGAAGAAGAGAGAGAGAGAGAGCCGGGCGGAGCGATTTCCTCCCTGGTGGCGCCGCCTCCGGTGGCAGTTACCGTCGACGAAATTGGTAAAACCGCTCCTTTCTCTTTCATTATCTCTAGATAATATAGATCTCTATTCTTCTTCTTCTTCCTCTTAATCTCTCTCTATCTCTTCATTGGTACACTTGATCTTAGATCTCATTTCTTCCCTTTCTCACAATCACATTCAAATCCTTATTCTTTTCTCTGCAACAACAATTTCAACAAAAACAATGGATCTTAGTTGAAGGTTCATAGTTCCAACATGGTGATCTACTAGGGTTTTGTTTATGGTTTCCAGGAAGGATATAAAACTATGAGAAATCATAATTCGGATATGAAGAATCTATCCGAATCAATCTACAATGGAGGGTATGGATTAGGTTTATAAAAACATTCTAATCACGATTGTGATTCGTGAAGAGGAAAATATGAACTTTGATAATGGTTTGTATTTGATTAACAATAAAGATATGTGTTGAAAGAACAAGGAATCGCGTTCATCAGTAACAAAGAAGAAAGAATTGACTCGTAGAGACTTGCTGAGTTAATTATGTCTTCTGGTGATGACGGTGGTTTTTTCTATGGTGACGCCGGTGTTTCGGTGACGGTTTTCCAGCGACAATGGCGGGTTTTCGGCGAAAACGAGGGGGATGTATTTAGTATTTTCTTAATTTGTTTTTTCTGTTATTTTGGTGACCTTTAGGGTCTTTTCATCCGTGATCTATAGGATCCTTTCATTTTCGACCTTTAGGGTCATTTTCTTGAGTCTTGTCTAGTCCAATTTCTTTCTCATCATGAGGCACTTTGCATTTAAAGGTATGCAACTCTCATGATGTTTGAAGAGAGAAATAATTATGACCATCCATGTAACAATTGTGATTCAATCACGTATGAATGAATATGGTTCGCTTGGTTTCACAAAGAAAAAAAATAAAAAAAAATAAAAAAGAAAAATTAAATCTCAAAAATTAGGACTTTTTTGCTTTTCTTTTCCAAAGTCTTGGAAACTTGGTTTTATGCATGAAGAAAGAGTATGAACAAGAGCGGGAGTAAAATCACAGAAACAAATGAGAGAGAAGATAAGTCAAATACAAAGAAAACGAACAAGGAAGAAAAGAAGACTAGGAGAGAGAAGATAAGTGAGTAAACAACGTTAAGGGCAAGGCGGGTGCCAATACATTTTCCGAAGCTAATAGATTTTCGAATTCTGAGACCGCCTGTGAATAACCCCGACCTCTAATAGCATTTTGATGAGGTTCTTTTAAAGATGCACCTAAATTGAAGAATTGGTGGTCCTTGGAGAATTTAGTAATAACTCTGTTGTCCCTTTCTCTGAATTAGGTGGATGGTTGATTTTAGGGTGTGTTTGATATCTCCTATTTCCATGGAAATAAAAGAATTTTCATGGAATTAGGTATTTCCACCGTTTGATACGAAGTATAATTCCATGGCTTTAATTCCCTAGGGAATCTATTTCCATGAAATAACGCACTTTTAATTCCTTGCTCCACCCTAGGAATTAGTTTATGTGGAAAATAAAAAATCAAAATAAAAATATTTTAATATATTCGGATACTTGAAACCTAATATTTATCTCCATATATATTCTAAATGACACTTTACCCATAAAATTTAGCAAAATCAACTTTTATTTATACATTTGCTAAATGACATTTTTGCCCTTCTTATCAAATGACATGTTTACGAAGTTGTTAAAATGACATTTTGGCTTTATATAGCAAAAATTACATTTTTACCCTTTTATTATACCAAAATTGACATATTACCCTTATGTTAAAATGTCATTTTTACCCTCGTATAAATCAAAGTGACATTTCTACCCTTATGTGGTCTGAATGACATTCTTATCTTTATCTTGTAAAAATGGCATGTCTGCACTTTTACTTTGAAATGACACAAAGTTAAATAATTTTACAACATAGGTGCAAAAATATAATTTTGAAAAGATAAGGGTAAAAATGTAATTTAGACAGCATAAGGACGAAAATGTAATTTTGGAAATATAAAAGAAAAAAAATGTCATTTTGACTACATAAGGAGTAACTAGAAACTCTTAATTGAATATTATATTCGTAGAAGTTAGTTGTCAACCAAATAACAGAGTTCGTAATTCCACGAAATAATAAATGACTATCAAACGAAAGAACTCTTATTTCCACAGAATAAATTCCGTGGAAGACTTTCCATGGAACTCTCTTATTTCCATGGAATTATTTCTCTGATATCAAACACAACCTTATCCGGACTGATATGAAATTTTTAAAAGGTATCAAATTGTAACCCTAAATCCAAAACCCAAAACCGTACTTCACATTTCCTACCTCTTCTTCCTCTCCTCACATCAGTGATCAGTCCGTGTTAGATCTAAATAAGGTGCATTCATCAAACTTCCCCGAATTCGTAAAAGATATACAGTTTCGGATTTAAGCACGTAGGATGTCCCAATTTGATAGCTACATCTAATTTCATTTTTCAACTCTATTTGTCCAAACAATCCCCCAACTGTAGGCCAAAGATAACTTGTGAGTTATATTGAAATCCATTAAAAACGCAAAATGTACTATCATTTACTGAGGAAAATGTCTCAATAAAAACTATTTGATTTAGAATTCGTTCAGAAAATATTAATTTATACTTGTATAATTACATAATATTGGTATGGAAGATTCAGTTTGAATTTGAGGATGGGTATAAAATATAAATGTACTACCCACCCTATTTTAAGCTAGGAATGGGAGACGTGAAAATGACAAGCCTTAGAGAAGGAATCCCATATCTTGAATTTAGTTTCCTCATATCAAATGTCATTTTAATGAGTGGAAGGCAACATCATATGTGAAACAATCATGCCCGACCCTTCAAAATTGGAAAACAAAATGGACCAAATTCTTTCTCTCAAAGTTACTTTCTTTATTTTATAACTCCATATTATATTATAAGAGCATCTCCAATTCAAAACTAAAAGAAATTTAATCTTCCTGTGTCTATAAAGATTATTCTTTCTTAGACGATACAATTGAGATCATAAATTCTAAAGATATCTCTAATGCAATACTCTCAAACTTAACAATTGCTTAAGTGTTGTTTCCTAGATAGGTAATTCTATTTTTAATATTGAGTGGGCGGTTGAGATCTCTCGAGAGAATTCATAAATATTAAGTTTCTCTTGAGACATCTTAGAATTAAATGTTGCCGCGTTATCTTAAGGTCCAGATTGAATTTTGTATTAGATAAACTCAAAAATTTCTGTATCCCACTTAATTTTTTTTAATCTGAATTTTGCACTGGAGATTCTCTAATACTAATAGTAATGCAATTGGTTGGGTTATGGATGAGATCTGGAAATTCCATCGTGCAACCTCGTACAACATTATGTCTTCAAAACTAATGTAAAACTCAACAATTTGTTAAAGATTTGATAGGTCTCAACGAATAAAGTGTCAATATTTGTCAAGATGTCAATATGAGTATATATTGGGTGTTATTGATCAATGATGACTATCATTCCAATGAATCATTTTCTCCTGCAACACATCCTCTCGTGGACCTACTCTCTCTGATTTCTTCCTCGTTGTACCTCTCTCCCCCTTCTCTCGAAAAGACGATAGAGATTCCTTCCTCTTAACTAAAGCAAGACGAAGGGCTTTTCTTCGTCATCTTATCTTCTCTTCTAACTTAAAATTGTTCACTATTACTTTTTCCTAAAGCTTTTTTAAGTATCCTGAGAGTTATTACATTTTCTAAAGTTCTTTTAATATGATATAGGCACATCGTGAATAGATACATGCACTAAATGAGTATGATATTTACTTTAAAAGTCATATAAAGACTCTTAAGATCATCTTAAGGTCACAGAGGTTTACTCCTTTCACTTTGTTTATAACCATACACACAAGTATATAAACGAAGGATTTAACTTCCACCATGAATCAAACCTATAACCTACAAATGTTGGGATCAAAACACAAACAATTATAGAAGCCGTTGTTAGCAGTTTTTAGTTGTTACCAAACAATTTAACTTGTATTTAGCTGACTTGGATAAATTTTATATAAAATCTTAAATATCTATTCTTATTAAGTCCATCAACCATATACCCTATTACTTGCACAGTTTTGTTTATAATTGGTACT
Source organism: Eschscholzia californica (assembly GCF_041429995.1). Classification (NCBI taxonomy): domain Eukaryota; kingdom Viridiplantae; phylum Streptophyta; class Magnoliopsida; order Ranunculales; family Papaveraceae; genus Eschscholzia; species Eschscholzia californica. The sequence continues at coordinate 31,156,956 of NW_028238198.1, forward strand.
TCATAATTTTTGGGTAATGTCTTTTTTTTTTATAAAAGATTAGGCAAATGTGACATTATGCAATATAACATTAAAGTATGAGATGAGAATTGGATGAGCACAAACATATACATCATCTTAAATGATTAAAGCCCCCTTCAAACTTATCCAAAAGGTCGTGCACCCTTTTTATATTATCTTTACTTTATGTAGTGCTCCTAATTACATGTGATAAATTTTATAGACAAACTAGTTCTACAAAGACTCGAACTCGAAACTCATAGACTAAGGTGTCGTTTGGCAACCAAAAGTAAAAGTATTTTTACTTGTAGTAGAAATTCTTTTGCTTTAAAAAAGTAAAAAAGTTTCAAAAACATATTTGACAAAAATGTTACTTACAAGCAAAAAAGTCAACAAGTTAGTTTGGTAACTCAATTTACTTTTGATAATTTTATTTTTCTTTCTCATAGAGATACTTGATTTTAATTGAATTTATTTATGATTTCCACGATTACTCTTGTATAGAAAGTAGTGGTGATATTGGTGGTAGTAGTGGTGCCATGAAGGTATGGTTATAGGGTGTGGTGGTGGTGGTGGTGGTGGTGGTAGAGAAGTATGATGGTGGCAGCCAGGGGCAGATCTATGTGTAGACTAACCCAGGCTACAACCTGGGTTAGTTCTTTAAAGTGTCGACGGACCAAAAGATAAACAGTTGGAGGAATTAGCTTGGTGGTAGATGCCAAACCCTTCCGTCCATGGGGACAAGAGTTCGAATCTGCTTGGCGCTTTTAATTTTCCTGCTCAGTTTGAGTCTGAGAAGGTTAATTTGCCTTTTGGCCCTCAAGTCATAACGGAATCCAGATTTTAATCCTAATTTGGAACAAACTACCATCTTGGCACTCAAGTGTGTCTTGGATTCCTTTTTGACCCATCTTTTTCTTTTTCGATTTTGTGCTTATTGTGTTATATTTTAATTTTGTTGTTATTACATTTTTTTTGCCTTTCACCTTATCCTTCTCTCACCTATACTATATATTTATCTCCTTTTTCGTCTTTCGCTCCTTCTTTTTTTTCCCTAAGGTGTTACATCGAAAGAAAGGGTTCGCCTACAATATATTTCTCTTTGTATTTGTCCATTGATGACTTGATGTTTGTTTATCGTTTCATGGCCATGATTTATGAATTATGATTTTTAGTTTCTTATGAGTTAGAGTCATGAATCTTAGATAATTATTTCAAATCTAGTCGACGACTAATTGTAGGTTGACATTGTTTATTGGTTCATATTTAGTTATTTGATTGTTGATTGATACTGGATGATGTTCGATCCATGTTTAAAAAGTTTTTTAGTGAGAAAATTTACATAAATGTGAAATGCATTGTTAAGAATGTATTATTATCACTAGAATTTACCTTTAAATAGCATTTTTACATGTATTACATGCATCACAGGTAAAAACTTCATTTTATTGATTTTCCGATTAAAAAAATTGACTTAAGTGAACTTAAAGTTTAGCCCTGTCTGAATCGAAATCCTAACTCCGCCCCTGGTGGAAATGACGGTGGTGGAGGTATGACGATGGTGGTGGTGGAAGTATGGTGGTGGTGATGGTGGAAATGCGGTGGTGGTGGTGGTGTATGGTGGTGGTCGTGGTACGAACTACGAAGGTGGTGGTTAAGGTGTGGTGGTGGTGGTTGAGGTAGGGTGGTGGGGGAGGTGCAATGCTTGTTGTGGTGGTGGTGAGGGTAGAATGGTATGGTAGAAGTTTAGTTGTGGTAGTGGAGCGGAGATAGACAAAAAAAATCGTCAAGTAAAATTCATGCATGTCTAAAAAACTAGTTACTTTATTTTGAAGACAAAAGTTAAAAATTTTAACTTCAAAAGAAAGTCAAATTTTAACTTGAATGAAGTCGGTAATTTTTGCGCACCAAACTAACTTTTTAACTTTTCTACTTAAATAAGCAAAAAAGTACAGTAACTTATTTTAGGCCTCATTTGGGTACACACATCGCTTATATTATGAGCTTTTTTATAAGTCCATAAATAAAAGAGCTTTTTAAAAATCTGTTTAAATCGTTTGGTATGCTACATAAGAAGTGTTTTTGTATCTTAAAAAGCTAGGAAATGACATTTGGTAAAAAAAAAAAAGGTAAACTTCGTATTGTAGTTATTAAACAATATGCTTATATCATTATATTAGTAACAAAAAATATATATATATATATATTTAAAATAAAATAAAATAATAGATATTTTTTAGTTTTCATAAACACATAAAGATCAAAATTTGAATCTTATGTAGTGGTGATAGACTCAACAGTGTGGACGTGTTATGGTGGTGCTTAATGGTGGCGGAGTTATGGTAATGATGTTGGTTGTAGAATAGAGGGGGTGTTGGTGGTTAGGGGGTAAAGTTGTAATGCCTATAGTGAAATGGTATTGGGGAGGTGGTATAGTGTGGTGGTGGAGTGGTCGATTTGTGGCGACGATGGTGAAGTGGTTGTGGTGGTGGTGGAGTTGCACCGAAGGTGAAGTTACGTCGGAGGTCGTGAAGTCGCGGGGGAAATGGTGAAGCGTCCGTGATGGTGGTAGAGTGGTGGCGAAGGTGGTGGAGTGGTTGTAAAAAAAAAGTGATGGTTGTGGAATAGTTGTGGTGGTGGTGGAGTTGCGGCGAAAGTGGTGGTGATGGAGTTGCGCCGGAGGTGGCATGGAAGTGGTGAAGTGTTAGTGATGGTGGTGGAATGGTGGCAGAGGTGGTGGGGTGATGGTTAGAGGTGGTGGAGTGATTGTGGTGGCAGAGGTGGCGGGGTGGTTGTGATGGTGGTGGATGTTTATTGATGGTGACAAAAAAAAATTATTTATTTTATTTTCATAGCTAGCTTTTAATAAGCAGCTATAAAAAAGCTACAAAATTGTGGCTTCTGCTTTTTGGGGAAAATGGGTTTTTCTAGCTTAAAATAAGTTACAACTTTTTTGAACCAAACGCGTAAAGTTTTTAATAAGCGCTTAAAATATGTTAAAAACTGACTTTTAGCTTTTTTTTAAGCTGAACCAGTGTTGTCAAACGACACCTAAAGTAGGAGATGTAAATCATTGGACCAAAAGTTCATTTTTTTTAGTTAAAGTTTGTTTGAAAGTGTAATGAAGCAGAAAAGCAGTATTGGATAGCAATAAGTTTAAAAAGGAAAGAAAGAAAGAAAAGAAATGGTGTTCCTTAAATATAGTTTTAATGAATGGAACTAATAATACCCAAAGAATGACTTGACGAAAGAGCCATGAAAGATCCTCTCCTCAACCTCAACCGTCTTCTTCCCTTTTATTAGATCCCCCTCCCTTTCACCTCCCTCTTTCTCAGCTGTGTCTGGTAAGATCCCTTTCTCTCTCTCTCTCTCTAACTTACTTTTGAAAATTCCATCTGTAATCAACGCTTTCCTTTTCTGTCACGGGATTTATAGGTTTGAAATGTTTCTTTGACCATCTAAAATACCTACCCATCATTTGTATCTTCTTGTTTAAGTTAGGGTTTTGTTCTTGATTACTAGTACTTTGTATTCTTGTTAATTCTTTGGTTCATAAATCTTCTTCATCATCTTTTCCTTTAATGAGGAAAAGATTATACTAGTCTCTCTCTTTGTGTGTGTTTTGTGATTTTATTTGTTTCATGGGCAATTCATGCCGTGGATCTTTTGGAGGCAAAATCATAGAAGGCCATAATAACGAGCCTATAGATCAATTGACTTCAAAACGAAATTCTTCTCAGCGTTCAAACCCCCCTTCTGATTATTCTCCTACTAGTTTGAATACCCAACAATTGATTTCTGAAGAATTTGCTCAAGAAAACCCTAAAAAACAACATAATTTGTCTATGCTTAGCCCAGGAAAAGATAACATGAAGAGAGGAACTGAAAATCATGCTTATTATGTATTGGGTCATAAAACTTCAAATATTCGAGATCTTTACACGTTAGGACGAAAATTGGGGCAAGGTCAATTTGGTACAACTTATTTGTGTGTTGAGAATTCCACTGGCAAAGAATATGCGTGCAAATCGATATCGAAAAGGAAGTTGATTTCTAAAGAAGATGTTGAAGATGTTAGGAGAGAGATTCAGATAATGCACCATCTTTCTGGTCATACTCACATTGTTTCGATCAAAGGTGCTTATGAAGATCAGTTATATGTTCATATTGTGATGGAGTTGTGTGCCGGTGGTGAATTGTTCGATCGGATTATTCAGAGAGGGCATTATAGTGAGAGAAAGGCGGCTGAGTTGACAAAGATTATCGTCGGTGTTGTTGAGGCTTGTCATTCACTTGGGGTTATGCATAGAGATTTAAAGCCCGAAAACTTTTTGCTGGTTAACAAGGCCGATGATTTCTCTCTCAAGGCTATTGATTTTGGGCTGTCCGTTTTTTTCAAACCAGGTATAAACATAATATTCATATCTTATTTAGAGAAACTGTATAAACATGCATATCATAATTATTGATTACTCCCATTAAAGCTAGGTAATTAGAGATTTACCATTTATGTCTTGAATAATTACTTACCTTTTTTGTGCTTATATAACTCTAATTCGGGTTTGTTCTTCAGGCCAGGTTTTCACTGATGTTGTTGGAAGCCCATACTATGTTGCTCCAGAGGTACTAAAAAAACACTATGGGCCAGAAGCTGATGTATGGACAGCCGGTGTAATACTATATATATTGCTGAGTGGTGTACCACCATTTTGGGCAGGTAAACTTAGAACATGACTCTTCTTTCACTTATTCTGGGATTTGCAAAATAATGAGATTTGGTGGTCAATGGTATTGAAGATATTGGTTTGTTTTGACTTCAGAAACACAACAAGGGATATTCGACGCAGTACTGAAGGGAGATATTGACTTTGACTCTGACCCATGGCCTGTAATCTCAGACAGCGCTAAGGATCTTATCCGCAAGATGCTTTGTTCTCAGCCTCAAGAACGCTTGACTGCACATCAAGTATTATGTATGTCATTCGAGTCCCTTACTTGTCTACCGCCAGCTTTTGAGTTAGGGCTCTCAATTACTTTTTGAAATTTAGCGGAACAAGATGTGAAGTTAGTCTGAGTTATAGTGATTTCAGTTGGTAGTCTGCTCTGACATTTATTTTAATCTCAGGCCATCCTTGGATATGTGAAAATGGAGTTGCTCCTGATCGTTCATTAGATCCAGCTGTTCTTTCTCGGCTCAAACAATTCTCTGCCATGAATAAGTTGAAGAAGATGGCGTTACGGGTGAGTACATGCCTCTATGTAGTTAATACCGGCCTTGACCACTTACAGAGGAGGTCCGTAGACAATACAATTATGATATGTAAAAAGTACACCAAATTGCTAATTTACTAGTATATGTGAAGTGCGGGTTCTTAAGAGACTAATACAAAATGGGATAAGAATGATAAGATGAGAAGTCTCTTCCTGCATAATGCACTATTTGCTGGATATATTTTACTTTTTGCACATATTCTTTAAACTAAAAGGAAAATATCAGTCACCTTCAAGAATAAGTCGTATTGAATTCATGATTTTGTCTCATCTCTGTGTTATCAGGTAATAGCTGAAAGTTTGTCAGAGGAAGAGATTGCTGGACTGAAGGAGATGTTCAAGTCAATGGACACTGACAACAGCGGTGCAATTACATTTGATGAACTAAAAGCTGGTTTGAAGAGATACGGCTCTAACTTGAAGGAGTGGGAGATTCGTGATCTCATGGATGCTGTAAGCTTATCCTTTTATCTCAAGTTCTCAACATATATTGTATTCTCTTGTGCTTAAGTTTCATGGTTGTTGATAGTCACACAAATTCTGGAAGCAAAAAGTTTCCGTGTTTTCTCAAAGCTTTACATCTTAATTGCATACTCTAGGAATTCTTTTCATTCAATAACCTTTTCTTTCAACAACTTCCTTTCTACAAATAATGAAACTATGCTTAGAAAAGGGGATGGATTCATTTAACTTAACAAACAAAATGGCTACATGTATTAAGAGATTGTTTTGTTAACTATTTCTCATCCTGGAAGAAGACATCTTGGTCTGAATGTCTGATTAGGGTTTTCGTGCTAGTGATTTTCATGCTTTTAGTTTGGTGACCAAGCGTTTTATATTTCAGGCTGATGTGGACAACAGTGGGACAATTGACTACGGGGAATTTATTGCCGCAACTGTTCATCTTAACAAGCTAGAACGTGAGGAACATCTGGTTGCAGCATTTGCGTACTTCGACAAAGATGGAAGTGGTTATATTACAGTCGATGAGCTCCAGCAAGCTTGTGCTGAACATAACATGGTTGATGTTTTCATCGAAGACATCATTAAAGAAGTTGATCAAGATAATGTAAGTAACGATCGTTAAAGCTTGTAACTTGCGTAATTCTCACAACTTGATTACCTATCATGGATTTTTTTCGACTTGCCGGAACAACATAAGCCTTGACCATTTATCAAGGCTCTGGTGGTGTTTTATTTTCCTTGTATCCGAATTGGAGAATCGATTCAGGGGCACAATAGTCGTTTGAGGTTATTTCAGACAATGGGCTTTTAGTTCAGACTTAATTTATGTCTAGCTCTATTGGTACTAAAATCACCAGACTTGGCCATTCAGGCAAGTAAGGCACACACGCTAGATGGAAAAACAGTCTGAAATATAATTCGGAGTTAATTTACATCTCGAGCCAGATTTCCGATCTGAATTTGAAAACAAGACACTACCCTCTATTTTGTTTCACCAAGCCTCAACTTTTTGTTGGCTATATGGTATTTCAGGATGGAAGGATCGACTATGGTGAGTTTGTTGCTATGATGACGAAGGGAAATGCAGGAATAGGAAGGAGGACCATGAGAAACAGTTTGAATATGAGCATGAGAGATTCACAAGGAGCTCACTAATCTTTCAAGTTTCATCGGACATTCTTTTACTTGTACAGGTATTCTTAATTCATGTGGTTGAGAATGTAACCTTTGCTTTGTTATGATTAAAATACACTCTTGTGATATTAGCTGTATTACTTGTCTCGAGTTCCACTTTTAAAGTGCTTTCTGATGTGTGATTTGAAGCTTCAAAGTTCGACTCTCTCGATGTAATTGTGCTTATTTTGTTTTGGGGTAAATTAGGTGATAACAATGTGAAACAAATCCAGATTATGTATTTAGCTTCACCTCGCACTCTTATAGTTGAAAAGAAGGAGTTCCAATTATGTGATCAGCTACAAAAACAAGAAGCTCTCGTTCTACCTTATGGCCTTATCTGCCAGTCGGTTTTCCAGATATAAAACACCTAATTTATTACTCTTGTTTAGAAACTCTTGGATTCGCATTAACTCCATAAATGAAGCATTCATATATGAGAAAATTAAAAGAGAACATCTTTCTATGATTCTATTTGTATTTTTTTTTTAACAAGGATGATTGATCATTAACCAGGTTGTTTTGTAAATTTTTTTCGAACTTAATTTGAGAAGGTATCCCTTCAAATCAAACATTATAGGGTTCATTAGAGCAAAGTTGTTTTCTCCTGATGTTCTATCTTAATCTTGATAGAGGTTTTTGTTGTTCTTCCTGACTAAAAAAAGCGAGGCACGCGGTACTGTAAGTTTATGCCATAATACAAAAAGAAATAGAAGAGAAAGATTGACATGAAACGATCTTGCTAGTGTTTATTTGGTAGTTAGTAGTACCGAGTCCACCCCGAAGTCCTGATATCATCTACATCCCACCGAAGTCATGATGATATCATCTACGTCGTACCACTCATTGTGGACATTCAACCAAGGGGCTGGCAGGCTAGTCTAGCCGTGAGCAGGGCGGGAATGGGCTTCCTCGAGCCACCTTGGTCACAACATAAGGGCCACCAATTTTAGCATAATAGAACGGAGCCAACTCACGGGCTTCCTCGAGCCACCTTGCTCACAACATAAGGGACACCAATTTTAGCACAATAGAACGGAGCCACCTAACAAAACGAACCTCTCACGGGCTTCATCGAGCAACCTTGCTCACAACATAAGGGCCACCAAATTTAGCATAATAGAACTGAGTGACTTAGCAAAAGAAACCTCTTGGGCTGCAAGTGGAAAAAAGCAGGCATTGGTCGGCTCACAACCAACTAAAAAAGCCATCCCACCAGACAGAATGGTCCGTCACGAGTAGTCTGTTGTCGAGCCAATTGGTCAGAGACTAATATTTGCTGATCATGATTAGGTTTCAAGCTATTTCTTCTTTAGCAACAAGATTGAGAGCTTAGATCTAGGGTTGGAAAAAAGTTGGAAAATCTGAAATTCGTCATGGACAACTCAGTCAGTTGGAGCATATGAACACTCGAGACTTAGAGATGGGTTTAACCAGAAACCCGACTGGTACGTTGAAATAAGTGGGTTGAACTCGAGTTTTGAAGTGGTACTTGGTGTCTCGTCCAATCCCTACCCATTTGTACCTAACACGACCGATGGTCTCCAATTGCTAATTAGCAGAACCTCTATTACACGTTTTTACACGTTTTTATGCGGTTAATGAAAAGATCTATACTCTAAGTTAAAAGTAGATAGAAATCTTTATAATTCTAACCTAAAATTATGCCCGAAGTGAAAAAAATCTTAAACCTTTTGGGTTCAAGATAGGTCGCTTTGACCCAAGATTAGTCAAAAATGTGCTCTAATTTGTATCACATGGGTTCATATGAAAAGCCGAAGGATTAATTCAATTACCCCATTGCGAGTCCTAGTGAGCGAGCCGAGAGGGAGAAACAGATACTCCTAGATATAGAGAGAGAGAGAGAGAGAAAGTTAAGAGATAGAGAGAGAAAATTAGAGATGGCATTCATGAGAGGAGAACCATTGGTGGCGAAGTTGGCTGCTCTTGCGAAGTACGGTGTTCTTCCCGGTGCCATGATCGCTGCTATGATTTACTCTCCACAACAAGAACCTAACAAGAAAGATCAATCCAAATAGTTTTTATCTTTCTCCTTTTAGGTAGGATTCACCTTAATCTCTCTAATTCCTCATTTAGGGTTAATGTTTCCGATTTGCCAAGTACCTATTTGTTTTAATTCAGATTCGTTCATTATATATTCTGATTTTAATTCTTAATATTAAGTCTTAAATCTAGAACCTAAGAAATCGATATCTTGAAATTGAATGTCTTTTTTTAAAAGCTCTAAAGCCTGAGCAAAAATCCAGAGATGGGGAATTTCATCTGTTAATTAGAGAAGCAAAACCCCAAGTGTTTCTGTTTCACATACCCAAAATTGAAATGAATATACTGGTCTTTGGTCGTAATTTGAAGTGAAATGTTGAATTGGTTAATTGAGGTAGCCTGAACTGTAAGAACTGTTTCATCTGAGAATCTACTAGTATAATACTTAGTATTCAACCAAATTTAGAATTCAAAAATATAACGATTATGATTAACGAATAATGAATAATGCAATTACTAGATTTGGTTTTATTCTACATTTAGGATTGTTTTTCAACTCACCCATTTGTTTTTTGGTGGGTTTGTGTTTTACTAATTTACAAGCAAAGTTTGAAATTCGGTAGATGCGTACGCCTCACCCGCTTCCACGCGAGGTGATCCATTTTCGCCTCGAATTGTACACATCTACTCAAAATAACATTAAACACTCGAGCCTTTATATTATTGCACCAAAGTGAACAAGTATATTATCTTATATTTTTACATAAATGTGGTATCCTTACTTTTTCTAGAAGAATTATCATACTCCTTCTGCGTAACGAGGCATACAACCTAGGTGGCGCTTTGCTTTGTCGGAGCAAACCGCCTTGAGACGGAAAAAGTATTTGGTTGATGATTTGTCACGTCGAAACCCAATTATCCTAACTTCTGTTTTTGGTTGATGACTTGACGAGAACATATTCTTTCATCCCATCTCCAATTCAACTAGAAAAATTTCTTGTGTAATCAAAAAAATAATTTTGGTAATTTCATACTGTAATTAGTTGCTTTGTTGTTAGTGCAATGTTATAATTTATGTTTGATAGACTGCACGGGTGTTAAACCATTGGACCAAGCGTTCAACAAGTAATTCCATAAAAAATTATCCTTAAAATGCCTACTTCCGTTTCCACCCATATAAGTTGATTGGAAAATTTGTTATCGATAGATAAAATTGTGAGCGAAGTCAATTCAAGAGGTTTGTTGTAGCCAATGTTTTAAAAAATGTTCCAGGCGTACGTGTCGAGGCGAGGCGGCAACTTGATGCATCGAGGTGTTTGTTTTTGACCCGAGAATAAAACGTGTGCATTTGAAGTCACTTGGCATTTTTGAGTTGGTGGACAGCCTAATATCATTAACATTTTTGTTTATTAAACGCTTTGCCTTTTGAGAGCAAATTGCCTTCAAGCGTACAAATGTAATATTGATTGTATTTAAACATGTCTAATTGGGTATATTTTGCTGCAGAAACTTTTGACTGATCGAGACACATTAAGAGTGCTTGGCCTTCAACAAAAGGTCTCTTATTTGCAATAAAACCCTCAGGTGCTAGTTCTTTTTCCCTGTATCTGTAATGTGGAAGTAGAACCCTTCAGTTATTAAATGTTTGAGCTTGACTCTTTGTTGTTTTGAATAATATGTAAGTGCTAACTTTATCTTTAAATGACTTCGAACATGAAGATCTGAATGAAACTGGTGGTTGGGTTTTGCTTAGACCTAAATGTTATTCTAAGAGGGGAGTGTTAGAAGTGTCCCTTTTCCTCATACTCCGTCCCTAAAATTTGCCTTGACGGGGGCGCCATTAACACTTCCGGACACCCATGAAACTTTCCATCCACAAAAAACTGAACAAACCCTAAACTGGGTATATATATAAGAGACACATTGTAATAAGATTTTGCATATAATGATAGCATACATGGATCATAATCATCATATACACTTTTGCTAGTCTCATCATGCCATCCTTTCTATAAATAGATAATGAATCATGATGGACATCACATCCATGTATTTTAACTTTACATGTATCCATCCTACATGCATGATAAGAGCTCAGAATATGACATCAATCAGCTACCTTCCATTCAATGTCAACAATCAACATATCACATTCCATCTCACTCTCTCTCTCTCTCTCTATATATATGTGAGAGAAGATGAGTGACTCCACCAGTAAGTCCTTTAATAGGCTAAAACTGCTATAGATTTTCCAATTCATTTCATCCAACAGTACATCCTTATTTACAGCAACAGTCACTTAGGTATTAGATTCTAATATGCTTTTGTATTTCTAGATATATTAGACATTCAAAGGTCCAGATTCTCCTGGATATCTGATGAGTGAAGGGGTATCAAACATCATATGAAAACCAGTAGTCCTGTTAAAAGCAACTGAAGTAGACATCTCATGACCCATATCTTCTGCTGCTGCTGCTGCTGCTGCAACTGTAGTAGTAGTAGCAGAATAACCCCCCAAAACATCATAATCCATCATCTCAAAAGACCCAATGTTTTGGCATTGATTTTGATGAAGATTATGAAATTTATTCACCCAACCCAAGTTATTAGCATCTAGTTGTTGTTCAAAATAGGATAAGTTAGTTTCTGGCTTAAACTGTTTAGAAATAGTTTCTTCTTTCAGAATGTTATCTTGATGTGAAATAAGACTTTTAAATATGATAGAAGATGGAGATGACATGTCTGTACTAATTGTGTTAAATGATGAATTGAATGGTTGTTGATGAAAATACATAGGTAGATTGTCATTTCTGTTAATTAGGGTTTCAAGGTTTGCCGAGTACTCTTGGTTGTTTGAGAGTGGGTCTTGTTGATGGTTTTGTATTGATGGTGGTTGTGACTCTAACAGTGGTGGTAAAGAAGTAGAATACTGATATGATGATGATGATGAAGAAACTTCAAGAAGGTAATTGTGAGCTTGGAGAAATGGGTTTTTCTTCTCTCCTGTTACTGCCTTGTGTACTATTCTACAAATTACCCATTCTTCCTGCTAAACAAACAAAACCCATGAAGTCAACAGTTAGATTAACAAAGAGAGAATGAATGAGTTTAGAGAGAGAGAGAAAGAGTTTAGAGATGGGTATTATTACATTAGAGGCATGGCGATAGGAGAAATCACCATCTAGACGATATTCATGCATGACCCATTTAGTCTTCTCACCACGAGGAGCTCTTCCTTTATAGAAAACTAGGGTTTTCTTCATACCAAGTAAACCTCCATTAGAAGCACTGTAAACTTCTCTGTCTTTACCAGTTGCTTTCCAATACCCAGCTTCTGTTGCTCTATTTGTTCTTAATCCAGTTGGGTATTTTCTATCTCTCAAACTGAAGAAATACCATTCCCTCTCTCCCATCTTAGCTATGTCTATGAAACAAAAAAAAACAGTAAAGAGTTGTCAGGAAGTTGAGTACTACATGAAATGAGAAAATGCAGGAAGGAAATTTACTATGAAAATGACAGAAAAGAATGGGTAAGGAAGTAAGTGATAACTCTGAATTGATAGGACTGTATGTTAAAATGGTAAAAAACAAACTTTGATGCTCAAACAAAAGTAGAGAGAAAGGAAAGAGATGGGATGGGGGTACACCCACCTGGTAGCTCCCAAGGCTCACATCTATTAAGATCAACTTCTGCAATTTCAATACCACAAAAACTTCCATTAAAGACTTTTGAAGCTAAATAAAATGTTATAAGTTCTTCATCAGTTGGATGAAACCTAAAACCAGGAGGTAAACCTTTCTCATTAATATCATCTAAATGAACTTCACTTAAAACATCTCCTCCAATACTTGTTAATATCATCTTAGTTAAAGATATACTAGTATTTTAGAGTGAGAAAGTGATGAGTTTGGGGTGAGGTAAAAAGGTGAAAATGAATGGGTATTTATATAAGAAACAGTGGATGAAATCTGAAGGAAAATCTAAGAGAAAGAGAAGACAGATTTGGTTTACATTAAATGCTATAGAAGGAGCACCTGAGAGTGTGAGGACCCCAAACAGAGTAAAAGATAAAAAAATAGATTAGGGGAGTAGTTAATGCAGAAGATAGTTGCAGAGATTTATGCGTGCGTGTGTGAGTATGTTTCTAATAGGAGTTGTTACAAAATTGAGTCAGGTTCTTTTCTAGAGAGAGAAACTCATAAACATCCAAGAGATCCATCATATTATAATAAAAAATAAATTAGATGTCACATTTGTTTGTAAGGATGTCAATCTATAAAATCTATCAAGAGATACCAATCTTGGTTTGTGATCCTTGCTTGTGTATGTTAATACGTTTTGTTATTAGCATACACGGAATGGGTTGATATCTAATTTGATTTACGATCTTAGAAACTGCTTTGAAGGCTTTTTGACCCGACCCATTTAGCCTATAATTGCCCTCATCTTATTAGAACGCTTATCAACGTAAAGGGTGTACATGTATTTTTGAATTTAGAAAGAGATGGGGTAAGGTGAGGTATGTTTGCTATTGGGCAGCTCTAGTAAACCGAACCATATAAATCTCTTGAGTTTTATGTGTTTGTTTATCTTTTTTACTGTTTTTCTTGGTTGCTCGTCATAACACTTTTTCATCGAATTTTAAACAATTTTAGTTTTAACAAACACATTTATGTCAAATACATATACATGTGTATATATCTTGTCAGTTCTATACACATAGCACATCCGCATTATAATAATCTTTCACAAGTTTTTTTACTTATAGGGGAAAATCAGTCGACTTCATTCTGATTGTGGCATTCCTCCTAATTCAATGTGTACAATTCTATGAATTGCGAAAAGTTCCATTACAAGAATAGCATATGATCATACTAAATTTCTTCATCTTTACGTGTAATTGTAAACAATTACAATTAGTTGCTTTAAATACACTAGTATATAGTCATACAAATATAGTATGAATTCCTACTTCAATAAAGCTTTAATATATTACTTGTGTGTATATGGGTAGTTTCACAATTTGAAAAACTAGAGCTTGGAGATGATTGGAGTGGGTCTACTATTCCTAATCTGACATGAAACAACCCACCACATTCTGTATTGACATAGCTATTAAAGACTTGGTACCTGTCCAAATAATTTAGGCCATAATTTTGTTCATTTTTAATGAGGGTGGGTTTCATAGGCCTGAGAAGAGAGGGGTATAGATGGGGGGATGGGAGGTTGCAGGAGAAATAAAATTCAATGCTCTAAAAGAGACTGTCAACCGTACAAACAAAGAAAAATGGGCAGATTCTCACCTTGTTCACTTGTTTAACTTTTAGGCCCTACCTTGTCAAGATTGAGGGTGGTAAAAGATGGATGGAGTCTCATGGATACGCGAAGAAGTCGGAATCACCTAATGAGAACAAATAATAATCGTTGCAAAGTAATAATAGATGCAACCATACTAGCACAAATGGTTGAAATCCTATCAGAATTCTGAAGTTAAGTGTGTTTGGGTGAGAGTAGTACTAAGATGATCTTAAGCTCTTCTCTTTTGGCGGAAAGTATCACTCTTAACTCGATTTAGTATACGGGCTCAATCTAGTATCCGGGAGGCTTCGAGCAATACCCGAAATCGGATTTCAAGTTCCTGAGGGTACTGTGGATTTTTGATCTAACATACTGATTTTTCTCCATGACGAGGTTTATGCCTCCAATCTCCCAACTATAGTGACCTACATAGAGAATTAGAAGCGGAAAAAATCTTCAAGGGTTAGCTATCCTTTTGGTAATCAACCACATTTTGTGGTACACCGACAAAGTCTCTCTTGCCACACCAATGGGCCTTGCCTATGGCATGCCAACACGGGCCATGACGCACGTTGTCATGGCTAGTTGATCACACCAAGACGGGTCTAGTGACATTGCCCTGACTTCACAACTCCATTAATACTGTATGTTTCAAGCTAATTATGCAACCAATATTCAAGATTGTATTACGTAGGCTTAAGTAAGCATATTATTATGATATATATTCGGTTATGAGTAATCAATGTGACTAAACACAACATCAACTTAGAAAGTATCAAATCCAGAGACTGAGTGAGTGAAGGGATAGGCCATTCTCTCTCACACACACTCTTGATAGGATATTAGGTAAGTCTATTACCTTTATAGGGTATAGAGCATATTTTATTCCTAGTGGGTTTGGATCATATATGCCTAGAAAGAGATTTGGAGTAAGTTACTTCTTAGGGTGAAACTTTTTCCGTGACACTGTTTTACAATACTTATGAGTTATGACTACGCTTGATGTAAATAATAAGTTTGTCAATTAGGGCGAAACTTTTTTTTTTTTTTTTTTTTTTTTTTTTGTTGTTGTTGCAACTATTTTAGGGTGAAACTAGAGAGTTGTTTTTGTTTTACTTTTGTTTAATTATAGACTTATTTTTATAAATTTACTTTTGCTTTTTTTTAACGTTTTCTCTTATTGTTTTTTTTGTTTGCATTTTTTATATTTCCCAAAAGATTCTTTTTAGTATTTTTCTGTTGCTTCTCCCCAACTAAATACAAATAGTTGTTTGTCACTACCAACATATAAGTGTTTGTTTCTATTACTATTTTCTTTTTTTTTTTTGAAATATTTTGTATTGTGAAAATAATTTGTTATGTTCATTCTTGAACGTTTTTTTTTTCAGGTAAATTACGGACTGTTACTCACTAATTATTTTTACAATACGATTTCTCATAAAAAAAAAAATACTCACCTTCTTTTTAGATAAACAAACACAATATGTGTAAAAAAAACACACACATATTTATTTATGCCAAATAGTCTTTTAGATTCGATCGTTTGTATATTTATCCAAATTATACGACAATTGTTTGAACCAATCAATAATATGTTTAAACCAAACCAAATTTTAAAAGAAAATTAGAATCTGTGCAATATGTATTTTACTCGTGTAATTCTGTATTTTGTTAATAAAAAGAACCTTAAGTTTTACCAATTCAATGTTGATATAGTGTCATTAACAATTGCCACAAACACCACAAATATTCAAAAAGTGTGGCTAAAGATGACAAAAGGAATGACTGATTTGGAGATGTAGGTAGGGGATATAGATATCTACTAGGTAGAGAGGGTTTTCTTGTTTGTGTGAACGTCTTTCATCACTCTATTCAGAATTACAGCTACAAAATACTACCTAGGTAGACTTACGTACTATTCCATCGTTTCTTTTCTTTTCTTTTCTTTTCTCTCTGTCCCCATCCTCGAGATTTGCGTTATATGGAGATTGAGTTTTGGAATTTCGAGAACCAGCACAGAGGTGACGTGCAATTCCAACACCAGCCGTAATAGCATGTATTATCAGCCGGGAGTGGATAAAAGCACCTGAAAATTGCTGTTAGCACATGGGGGACGAGATATCCGTTGACTCCAAACGTATGTTGGCACTCGGGTATAAAAGTCTCAGATTGACTCGTCCGAAATTCAAAGAAAATTTTCGTACTCGAATAGTCCAAAAAGTTTCACAATGACTAGTCAGAGAGCTTTCAGATTGGTCGGTCCGAAATTTGGTCTATGGTTTCAGACTGATCAGTCTGAAATTAGTCTCAGATTGACCAATCTGAGAAGATTGTTAATGGTGGTTTCGGATCATGAGTTAAGAACTAACGTTCTTTCTCTCTCTAAATCCTCATTACATATCAAGGTGAAATCAAAGTTCTTTCTATAGTTGTCTTACTCTATTTCTTTCGCTAAAATAAGGTTGTTCTCCCTCTAACTCTTTATTATAGATTAATGATGATAATTTTAGAAACAAAGTTCTTCAATGATAACATGATGACTGTGATATGAAGGAGAGGAAGAAGAGACGATGAAGATGCATCACGAAATGTGACAAGAGTTCGAAGAAGAAAAAGAAAAAAATAATAATAAGGGGGTTGGGGGCACACTGGGTGCCACCGTAATAGGCACCCAGTCCGTACTGAATGCTTACAGGCACTCGGCGGATAGCAATTCGTCCAGGTGCTTTTAGCTAGGGGTGGACATCGGTTGGATACCCGACTTTTTGGGTCAATCCAAAGTCCAAACCGAAGGGTTCGGTTTTTTCAAATCTAAATCTGAACCAATCTGTTCATGGTTTGGTTCGGTTACCAATCTGAACTATGCATGAACGGTTTAGATCGGTTGGATAACCATACCACCTGTGACATTTTACCATATATAAAATTTCGCACTTTCGACTTAAAAACGTGGAATTAACTTAACTATTGAATTAAGCTACAATTTTCCACGCCATTTACTTTCTGTTATACCTACATTAAGTTACAATATCAACAAACATGGAACTAACTTAAGTATTAAATCTGAGCCATCCATCATTCCCATCATATATATTTATATATATATATATATATATATATATATATATAATACATCAAAAATAAGAATAAATGATTTGGTTCGGTTTCTTCGGTTATCCGTCGACCAAATCTATAAACCGATCCAAAACACTCGGTTTTGCCATTATAACATCCGAACTAATCCGGAATACTATTGGATCGGTATCCAAACCGTTCAAAGTCGTTTGGATCGGATTGGATTGGTCGGTTCGGATACTAAATGAACACCCATACTTTTAGCTACTCCCTTTTCAGCCTTCACGCTAGAGGGAAAAACGGGATTGAAAGGAGGGGAGCAAATTGTAGATGTGTCACTTTGCTATCTAAAAGGATATAGACAAGTTGTATATACGAAGCAAATTATTTTTCCTAGTAAATTGTTTTTAGGGATGGTAATGATATTGGATTATGGGCCACTTTATCTATAATTTTTTTACAGCTAAATATCTTTACAAATGGCTAATTAGCTATTGCATTTTTGCAGAGCCCGCCCAAATATTTGGGAGTCCCCCCTGATCTCTTGCATATAAATTAAGATCTGATCATTGAGCTTACCATTCAAATTATGTTACAAGTTTGCTTAGTATATAATTGTTGTTTCAAAATTTACATATACAATTCTAAACATGAGGCCCTTTGTTATTTTGGGACCCAAAGCTGCCGTTTTGGTGGCTTTGGGTCCGGACCGTTCCTGCACTTGAAATCAAGTGGTTGTTTTGACTCCGATTATGTTCGACACCCATTACGACCGAGTGATGATCTTATGCCGACAACTTTCGATTTGAGAAGAAGATGCGGGGTGGAGGAGAAAGGGAGATGAAAGTGGAGAAAAAAGAAAATATTACAAAATAAAGTATAGATGAAAAGAAATGAAAACTTTGGGGTTTGAAAATCAAACTAAACTATCTAACACAATAAAGGTCAAAACGAAATTAATTAACTCTAAACTCTAAACTAAAAACTAAAAATATTTTATACAAGTTAACACTTCACAGGAACAATTCATAAAATCCCTAGCTAGAACAAGCAAAATCTAAGCCTTATTCTATTACCCTTTGACTTTTCTAATGTCCCAAAACCGAACTCCGAATAAATCTTATCATGCCCACTCAGGAGAAAACAATGCTTGCCGTTATGTCAAATGGAGAGTTTTGGCATACACTATTAGAAGTTTTTTTTTCTTTTTTTGTTGAAGGCATACACTATTAGAAGTTGAATCATTCACATTGGAACAAATAAAAGATAATAGAACCATTTTATCATAAACTGGTGGTAGAGCAATTTCGAATCATCCCCACACTCTTCTGTATATTTTACGCCAATCATCAAGATACAATCGTAGTAGAACGCGGGGGAATTTTATTTTCAACTATTTACATTTTTTGTAATAAATTTTATTTTTGTCGAAGGGGTATTTCAGACCCCCTCAAACAAACTAGTATCGAGTTATGTACTTATGTCCCTCCTAAAATGCACTTCCACCAATTGAATGATGCTTCAAATTTCATTTGAAGTGTTAGTTATGTCCATTAACATAATCTCTCCCTTAGCTATAAGTACTATTTGACATCATACCAAATACTCACAGGTTGACCAAACTTTGATCCATGTACTCGACTGTTACAATTGTTATCTTTGGTCCACGGTCCCAAAAATTTTAATGTCCTAACAGCATAATCTTTTTTGTTAAGGTGTCCTAACAGCATAATATTAAGATAATCTTAACAGTTCATTATCAAATATCAATTGAATATTTGCTTACACCTAAAAATATAGGGATTATTTACCCATGGATTCAAAAGTGGGGTTAGATGCAAACTAACATGGTTAACATGTGACATTTTTAGGTCATGTCTGCAACTAACTTTTCTTACTTTAAAAGTTGAATAAATGTGAATTAATACATACTACTTGTTAGCCATTATGTGGTGGGTCAAGTCCCTAAGATCCATGTCGGTGGTATTAATGTAATACTACCTTTTTATATCATTTTCATTATACATTTGCTTAGTCGGTCATTATTTGTTCAATTTCTCAAACAAGGTGTGTACATTTCAACAAAAAGAATGCAGCACATGTGCACTTATTTATTTATTTTTACAAAATAAACTACATCGGTTAGTCGGTCAGGTGAAAAGAACTTCTATATTATATTTGCTTAGTGCCATATTGTCTTGATAGTAAAACATGTGGCATAAAAGAAATCTATCAGAGAGTGTCAATGCTCCTTTTTTTATTTTATTAAAAGGGTGTCAATGCTCCTTGGGAGACAAACTTCCATGACTTATGGGCTATGGCGGAAAACAAAAGTATTTATGATGAGAAAAAATACTTATCGTGTGTTTAGTTGGAGGATTCATAAGTGATTAAATCACAAGTTACATGGGTGATAATTTTTTTTTCTTTGATAATTACGTGAGAGTTACATACGATAGGTTCATTGAACTTTCAAATGTAAAGTGCCTCATGAAGGGAAAGAAATTGACCAGACACAAACTCAAACAAAAGACCTTAAAAGGTCGACAAAAGATTATGAAGATCGAGAATGAAAAGACCCTAAAGGTCGACAAAAAATACAAAATCAATACTAAAATTGCTCCAACCGAGAGAACCACTGCCGCCAATGAGTGTAAATCGCAAGGCCGACCACCACCATCACTGCCGAACAAGTCTTGGAGTCCTTCTGTTTAAGCTTGTTACTTGATAGATCCAAAGATTCAAGAAGCTTCAAACAACCAAATATTGTTGTTTCAATTCCTGTTGAACCAGAAATCCCAAATCTCTCTAAATTTCTTCCCCTCTCACTCCATCAATCTGTTACTAAATCTTTCGAATCCTTTAACAAATTGAAATAATCGATGTGTGGCGAGTCCAGAAAACAATCCCTAAAAACTCAATCTCAGAAGGAAAACAACCCTAGAAACTATTTATTGATGGAAAACAAACTACAAAAGAAACATAAAAGGATTCCGGCAAGGGAGGACCCTTCGCCGAAGGAAAGAGACGTAGATCTGAGTACCGTTGAAGAAAGGGAGAGACGGTTATTTTTTTTACCAGAAAATGAAATGAAATGGAAGTAGTAGGACTCTTATTAAAAGTGGGATTTGGTAGGATTGAAGAATCTTTGTCTATTTGGCCACCAAGAATCCTAGGCCTCTTGAATCTTAAGAATTCCTAATTCCAAAATTCGTATTGGACTAAAATCTCACCCTACCTCATAGAATTTGCTAGGATATTGGATTAATTAACTTAGATTTCAAACTTAAAATCAACGAAAAATATTTCTTTCTACAAATTAATTATTCTAAAATTAAATTTTTTTCAAACATCGTTTTTTTTTTCGAAAAGTATTTTTTTCCAAAATCCGATTTTTTCGACAACTGTTTTTTTTTCAAAAACCGATTATTCTCAAAATAATTTTTTTTCCTGAAATCCGATTTTTTTTTCCGAATACATAGTTTTTCCTGAAACTTTTTTTCTTCTCTAAACCCGTTTTTTTTCTCGAAAACCGTTTTTTAGATAACTGCAATTTCCTGAAATTTTTTTTTACTTTATGAATATCGTTTTTCCCGAATTGTTTTTTCAAGGAAAAAACGTTTTTTGAAAGAAAAAAAAAACAATTTTTGTGAAAAAAAGGTTTTTTGAAATCTCGGTTACCGAAAAAAAATCATTTCGGGATTTTTTTTTTTCAGGAAAAAGGGTTTTCGAGGAAAAGTGACTTTCGGGGAAAATTAATTTTGAAAAAAAAATTGTTTACTAAAAGAATTGGAAAAACGGTTCTCGAAAAAAAATTTATGAAGAAAAAATAGGGTTCTCGAATGAAACGATATTTGAAAAAACGAGTTTCAACGACAAAGTTTCTTCAATATTTTTTTAAAGATGATTTAAAAAATACTCAAATAATAATAAATCATATGATTCTTGTTAGTTGCCAAACAAACCAAAAAATGTTACTTGAATTCATGAATAAGTGGAATCATGAAACTGAAGGACATATGAATCCGCAGATTCATGATTCCATCATCCAAACACGCAATTATTAGTTTTAAAATATACTTTGGTGTTCCTTTTATTTTTGGACAGTGGGTAGAAACATTAGTAGATTATGGGTAGTGTCCATACGCGATTAGTCCAAAATAAATATTTGTTAGGTTTAAGGTCTAAATTAATATAAAATAAGTAAAAAAAAGTCTATTTGTTTTTAATATTTGTTATTGCCTCGTACGGTACAAATACACAAATGTATCACTAATTCGTTGATTGTTTAGTGAATGTGTAGATATGTGAAGGAATAAGTTTGTTTTCTATGTAACACAAACCAAATTGCGTGAAGTTCAACAGTAAAATGTACAAGGTTATTTACGTTGTGTATAATGAAATACGATAACGATGTCATGAAAAAATGATTTATTTGGTGAATCCCAAAAATGGTGTATACAAAAATGATTTGTTTGGTGCATTTCAAAACTTATATCTTTTTCGATCTTTTAGCCTATTTTGTGTTTTTTTTTTTTTTGAGAATTCGACTACGATCTACGTATAGTCGTTACAAGGCATTGATACATCATGAAGATGTGATGAACACGATAACCGCGTAATTTGAACTATGAACGAAAGAGGTCTAAAGCCCGGTAACATGAAAGAGGTCTAAAACCCGGCAACATCAAAGAGGCCTAAAGCCCGACAAATTGATTACATTATTTACTTTATTTATAGCCTAAATTACATGGGATAAATCTTGATTGCAAATTGCTTCCACCGAGACTCGATCCCACGACCTCATGGACTTAAGAGGGGTGTCCAGGTGCCCAACCGTTACACCAAACGCTGTTGGACAACCTATTTTGTGTTAATAGTGGGCTCGTGATTAGATTTATAGAGTATTAATTATTGTATGCGAACATAGATGACACTCATAGTCATAGATGCTCAACCCATTTTTTTTTTTTATGAACAATGCTCAACCAATCTTGAAAGCACTAAAATTAGAAAAGTCTTCTTAGTGAAAGAATCACATGTTATCACCTACATGAAGCCGGATTCACAAATATTAATCACATATTTACTCACTAAAACCAACAATCCATTCTTTCAAATATAATCTGATCACAATTTTGTTTTTTTATAGATCTAAATATCTAATACTAGTAACTTACTCATTTTGTAGAGAGAAAGAGGTCTAATTTAACATCATATCCACTTGTAAATTCTACTTACATTCAACATAAAGTAAGAAAAATAGACAGAAACAAAACTAATTTAACTTAAATGACTTAGACATACAGTAGTAATTATAGTCCCCATTAATGGATTAATCTTCACACATTCATTCTTAGTTGTTCATCTCACCATTATCAAAATTCTGAGCATAACTATATGAATCATACTTGAAACCTTGATTAGTACCCACAGCATTTGATGATTTCATTAGCTTCCTAATTTCAAATCTTACTTTATGAAAAACATGACTTAAAGTACCCTTTTTATGGTACCCAAGTAGTGTTGATTCTTCTTCATTCATCTCAAGATCTTTAGCAAAAATGGGTAATTTTCTTGATAAGATCCAATTCCAACCCCAATCCCACCATTGTTTTACAGAATTTCCAGCAGATTCACCAAATGAAGACATGGATTTAGATCTATGAAATGCCCATGAGGATGCTTGAGATGAAATGTTGGATGGAAGCTTTAGTGAAAGAGCAGATGATAATCTTCTTCTTAGTTTACTTGATTCTTGATTTGATTGAGAAACTGGAAGAGATTCCTCCAAGGGTCTTGATGGTATGAAGCTTCTCTTTTGAATGTTTTCTAACACAGTCATTTTCTCTCTCTCTCTCTAGAATCAAGAAAAAGTAAGAGGAGTTTGATAACAAGAAGAAGAATAGAGAGAGAGTTATTCTAGGAGCCTAGGAGGTGTCGGTGGAGAGAGGTAGAGAGAGAGAAGAGTGAAGAGAGAGGGAAAGGGGGGAGGAGGTAAGATGTTAATTCACAGCTCTAACACAGGCTGTTATATTCGGTTTGGGATTGGGACTTGATTGGGGGGCCACTCCATTTGGATTCAACAATATTTTCCTTCTGATTTTTTCCTTTGAAATAGGATTCCATGGTAAAAGGGGGTTAGGAATCTATACATTTTACCCTGTTTAGAGTTCCTTTATGGCTCGTATTGTATCTTCCTAAGTGTCCAACGGAGGATTGCTTTTTTTTTTATATTAACTAAGATAGTCTTTTTTTTTTGTTGTTGAACTACTAAGATAGTCTTCATCAAAAAAAAAAAAAAAAACTAAGATACTCGCTGCAAGTCGGGTATCAATATGATGTGTTACGTACCATTATCACTGAATTGGAATTTTAGAGAAACTACTGATCTAAAGCCCAACAAAATTATGATATACTTATTTCATCATAACAATATTGTCGTACAATTTAATAAAATTTAATTATGTTAGTGTAAAACAATGAATTCTCAATTCGGACAGATGTACTCAAGTTATTCAAATTCATAGGTAGTTAAAACATAAGCCTCAATCATATTTTTAGTCTTCTTACTTAGAGTTAATCACGTTTTGACCGACAATTGTGATCAACTCACCGTTTTGACCCCCTTTGTCGGAGAGTTTAGAGAGAGAAAGGATATATAGAAAGGAGAAAGGAAGAGAGAGAAGGGAAGACGATGAAGAAGAAGATAGAGAGGGGAAGAAAAATAATTTTTCTTGTTTTTCTTTTTAAGTTAGGTCGCGCCGGCCGAAATTTTTGTTGGTCTGCGACTTTTTGTTGGAGGTGAGGTGGAGACTGTGGAGAGGAGGAGGTGAGGTGAAGTGGAGGAGAGAGGTGATGTGGCTTTTATGTTGTTAATTTTTTTTGAAATAATTTTATTTTGACTCCCAATGATAGTACCGGAAAAAATTGAATTTCTTTTTCATCCTTATTCATTAGGAGTCAAATCGAATTACTTGACATTTATGAGAATCAAAAACATAATTAATTATAAATTAAAAGCCAAAAAGAAATTAAACCTTTTACTTATTCATCATTAGTTGGGATTTTTTTTTACTTGCAGGACTGTTATAATCATTATAACCATTTTAGGTGGTAAAAGAATACCTTACCTAAAGTGATTAGACTCTCTATCTCTCACCCTCTTTTGCCTAATAGATTTCGGGTAATTCTCTATTTAGACTGTCTAGAAAAGGATCAATTCATTTGACTTCAAATTCTTTTGAACTATTTAGACTACTGTCTACAAAGGTAATTCTCTATTCTTCTCAAAATATGCAAAGTAAAAATATTTCTAGAACTCTGTCTCTATTGTTTTGTTTTCAAGCATTTATTGTAAATTAGATGTAACATACCTAATATTTTAACAAAGAATAAAAAAACAAAATAAGTCCCTCATATTAGGAATTATAGAGCGGAAAATCTTATTGTTACATATATTCGGCTATTCTTTCCTCTGTTTTGCACTGATAAGTAGTTTGTTTCTATTACATAATTTAACTTTGACAGGTTATTTCCATATTTTCTTTATATCTTTAAAGTCTATAGAAAGAAAAACATAAAGAAAACCATTACAAATTTTAGTTGATTGATTTAATCACTGATCTTAATTTTCATTATGACAATGTACTAATCACATCCACTTTTAATAATTCATGTCTTTTCTAGGGGAGTCATATATATCTAACTTTATTGAAAGAGGATATAATGCTTAGAGCATCCCATGGGTTTATTAAAAAGAACACTAAAAAGAAATCTTCATCAATTTTTTTTTTCTAAAGTAATTAGTTTTTTTTGTTGTGAAGTTATTAGTTATAAAGGAAAATTCGAAAAACCTGACCAAACCATCATTGTCCATTTCTCTATATGGCATTTTATCATTTTTAAATTTTATTTTTAAATTAAAATCAGATTATATAATATAATAATAGATTTAGTTACATTGTTTTATTAGTTTACATATGTACTAATAAAAAACTAATATAAATTTAATTGGTACACGGTCGAATTTAAAAATAATTTTTAGGGTTATTTTCTTAGAGCCCCCTACCTTGTGATTAGTTTCTCGCGTAGCCTCCTACTTTATCAATAATTTTTAAGGTTATTTCCCTAGAGGCCCCCTGCTTTGTGTATGTCACTCTCTCCTCCATCTCATCACTTCTCTCTGTCAGGTCAACTCTCTCGCCACATCATCATCTTCTCTGATAGGGTTACCGACTAGTCAAACATTCTGGCCACCGGTTGGCGACCTTGAAGGTCTGTTCGAACAGATCTGGTGAACCAGATCTTCGCCGAAGGGTTTTTCTTCGTCGGAGTGTTTAGAGAGAGAAGAAAGATATATTTTTTTAAGTATGAAGGTCGCCGGCCGGTCGGCAGAATTTTTGACCGGCCGACGACCCTATTGGAGAAGATGATGATGTGGCAGAGAGAGGTGATGAGATGGAGGAGGGAGAGTAACAGACACTTAAGGATAACGAAAAAAGAGGCCTTCTCGACATTATTAATAAAGTAGGGGGCTACGCGGGAAGCTGGTCACAAAGTAGAGAGCCTAAGGAAAATAATCCTAATTTTTAAAAGAAATGAACAAACATTGAAATAAAAAGATGAAAAGGACTAAATAATAATTTAAAAAGAAAGGGACTCACCATCTCACCACTTTGGTGGGATGAACATTGACATGTCATATTCGGCGAGTCACTGTTCACGGGGCTGGAAATGTTTAGTGTTTTTCAGTCTCGTTGGAGCTGTCGGAACTGGAAAACACCAAAATTTAGTGTTTTGTAGTGTTGTTCTTCTAATTATGGAGTTCCAGACTTGCTCTCCGGAGTGGAGGACTCTGGCTCAATGGACGAATTGATGCTCTTAGATAATTGAATATACCACATGAATATTTGGTTTTTTTTTTTTGTTGAACAACATGAATATTTGGTTAGAGATTATTCATGTTTGCATGATATTAAAATAATAATTATTTCCAACAAAAAAAAATAATTACTTGAAGGATAAAAAGGAAATTTTGATTTTTTTTTTTCCACCAAGAGTACATTTGAGAAGAAAAAACTTTTTTTTTGTTATAGCGAAGGAATACCATGTACTAATGAATTTCTATTGATACAACAATCTTATAAGAAATACTAGTGGTTTTGAGTGGCGGGAATGAGTTTTGTAAGGATCCGGTGTGAAATATCGACAGGGTCTTGAGAAATAATATGAAAAAAGTTAAAACACATAGTGTACCAAAGTACAAAACAATTTGATCATAACATCTTAAACGTTGTCTTACAAAAAAATATTATACAAGAATTTGTGCAGGAACGTAATATTTGCGTGACTAATTTACTCTTATTTATTGGAAATCTTATAATGCAATTATGTTTCGAAAAGACGATTTTGTACTAGACTCAGGGGCGGACTTACCGTGCCCCCACAAACCCCAATTGAAAATATGTCCACAGTCTGAAATTAAAGAGGTCCAGTTAGTTCAAGATTAAAATGTCTGCTTCATAGGTCGGAGGTGGAACCTGCCCTCACTAATTGTTTGAGAAATTTTTTTGGGTCTTTTAAAGACGCCCTGTAAGTGTTAAAGGCGCTGCCAATTTGAAGGAAAATTTGTGAGAGAAGAAGTCGCCTAATACACTCATAAAGGGAGCCTTTAAAACTTCCCATTTATTTTTGCTAAATGTTGGCTCCTTTCTTTTGTCTTTTATTTCCTTTTGGCCCATATAGGTTTGATCAATTTCTCTTTTGACTCTTTCCTCTTAAATATAAATTTGAGTTTGACCTCTTTTTGCTAGGACTCCATCAGTTGAGCTATTTATTTTGTCCCCCTATTACTTTGTGCTCTCTTTATCATTTATGTTCATATTTTCGTGACGACATTTTTTCTAAAATCAATCTTCTTTCTGTTCTTCTATCTTTTCAGCTCCCGACGATGTCATCTCCTAATTTTTTTTTAAAAGACGTAAACTATGAGGATTCTTTTTCCATATAAAATGTCTCTCATTGTTTTTAGCTAAATCTAATTACTTATTTTTATGTAAATCAAATATGTAAAATACTAATTACATACACTGAAATGACAATTTAAACAACTACAAGTTAGACGTAAGTGAGTTGGTTGAGAGTGTAACATAATTATACAGGTCCGGCCTTGAGTTTGCTGAGGCCCGAAACGGACTTAGTAAATGTGGCCCCGATTTTTCTAGTCTAGAAGTATAATTTTTCGATACTCCTTGCGCTTTTCTTCGGAAAGTGTTTATCAGTTTGCCAAAAAAGAATATATCAATATGTAATGTTGCAAAGATTTTGAACATAATAAAGTTTGTGAAATCTCACACATATTATGCAAGATTTAACCACATGTTAAATTGTCAAGTTCAAAAAAAGTTACATGAATTTGCACAATGAGTTGATACCTCAAAAGTATATTAACTCAATCTTGAAAACCTTTGTAAAGGGCTTATCCTTGAGATTTTTCCGAGTATCTTCTTGAGTTCCCTAGAATAAGTGGGATGGAAAGGGAAGCATAGATGCTTGAAAATGAAGGTGGAGAAGTGAGGAAGTGAGCGTGAGAGTGCGATGAAGGATAGAGGTATGAACTATGAAGAGAGGTGGCGGTGAGAAAATGTGTTTGTGTCTGACTCATTGGTAGATGACCAAGATGCACTTCACGCTGACAATCAACTTTTAGATGCAAAGATGACTAGACTAGAGAGAAATGATGACAAAAATAATTTGGAAGAATGTAAATAGATTTGGGGTAAATTTAACTTGGAAACATAAACATGAGGACCAAATTTTATAGTTGACCACAATTAAGACCAAAATCTAAAGATGGTTATAACACTAAGGGCAATTTTTGAATTAAACATTTCTAATATCAAAGTGGCTTGCAGGTGACCCACAAATGAAATGGCGGGCACGTAAGAAAGTTTGGATTCAAAGGGGATTGGAATTGGACGTGATCCTTTCCATGTGTTTGTGACCTGGGTTAATTCATTTTCTTTATAGGCACCTTAGGGTAAGAAACCAAATGTGGCCTCTAAAATTGGGTGGCCCAGGGTCAGCGCCTTAGAATTATAAGTTATCAACGTAATTTGTCAATCACTAGGTATAACCCGTGCCTCCGGCACGGCTAAACTTGTTTGATACATTATTCAATTTGCAAGTACTAAGGTCTGACACACTCGTATGTTGCATTTGTTTATTTCTATACTACTCCACTTCTTATGAATAAAATCATTAATCATATTATGCAAAGAATAAAATAACAGTTTGAGTACTTTCATTAAGAAAATCCAATACAAACTCCTTAGTAATTGACAATTGAGAAAGTATAAATGTTAACAAAATACAAACAGAACAACAAATTCCTCCGACTCCTTTGGACTGACCTTGGAGTTTGGATACGATGGTTGTCCAGTTGAATAAATAATAATCCTAGAAATAAATCATGTACTTGTGGAAAGTAAGAGAAACGAAGATGGCAACAAATAACTCTAGTTCAATAATGGGCGAACAGTTTCTGCTATAAAAGAGGGTAAAAAGTAAACGAAGATTCACCGAGATACTACGAAATAATATAAATTTTAGGAAAATTTAACATCATATGCCCAAATGTTGCAACAACCAGCATTAACACCGGTGTTTTTTTTATACATTTAACGGGTTTATTTAAAAAGCAGATAATGGATGCGGAGAAACCAATTGTGGTTATCAACGATGGATTGCTATTTAAAGGTGATATGAATAAGGATAAGCAAATTTAACAACATATGCCACAAACATTATTAGTTAATTAACATTAAGATCATCCATCAAATAATATCATCTAATGAACTGCACAAAGGGACTAACGAAATTAAACTGAAAAATAAAATAAATAAGAAACAAAATTGCAAAACTATAGTTGCACTACTAAATAAAGCCTACCTATCTGCCTCATCAGATAGAATCCACGACAACTTTCTGTGCACAAATGATGTTCCTATAAGATAGACAAATATCAAAAGGAAACCTGATTTTGAGTAAGATCCATAATTCCCAAAACTGACAAATAAACAAATATGTACGGTCCCAACAAACTATAACCACGAAAAACTTACAAACTATCAATACTTCGGATTCTTTTCAGCAGTTATGACTTTGGTCATGTTATCTCCGAACGAATCTGACACCCTTTTATCAAGAACTCTAAATGTATCTTCGAGTGAACTGAGATGAGTTGAACCCAACATACAATATCTCTTTCATCACTGTACTCGAGATCAGTTGGACCTCTGCCTATTGTCATTTGTATAGTACAATATCTTTGGTTCATAATCTTCGTCGAGTACAATATTCATACATTTGTTTAACCTCCCTTTTTTTCGTTTGATCGGTTCTCAACACCTAACCGGGAACGGGTGCAATAACTTCTCAATGGTTTCATAAATGTGAGCGTAACTCTCGCGTGGTAGAAGCACCAACGCTATTGAAAAGAGTTTTTTACCTGCAAATACCTAATACAATGTCATCTTCTCAAGAGGTTGAACATCAACTTTAATTATTTAAAGTTTTAATCTTAAAAGTTTTAATATTTAAAGTTTTAATATTTAAAGTTCTTATTTTAAAAGTTTTAATACTTAAAGTTTTAATCTTAAAAGTTTTAAAATTTAAAGTTTTAAAATTTAAAGTTTTAATCTTAAAAGTTTTAATATTTAAATTTTTAATATTTAAAGTTTTAATCTTAAAGTTTTAATATTAAAATTTATAATCTTAAAAGTATGTAACATGTACTAAAATATTTAAGACAACTTACTCTTCTTTCTTATACATATAATTTAATTCATGTACAATAAATAATGATACTGAAATAATTTATTTCTAACTATCTTGTAACGAAAATGTTTTACTATCTAAATCACTTTTAAATATATAAGATATTCTAACACGGAAATAATTTGTTCTAACTATCTTATTACTACACCGCTTTGTTGGTGATTAGAAATTCCATATAGGGGGTTACCCTGCTTCCATCTTCTTCTATGTAACAACAACTTCTTTATCTCCAATGGAAGTATGATGGGAGAAGACGTCCACATATCTCCGCCCACATATCTCCACCCACATATCTCCACCCGGACCACCCACATGGCTCAGATCTTGTGATGAGAAAGAAAAAACTTGACGCCTTGGAAAGGTAACCCTGTTAGGGTTTTGCTTGATAAAAAGCTTTTTCTAAAACTCCAAAAAAGAACTGAACGAGGGAATGCATGTTTCTTTTGTTTTTCAAGGAAGAATTTGGTTAATATTTAAAGTTTTAATTTTAAAGTTTTAATATTAAATTTTTAATATTTAAAGTTTTAATATTTAAAATTTTAATTTCAAAGTTTTAATATTAAATTTTTTAATCTTAAAAGTATGTAACATTCGTTTTAATATTTAAAGTTTTTAAGTAAATGTACGTTTTGTTTTAATTATTTAAAGTTTTAATCTCTCACTAAAACTCTCCCACTCTCTCTCACTAAAACTCTGACATGTCTCTCTCTCTCACAATATTCATCAATCCCTACTTTTCTTTATAGAAAAAAAAGCACTTTTGGGGATCTCACAGTAGAAGGTTTTTATCTCTAGCTGGTTTAAGAGTTGGTGAAAGAATAACCCCTAGAGTTTTAATAAGTAACATGTACTAAAATATTTAAGACAACTTACTCTTCTTTCTCATACATATAATTTAATTCATGTACAATAAATAATGATACAGAAATAATTTGTTTCTAACTACTTTGTAACGAAAATGTTTTACTATCTAAATCACTTTTAAATACTAATTATAAGATATTCTAACACGGAAATAATTTGTTTCTAACTATTTTATTACTACACCGCCGTGATGCTATGCCCGACACATCTCTCGGGCGTGATGCTATGCCCGACACATCTCCCGGCTGGCTGATGTGTCGGTCATAGATTTAGAGAGAGAAAGTTAGAAATTTTCTCTCTCTGGATCTACGGCCGACACATCAGTTGGCCGCGATTCAGCCGGGAGATGTGTCGAGCATAGCATCTTTTTCCATATACTACTGTAGTTAATTAGTACTAATGTCAGCAGCAATTTAATACATCTCTCCTCTTTCAGTCTTACTTCTTGACCCAAAAAACAACAAACCCTCTGGCGAAAACATTATGATATGATGGAGAATCATATCACTTGGGATGTTCACTCGGGTGAAAAATAAACCTTTGGAAGGATAATTGGATCCCAGGTATAACTCAACAGATGCAAAATACGAATAACTCCACCCTAACAGAGGTGTCTCAACTCATTAGAAATAATAGATGGGATATTTCTATCCTCAACCAGACTTCCAATGAATCCACTTGTAATCTCATCAAAGTTATCCCTGTTCAAAATGACGGTTCAGATAAAATGAAATGGAATCTCACCCCCTATCGGGTGACCACTCAGTTCGGTCTATGTATCAGCATCTTAGTTCTAGCTCCCAACCCAATCCTCCCCAAGATCTCAACTGGAAGTTCATTTGGTTCATACCCACAATCTCGCGTATTCAGATGTTCATATGAAAAATTTGTTCTAACGCTCTCTCGGTTAGGAATCAGATAGGTAAATATATAGGGAATATATTTAATTGTCCAAACTGTAATGAAATAGAAACTGTTGAACATGCACTGTTACACTGTCCTCTTGCTAAAAATATATGGTTCTACTTTAATATCATATCGAGTAATATCACATCCTTATCTGAGTGGATTCTATCGTGGCAAAACCAGTATCAAATTAGTTGTACTGCTGATAACATTCATTTTGTCACTATACTAGGGTATAGGCGCCCGTGCCTTAGGGCACAGACAGTTCTATCGATCACATTCAACGAAATCATTGAAGAAATCAAGTTGAACATCAACTTATCATGACCATATTCCTTGAACATTAAGAAAGAGCATATAAGTTGAAATTTAGTAAAAGTAAATGTGGTACATGAATCATGATTCAAGTGTAGGTTAATTAAGAAAATGAAAAACAAACACAATTTATTTTTTCTTGCTTCACTTTTTTAATATCCAATTAAGAGCGGGTGGTTGTTTCTTTTTGTAACACTTCTAAACTTGCATTTGCCGTAGAAGCAACAAACAACAAACAAATATGGAGATAAAAAGACATATTGAGATCATAGTACTAAAATGAATAACTTCTCATTTTCTTTTCCCAACTTCTTCAGGACTTCAACAACATTGAATAATCAAAACAATAACTTTTCTTATATGTCATCCCGGTGGAAGACCAACAAAAAAGAGATAAAAAAGAGATTAACAATACCAAAATGAATCTATTTGTCTTTCTATTAGAAATATAATATAATTTGGTGAAAAAACACAAATTGCATACATACAAAGCTAACACAAAAGTATGAAACAAAAAGATAGGTGTATTCTGAACTTCTCTGCTACTATCGCAAAATAATTAGAGTAACCAGGTCCATAAATAAGAAGTAACAAAATAAAGACCATAAAGGTAAACTGACATAGAGAAACATATCATTTTACTGTTCTTCTTCCTCTATCACTCCACTCAATTGTGGTCCTCGTATCATCAACTTCAACTTCCCTTCTGTGACATATGGTTCACTACATGAAACATGAATGTGTACGAAAACATAAGTCTATAAGCCCGAAAATATGAAAGTACAATAATTTTTTAGCCATGACGGGTTATAAAAATTAAAGTCATTTCTAATTTTTTTTTTTAGTAGTTCTCTTCCTCCTAATTGCGCAAGGAACCACATGATTCTTGGACAATCTCTAAAATTTCAACCTTTACAAACAAATAAGATCATCAAACATAGACTATAGAAAGCTACTCCGGAAACCTTAACCCTAAAATCACTTCTAATTTTTAAGAATTTCATGATAACAAACAACATCTAAACGAACCTTAACATTCTCCGTGACAAAATGATAACAACACAACTAAAATAGAACTTGTTAAACTACTCAAGAAATTTATTGAATTGACATAATATTATTGAATTTCAAGAAGATTTAGGTTGTCGTTTCTTTCCTTATGTTAAAGTCATCGTAGCACTAATTTATATGATAATTTATTCTAAACTTAATAATGTATCAATCGTGCTCGGATTAGATGATTTAGGTTGTAACATAATTTCATTTAAACTTTAAATTCACCAATGAAATCACTTAATAATATTACATGAACGATAATTTAGGACAATGAATTGACATAATTTAGGGTTGGTTATTACTTTAACATGACTTTGACAATAAGACACAATGAAATCTCTACTTTATCATACTAATGATCATATTTACTAAGTTTAGTATAAATTCAATAATGTTGTTTAGGATATATTATTTGTTTTAAGGAATTTCATCAAACAGTTGGGCTGCAACCTAAATTATCTCTACCATTCTCAAATATACTCATCAATTTACACATCAAAATGGTTAGAATCAAAGCAATTATTGAGTACCCACTATAAATCTGAGAATCCCAAAGGAATCCTTGAGAGAAAAAGTGAAGAGTTAAGCTAAAACCCTAAAGTCAACTCCTTATTGTCGACTTGAAACAACATTGTCACCATAAATACTTACGATTTGAGAGAGAAATTGAGGTTAAAGATAGAAACTTCTTATTGTCGATTAAGAGAAAGAAAAAGTTGATCAGTGGAGGAAGAAATAAGAGTTTTGGGATATTTCTTTTGGGTTGATCTAATCTGGACGGTCGATTACTTTCAACAGTCCAGATTAGAGGGACGCCTAGGGACGGAAGTGAAAACTCTGAAATGTTTTAGACTTACAGTAAAATTGTCAAAGAGTACCAGTTTTACTGGACGTGCCTTTTGGAAGGTCGGCTAAAAGATCAAATTTTTTAAAAAAAGATTATATTGTAAAATTGGTTAAAAATCATTTTTTTAATGAAAGATTATATTGTAAATTTTGGGAAGGGTGTCTAAACAATATCGATAATTAAATAAGGGGGTTTGTCCCAGTCAGCTTTTCCCTTCTGTTTTATTATATAGACTAGATTATGACCCGTGCCTCCGGCACGGTTGAATTCCTAAAGCACTTAAGGAGATCACAATTTTTAGAATCAACACATTTTACATCTTGTACTGTTTTGTCCTATTTTTGTTCTCATATCATGAAATGACTGGTTACATAGAGTCCTAGATGCTCTTGTTTTTTCTTTTTGTTGAAATTCCTAGATGTTTTTTTTTTTTGTTGAAGTTCCTAGATGTTCTTGTTAGGGAAAAAAACTAAAATTGTGATATTTTATTTTAATTAACAATTCTGGTCAAGAAAAATGAAACTCCAAGTATCACAAACAAAGTAATATCTCATTGACCAGAAGGACCACTATTTAGCAAATGAGTTACTCACGGGGGGCTAACCCATTTAAAGAGTTGAATAATGTACATAAGAACCTAAATACATAAAACGTATCATTCCCTCACCAAAAAAAACAAATACAAAGTTTAGAACCGACCTCCATTGACCCATGGTACTCGTATATGAAAGTTCGGAAATTTTTAAAATGTTTGAGCTTCAAGATACACAATAAAGATTAAAAAAACCAAGTCTGCATACATTGTGAACTTGCGTAGCATGTAGATCTTCGTACTATGCTTTAAAATTGGTTGCACCCATTATATGTCCAATAATCAGCAAAAATACCTGAACAATGTCAATAAGTTTAGGGAAAACAAACTTCAGTATCCAATCATCACAAAACAAGTAAAGCATAAGCAAAAAAATTAGGACTTCATCAAATTTGAAGAAATCTGGAGATGATTAAGAAGTTATATTTCATCAAATTAAAACGATGAGAGTGCAACTAACCTCTAGCACATCACACAAATGACTGAATATACATTTTAAACACAGCCCCGACTTAGGATACATAGAACTGTTTTCATCCGAAAGTGGCTGAAGTCCAAAACCAATATACCGCTTATAAGCACTCGCCTTTCTTGCTAGTACATATCTAATGGCAACACAAAATCTTCTTTCTATATTTTTAGATGAAGTTTTCTCAAGATCGAGGACAACTTTATAACTCCCCCACACTAATATTCTAATACGCGGAGCAAGGAGTACTTGATTCTGCGCCCCTGCGGTAAAGAATACCTCAATATCCAAGATTCATCTTGACCCAGATTTGCTGCATAACATGAATAAAATGCTCAAGCAAGGTTACACAACCCCTTCCCCACGAGAAAATTGGTATTCTAGTCCAAGAATTAAACTTTCATCTGTGACGTTCAATCAAATTTTCTCACCAATTTCCGATTACTTGAAGCAATACTTACTTTATTCCTGGCAAAGATATCAATTGGAACCTCACAGACTTATCAACAGTTATGAAATTTATTTAATTTCAATTGCTAAAAACAGAAATTCATGACTGAAATATTTAAGAGAAACATTTTGATATTCAGATAGACAAAGAGAGGTGCTTCAAAAGCATTGCCGAAAGTACACTTGGCGCTGTTTGAGCAATAATGATGTCTATTTGCATAAGTGGCCTACAGGATCTTGGGAGCCATTTGTTCTAATAAATATACATTAATGGGAACCCAAGTTCTTTTCTCACAGAGTGTTTCTTCTTCTCGAGTCAAAACAAACAAATTAGAGAAACCAATTGTTTGCTCATCACAGAAAATGGGCCAAAGAAGTTTCGATACAACTAAGGTCTGAAAGGATGTAGTTACAGCAGGAATGTCTTAACAAAACCGAGTTTCAATATTATCTACCATTGAATCTGACACTGACCTACTGCAGCTACATTAGTTCCCGTTAAATAGCCAAACCTATATAAATTTTCACAGCTCCAGCATACTTTTAAAGAAATGTTACAGTACTCCTAAAAATTGATGTAGAGTAAATATTTACCTTCTTCTGCACAGTCTTGTCTTTGAGAAATTGTAAGTAAATTTTTCTTCATAACCTGAAGAATTGATGCCCCAAAGAGGCAAAATCAAATCATCTAACTCTATGAAATCACTTTTTAGTAGATCATCCATTAGAAGCCCCCATTAGATTATTAAACATGCACATCATTCACCATCAAATACTTGCTGGTTTATAGCAACATCATCTGCTTGATGAGTCGTCTCGACCATTATATCTTTGTCAGCAATAACGTCGAACCAAACAACCCTTACTCATGGAACCACAACAGTAGTGTTAAACAAAATCAAACAATTTAGATTAGGAAAAGAAGAGTGACAAATACCTCACAACAATTAATCTCCTGAAATTAATAGCAAATGTTTGCTCATCGCCTTGATTGAAATCTCCCATTGAAGAAATTTGTCCCAAATAGAGAGAGCGGGAAATGTAACACTATCTTTTTTAAGAAGATTGTAACGAAATGAGTGAAATTTAAGCGTCCAAGGAATTGGGGAATTGAAGAAAGTTACAGAAGGAATTGAAGAATCCTTTTCTGATGGAGAGAGGAAAATATGGATGATAGCATAATTGGTATGATTTGAAGACCAAGATTTAATGTGACCCAAATCGATGGTCAGATTTGTATGGTTTATATGTTTCATCCTACGCGTAATGAGAGTTAAAATATTGGAAGAAGTCCTAAAGAAAATACAAGCCACTTGTTTAGCCAAAATTTTCTTCATTTGGACATACCAGTTATAGTATTAATACTTAAATTTGAGACAGAGACATTTCATCAAACACTTTCTGTGAATCTCCATCATTTAAATACTTAATTTTCAGACAGAGACATTTCATCAAACACTTATCAGCATATGAACTCTACTTTGAGCAAAACCACTAAAATCAACCAAACCTCAAATTGGGTATTTGTTTCTTTTCTATTCTGTGTATTTTGGAACCCCTATTAATGGTAACGATAAATTTTCGAGCATGGGTAATCAACCAAAGAAAGAACCCAAATGATACTTGAAGAAAAAACAAAAAACCCTAAACATTTCATGTAACAGGAAGCACATACATATTTCAGTATATACCAAATGATCATTTCAGTAAATTACTTAAAGAAAGAAGGAATGAGTTCTCCAAAAAATAGAAACACAATCATATTGGAGAAGAATTACTTGAGAAGAAGAAAATGCTAACCTTTCCGAACGAAAGAACCAAAATGATACTTGAAGAAATGAGTCCTCCACACTTCCACCTCAGGCTTAGTATTACCGAACCAATGAAGCAAAAGTTTTCTAAACATGAGAAGTCGTTGTTTTTATGGAGCGAAAGGAGATGTGTCAGTTCAGCAGATGTGTCCGTTGAGCAGATATGTCCACTCAATCGAGATGTGTCCGTTGAGCAAAAGGAAGGCAGTTATAGGCGTCCGACTACGAGGACCCACCTAATTATATACTGATCCAAAGGTCTGTACCAAGGCTGAGGTGGGACGGACTGATGTATCTATCTAGAGGTTTGTCTCAGTCAGCACCCATCCACCTAAAAAGTTGATATTTGTTTTTTTTCTTTATTGGTTATTATAACTAAAAAGTGTCATACAAAGAAGTTTTTCTGGGCATGCCATTGACTAGACTGCTACAGTGGACAATCACGATGATTTAATTGAAAATTCAGTAATATGAGTTTTGAGAAATATTCTTATAACAAAATAACTACGAGATTACAATAGATATGACAAAAAAAAAAAATTAGTTTTTGCAGATATACATATAAAAAATAAAGAAAATATATTTCGGGTAAAAAATAATAAATTTATGAGTTATCGAAAAGATTTGCATGGACAACAATTTTCTCTATAAACTCTTCCAGTGACTAAAACTGCTTTTGAACACCAACTAAAATCGTTTAGGATAATGTGGAATGACTTTATCAAATTTTAGATTTATTAAATTAGTCAAAACTCAAATTTCGCGATGAAGCTGATACTGATAGGTATATCGCCCATCCCTTGATTTTTTTTTTTTTCTTACGAGGGATGTCTGTACATGGTAGGCTCAATAGTCTTGATTTAAAAGACCTGCCAAAGAATGACCCAAGTTAATCAAGTAACGAGACTAAATAGTCACCTTAGAAACTTGCCTAAAAAGCTAAAAGTATATATTGGGCTCTCGCCCAAACAGCTTGGAGTTTCCATAGATATCTTGTAAGACGTGATACAAAATAATGGTTGGTTAAGGTCGCCATTTGAAGTTTGAACTAATTTGTAATATGCTGAAAGCAAGTCTCAACAAACTGCCAACACAACTGGTAGCCCAGTTGGTAAGTGCATTTACTCCACAATACGAAGGTCGTTTCGATCTCATGAAAGTGCAAATCTTTAGACCAGTAATAATTCGACAATTATCGTGATCAATGTATCAATGCCTTTGTGATGACCATTGTAGTCAATCTTAAAAAAAAGACTTCCTCCTAACTTGAACGCATCAATTTGATTTTGTTATACACTTTCACCCGTATGAATAGTTTCTTAGGGTTACTAACAAGAGACCTCCACAATAAGGGGGACCGGTGCTGTCGCACTTGTGAACTCCCTCTCCCCTGGTTTTTTTTGGATTGAGTGAAAGAAATCATTAGTGAGAACATTTTTCAGAGAGAAAAAGATAAACTACTTTCTATGTTAGTCATTACAAAACATTTATACATCATCACAATGGTGATAAGCACGTGCAATAACCAGTTAACCACCTAAGTTAAACTAATAATTAAAGTGGCCTATAACCCAACAACATAGAAACGATTGGTGTGTATTTACGAATTGTTAGTCACAATTGAGTGTTCTATTGGAGATGTTGACTAACTTTCGAGTACGAATAATAAGATTGTTATGTTGAGATCTCATGAGAACACCAAACTAACAAGTAGACCTCATGATTAGACAGTATAGGACATTGGTTGTAGAGGTCTGGTGTTAATATATAGTTTGATTATGAAACTGTATTTTATTAGGTTATATCTCAGTGCACACACAGACACACTCATTTTCACACTATAACATGCTTGAAGGCAAAGATTCTAATTAAATCAAGACTTTAAGACTAGTTTTCTAATTCTAAGAAACAAAATAACATTTCAAACATACTTCACTTTAAAGTAACAATGTCACAGACTAGTACATAAACTATATATAACTACATATACAAGTGTATGACCTAAACTATAAATAGGTACCCATATCACCTCTAATTTTCATTCATCTCATCAAATCTTAACCATTTTGAATCAAGAAAAACTAATCCAAGTATGGTAACTTCTTCATTCTCAAAGCTCTCATTCCTTCTCCTCCTCTTCTCTTCATCACTACTTGTATCTTTTAGCCTTGCCCGTGAATTCTCAATCGTGGGTTACGCATCCGAAGATCTCAAATCTATCGAAAGACTAATCGATCTTTTCGAATCATGGATGTCAAAACATGGCAAGATTTACAAAACTATTGAAGAGAAACTTGAGAGGTTTGAAGTATTTAGAGAGAACTTAAAACATATAGATGAAACTAATAAGAAGGTATCTAGCTATTGGCTTGGACTAAACCAATTTGCAGATATGAGTCATGAAGAATTCAAGCAGAACTATCTTGGGCTCAAAGTTGAGAGAAATAGAGATTCTTCGTCTTCTTCTGATAAGGATTTAAGCTATGAAGATATCGTCGATTTGCCAAAGTCTGTTGATTGGAGAAAGAAAGGTGCTGTTAGTCATGTCAAGGATCAAGGACAATGTGGTAAGTATATACTCAAAATCTACAAATTTCTCGGCATATTCGTATAAGATATTCTTTTACATGTATAAATGAGTGTGGTGACAAATAATATACATAAAATTTGCAGGAAGTTGTTGGGCATTTTCAACCGTAGCAGCAGTAGAGGGAATTAATCAAATTGTTACAGGAAATCTAACTTCATTGTCAGAACAAGAACTTATTGATTGTAATACTGGTTCGAACAATGGTTGTAATGGAGGTCTAATGGATTATGCATTTCAATACATCATGTCTAATGGTGGCCTTCATAAAGAGGATGACTACCCATATCTCATGGAGGAAGGCACTTGTGAGCAGAAGAAGGTAGTTTCCAATCACTTCACTTAGATCGGCTTGGGCATAGTTTCAGAGTACATGATGGGCCTTGTGGCGATAAACCCGACTGTGTCTTACTAATGTTGCTGGCTTTTGATTCTTTTTTCAGGGTGACATGGAGGTGGTAACAATTGATGGTTACAAAGACGTGCCTCAGAACAACGAGCAAAGCTTGTTGAAGGCACTCTCACAACAACCTCTTAGTGTTGCCATCGAGGCTTCGGGTAGAGACTTTCAGTTTTACAGTGGGGTAAGCTAACAAATAGTTCTGAAACAAATATTAACATGGAACAATTCAATGAGGTCTATTTCTAATAGACTATCGACTAATTGGTTTTTATGCTTGAAATTTTGCAGGGGGTTTTCGATGGGCATTGTGGGACCGAATTAGATCACGGAGTAACAGCCGTTGGATATGGATCGACAAAGGGCTCAGATTACATCATAGTGAAGAACTCATGGGGACCAAAATGGGGAGAAAAGGGATTCATAAGGATGAAAAGAAACACTGGAAAACCAGCTGGACTTTGTGGCATTAACCAAATGGCTTCTTATCCTACTAAAAAGAAGTGATTCTAACTTCTCTTGAACTACTAGTACTGGATGATCCAAAAAGTTATGTACTCTCATTTTCTTTTTCTTGTTGAATAAATGTAAGGTTAAACAAATATTTGGCTCACTGTAACGAATTCCGGTAAAGTGAGATAGAAGAAATGAAAGTTTAAGTTGTGTTTTATAATTAATGGAACTTAGCGTTCTTGAATACTTTTTTTATGAACTAAGAGTCTAACAACATGGGGTTTACGGAATATGAATTCGATTGAGTTACACACATCTCCAAATGGTGAATAAAAAATTGTCGACAGTATAGAGGAGGTTAGATTGGTATAAAACTAAAAACTGACATTTATCAGCGTCTGAATGATCTCTATTCATATTGTTCAAACATTTGTTGCCATCTAAAACGAAAATAACGGGAAATTGGATACTAAAAATGACAAATATTTACATCCAATAATTATTTTAGATGTATTCTGGTCAAATGAGAAGTAACGTAACTGTTTGTTGATTGTGTCTGATACTCCAAAGGTGTTAATATCAATTACAGAAAATTTAGGGGGTAAACTCTATTAACTATATATCAGAGTCCTGAGTGCTAGAGCCTTGTACATATTCACTGGAACAAAATCATCACCACCTCTTCAATAGAAACCCTACAAAACCCTAAATAAACTTCATTTCGTCTTCCTGTCTCTTCTCATTCGCTCTTACATTCCAGCCGATGGCTTCGAAGGTTTGGATTAACACCTAGAAAAGTCCTCATCCTTTCTTATGGAGTAATTATTTCTTCGACTATTTTTCTTTTTTGTTTTAGTTAATCCTTTACCATAATATTCGTTTTATATATAACTAGTTATTGATTCTAAGGGGTTTTACCCTATGTTGCCAAAGGCGTGGCTCACGCGCGCCTAGGCGCGCGTATCGACCGGTTCACAGGAGTCGCCTTTTTTTTTGGAGGTGAATTCTCCTTGTTTCCTTGGGCGGTGGCGAGGCGAGCGCCTTAAATCGTCTAGGGAATCGAGAAGCGGTCCAACTGGAAGAGGGTGTCTACAGAGAAAATTTGTAATTGTTTAGGCGCGCGTATTGACCGGTTCACAAAGGAGTCGCCTTTTTTTGGAGGCTAATTCTCCTTGTTTCCATGGGCGATGGCGAGGCGAGGCGAGGCGAGCGCCTTAAATCGTCTAGGGAATCGAGAAGCGGTCCAACTGGAAGAGGGTGTCTACAGAGAAAATTTGTAATTGTTTAGGCCCAAAAAGTCCAAGCCCACTCAACATAAATCATTTTCTCTCTCTTCTTCCCTTAAAACCCTAAATCGACCAAATCATCTTTTTCTTCATATTTTTGACCGAGAAGAAACACTCTTCTTCTTCCTCAGCAGTCATCTTCCTCTTCAGCTCAACTGTATGTCTACTTCTTCTCTCCAATTCTTCTTCAATTTATTCTTCTTCTTCTTCTTAACTAAGTAACTATTTTCCAGCAACCATACATACTCTGTTTTTTCTTCTCGTTTGTTTATGAAATATGAATTGGTTTGCACTTATTTTTAGCAACCCTTGAATTGTTTATGAATGGATAGATGTGTTTACTTGATTGTAGGTTATAACTCGTTACAGATTATGAGTTTCGTCGCCATGGAGAGTCAAACAAAGGCAGCAGCCTGCTGCCTTTGTATGAGGCGCTTGCCTTGGCGAGGCGACAGGGTCTGTCTCCTCGCCTCAAACAACATAGGTCTTACCCACCGCGGGAATCATTGTTTTTTCTTTTTTTGTCAAATTTAGTAGATTTGATCTTGAAAGGTTCTTACTTGCTTGGATTGAATTGGATCATTGAGTTCTATGTTACTGATTTATTAGTGAATTATGAGACTTCTAACTGGTTGATTTTTAATGGTAATTTTTCATGTAGGTGAGAAGGATATTTCAGTTTGAGCTGAGGGTCTAACTAGTTGAAATTAGAACCAGTATGGGAATGGAACTAGCAAATGATATGGATGATAATCTTGAAATGTCTGAGGTTGATTTGAGTGATTCTGAATTGGTATCTCATATTCGTGATGCCCTAAGAGCTGTTTATGAGGTAAGAATCATGTTCATATTATTAGAATAGTCAGTAGATGTTAG
Organism: Eschscholzia californica; assembly: GCF_041429995.1. Lineage (NCBI taxonomy): Eukaryota > Viridiplantae > Streptophyta > Magnoliopsida > Ranunculales > Papaveraceae > Eschscholzia > Eschscholzia californica. The sequence goes on from NW_028238198.1 coordinate 31,199,995, forward strand.
ATAACTTTATGATTCTGTTTGGCTAGATATGGGTACCTTAGGTATGAAATGAAGTGTAATAGGAACCAATACTGCCCCGTTTGGGGCCGGCGAAGACAGCGTTGTAAAGATGAATGTTTGATTTTCTCCGTTTCAATTGTCAATCTTCTTTGGCAAAGAGAGTGAATTTTCGTGTTTGAATCAAAAATTTTAATGGTTGTTAATAAATTTAACCTTATTATTGTGGTGTTCTATTTGCACTACATTTTACAGAGACTAAAATCTTTGTGAATTCTGTGAATTAGGGTGATACAGAAAGTTATGACCAGCTGGTAATGGTTATTGGCCGTAATGACCGCCTTTCTGCTGACGATGTAGCAATGCTTGTGGTACACTTTCAACTTTATATGTTACTGTAACTATGACCGTGCTTCAACTTATGTAATTTAATCATATTTTCTATATCATTAATTTTCACGTTTGTGTTTGTCCTGCAGACGAGCTTGAAGGCATTGGCTGGTGTAGTTGCCTATATTGATAGTTCTCACCACATGGCTCTTGTTTCATCTGTAAGTTTGTGAGCAATTTATCCTGTTTCATGAACATATAACATGGTAGCATTTGCTTCGGAAATTGTTCTCATTAACAGGTGATCTTCAGATTTTCAGGATGAGTATGTGGAACTACACCCCAGATGTCATGGACGCATTGGTGAACCTAATAATACGTTTGGTATTAACTTTTGATGGCAACATTCTCATGTTCTATTTTTGTTTGATTAGTTGAGTTGTTTGGATTGACCATGACTGCTTTTCTGTATCATGTAGGCTGCTTCAAATTCAAAACTCGTCGACTCGTCTTTGGAAATGCTCATTAGTAATTTCATTCCTCCCGTATCCTTCCTACCTCTGTTGAATCAGCCTCGTGGCATCACAAGAAAGGAACAAGTGCTTGATCGGGTGCATGCAGCACTGAAAAGTATAGCCGAGTTAGTGCCTCTCACACCCTTGAGGTTATCGCCAATAATACTTCAAATGATGCCTCACATTAAGCAAAAAGAAGCTGTGAGTTTTTGTATCTATCAGTCTTTTTATGGGTTTTTTTGTCTGCCCATCTTGTTCATTTCTGTCTGCAAAGACTTGCACACTTACTTAGGAGTGATATAGGAGTTGCTGTCTAGAGGCACATGCAAACATGGCATAAATTTCAAGTAGATAACTTTCCCTTTCTCATCATTCAATGTTTTTAACAAGGAGTATGCAAGTCGACTCAATTTTATGATTGCAAGCCACCAGTTCGTACTTGGCCTTTACATTTTACTTGACTAGTTTGCAGATTGATTCTTTATATTCAGTATTCTTATTATCATTAGGATTCGTGGTTTTGATTGTTATGATAATTATTATACAGTTGGTTAGACTAGTTGGTATATGTGAGAGAGGAGTGTCAAGTCCTAATTTTCAAAAAAAAAAGTGTCAAGTCCTGACTCCTGATCATATATTATTTATTGACTCTGTAAGTGTAAATGTTAGTGTAAGATACAAAAAGTACTCAATTTGAACTTTTTAATTGGGATTAGTGTAAAGATTTAGTCCAAGTTATATCACTATTCAAAGCATGTAGCAAAATAGTACAAATGCTTCTCTATATTCATTGATGAAAACTATATCGAGGATCTTCTTTTCTGTTTTAGGCGAACGTGATATACGTGGAGAACATGTTAAAGCTTGAGAGCAGTCCACTTGGAGAATTCGTTGGAAGCACAATGCTACTAGCAGTGATGGATAGGCTTATACAATTAGATGTAAGTACTTTGTTATATCATTATACAAGATAAATGATGAATCCTTATAGTTATTTGAAAACTCACTTTTACATCTTCCAGGTTGAGATATCATGGGATGATATATTGCAGCAGACCTCTACGAAGGGAATTTTTGAGATGGAACTAGAAGATGTGGAAGAATTTGATGACTACACAGAGAGAGATGGTAGTGCTGAGGTACATTTTATCTTCACTTTGAATCGTTGAGTAATTGATTCTGATAAGCTGGCATTAATGCATCATGCTCGAGTACAGTATTTGCCACTTGGTAATTTGGTACTCATGAGTTTTGTGAGGGTTAAGGAGTATGTTAGGTTGTCTTTTTACCTAGGTGTTAACTGGAAGAATGGATGGGGAAGTTAATCTTTTAGTGTACTCTTCCCAAATATTATGTGCTTTATACGGTTAGTTCTTTGAGATTGTAACTTTTTAATTATAAACTAAAGACAAACTGGTGTCGTTATCGTGGGTAGGGAAATGTTGTTGCTCAGAAATTGGATAGCTTGATGGTACTCTTATGCGAGCATCTTAAATCATGTGCCGATAGTGGTCGTCTGATGAAGGTATGTGTTCCTTTCATTTCTTAAACGTATTGAACTAGCATAGACACCTGAGAAAAACCTTACTTTTTTCACCACTATATTCAGCATGTGGCATTAATTATGCTTTACTTCTCTGATCCCTCTTTTTCTCCTACGATTAGGTGTTTGAGACGCTTTTCCAATCCTTCCGGGTGTCTGTTTTAAATTCCTACAAGTCCAAGTTTGCCCAGGTAACTCTTTTCTATTTTTGTGTTTGCTTCGGTTTAATGTTGATGCATCTTTTTAATTTTTGTTTTTGCGATGTTTGATATGTTTGGCATAAGAACATCATACTGTTTGTTCATCTTCTTTAATTGTAAATGCGTTCTCTTCGTCATCGCAGTTTGTGGTCTTCTATGCCTGCTCCTTGAATCCCGAATATTGTGGCGTAGGATTTGCAATTAAGCTTGCCGATATATTTCTTATTACGTCCAGCCCACCAATTGATAGGTAAACCCATGAAGGTTTTTAATTTGATTGTTAATTTAATTGACTTATTTCCTAATTGTCAAAGTCCGGAGTATATTAAATAGTTACTTGTGCAAATAACTAAGTTTCATTCATGTTTCCTTGTCACAGAATGAGTGCGGTTTCTTATCTAGCTAGTTATTTGTCTCGAGCAAAATTCTTGGAGACTTCTGTCATTGCTACCACATTGAAAAGGTTATTTCTCTTGCTTAATTTTAAGCCTCAAGATCTATTGTTACTTTTATGTAATGTTGGAATAAACTGAATTTCCTGAATTCTTTCCTTTTTCCTGTGTTTCTTTTATGTCCTCTCCCTTAGACTGGTAGATTGGTGTCTTGAGTACTGTCAATTACGTGATGGTGAAGAGAGAACAATAAATCCTCAGGCCCATAGGATATTTTATTCTGCGTGCCAGGTAAATTGTTACGCTCTATTATCAAGAGTGATATATTTTATTCTGTGTGCCAGGAAGATTTTCATATTTGATGTAACAGGCCATAATGTACGTTCTCTGCTTCCGTATGAAAGCAATGTTGGAAGTTCCTCAACTTAAATCTCAAATTCTCCAATTTTCCCTCCAGAAAATCTTCCAGCACTCTCTCGATCCATTGAAGGTGAAACCCCAATATCTTGATTAGTTTTGTACCATATTCTGTCAGATAAAAATTTACTAAGAAGAAATTCGAATGTTGTCATTATAATTGATGTTATTCGTTACGTTTTCATGGTATTCGTGCTCTTAATATCGCAAGTGTTCTTCTTTTTGCAAATCTTGATGCATACCGTTGTTACCTTTTCTTTATGCATAACAGGTTTGTTTGCCTTCCATTGTGGACGAATTCCTGAGGCAGGCTGAAGCTGCTTCTCTATTTTCTGCGGCAGACCATTTCATTTTCAACAATTTGCTCGAAACAGACTTGTCAAAGGCCTACGGTGGAATTGAGAGACTCGATATGTTCTTCCCCTTTGACCCACTTATGTTGAAAAAATCTGACAGGTTCACTTTGTTACCCGAACACCCAACTTCGAAGAACTTCCTATTCTTAAATCTTGTCTATATTCTGTTCTTTTCCATGAACATAATGTAGGATTATATTGTGTGCTCAATTTGATCATGTCTTTGCTGTCATTGTAGATATATTCGACCAAACTTTATTTACTGGGCAATGGTGAGAACAACTTATGATAACGACAGCAGCGATGAAGATGGAGATGAGCAATTTGAGAATGGGTCTGACAATGGATTTTCAGATGACGATACCATGGGAAGGAGCTATAATGATAATATTGATATTGACGAATTTGAGAACTCGTTGAACAAAATGTCCATTACACCAAAATTTTCTTTGAAATATATGGATGCGAGTAATTTCAAAATGCCAAGAATGCCAGCAAGAATCAGACCTTCAACAAGTCCAGAATCACTTTGATAAGTTTATCATAATTTATTTATTTTTACTTTTCTGGTCAGATATAGAAGTGTGAAAAAACTTTTCATTTCTCCTATGAAAAAAGAAAGAAGAAAAGAAAAGTAAAATTTCATCCAGTTTTGGAGCAAGTAATGGCATCAAATCCTTGAAAGGTTTTGAGCTGTTGTTGTATTAGTGTGTTGTAATTGCTTTGTTTTTGGCGAAGTAACTATTATTTGCACAACTCCCATAACTTGTAAAAATGGTGGATTCTTATTAGTTTATAGTTCTTTTTTTTTTTTGAACTAGTTTATAGTTCTTATTATATCCTTTTCCTCAAGCTGAGGTGCAAATATGTACCTGGAAAATTGATAATTCTGGTTTTCTCCTGTGGGTATGGAAACTTGAGATCCCAAGTTGCTTATATGGTGCCTTCTCAAAGCGTTCACATAATGAGTAATTTATTTGTTTAATTTGAGAACTTTAGTGTTCTTAGTTTTCTAATCAATTTAGACCAAAAAAATAAGACTTCTTAAATTGAGACATTTTTTGATAGTTCAAAATTTATGCCTTGGGTGTAAAACAAAAAGATTCGTTTAAAATTGAAATCAAGCAAAACAATTACATCTCATATTACCATTATTTTAGATTTAAGATTTATCTATAATAAATCATGCAAAACATTAGTGTTTATTATTGTTTAACTGTTCTAAATGGTTGATTCAAGTAGATTTTAATTCCATTTGAGTTCGTTTTCACCCTACATCTGTGTTCTTTCATTATCATCTCACATGTCTAATCGACAAACTCCTCTTGCCATTCCCATAACATGGGAAAAGGCACCCCTCCGGGGCGAGATAAAAGAGAGATGCAACCAAGCATAGACGAGGGAGAAAGAACAGAGGTTTATTAACACCATGTTATTCGTTAAGGTATTTTTACTAGAGCTTCAAAGTCCGGATCTTCAAAGATCTCAAAAGTTCTGAACCATTCTTATTAAACATGAAGGGTCAGGATCTTTCAGGTGGTAAACCATTTTATGTTTCTGGACATTAAAAATCCTAGTTCATTAAGTTGTGGACCATTCTTATTAAAAATTTGAAGTTCTAGATTTTTTTTTGTTAGAAATGTAAAAATCTATTTTTCTAAATACAAGACAAGATAAAAAAAATTATTTTCTTTATTCTCTCTCACTCCTAAAAAATGAGACGAGATAGAAAAATATCAAATCTTGTTTATCTCTCTCATTATTCTTACGCAAACGCGAGATGCTATAGAAAAAAATGAAATATTCTTTGCGTTTTGTCAATAAAACGTGATAATAATTACTAAAATTCAACGATAGAAAAAAGACAAATGTTTGACATAACTATAAGACTCTGTCGTTCCACATCCTTTCAACAATACTATCTCTCCAATCACCAGCTTGTTGTCTTTGTTATTCTTGAGTTTGGATATCTTCATCATAATCTTCACTCGGGGTACACTCATTGGTTTCATCTTCATCTGGAGCAAATTCGTCTAAACTGCATTCTCTTCGAATAAAGTTGTGGAATCCTGCACATGCTAAAACTAATTGCGCTTGTAATTTAAATGGAAAGGAAGGAGCAGTTTTGAAAAGTTTGAATTTCGCTTTAAATATACCGAATATTCTTTCCATCGCGGTTCTTACAGAAGAATGATGATTATTAAGTAATTCTACTTTAGTTTCTGGACATCGAGTACTCCCAAACTCTCTTAAATGATACCGAACTCCTCGATATGGTGTCAAAAATTGCAGACGATTAGGATATCCAACATCTGCCAAATAAAATTTACCTACAACAGAAAATATTTAGATGTCAAATATACCTTCATATATCATCAAAATATATTAAAATGAATTTTGATAAGAAAAACATTTATCTTACCACGCGGCACTTTAAATCCACCGTTTTCGTCTAAAGCATCTTTTAGTACTCTTGCATCATTTGCTGATCCTTCTCATCCACTACAAACATATATAAATTGCAGATCAAAGGTGCATGCCGCTAAAATATTTTGTGATATAATTCCTTTTCTATTACGATATGCAATTGAATTTTTTATTGGTACCATAGCCGGAATATATGTACCATCAATCGCTCCCAGACAATCCTATGTTTCAAACATAACATTAGTTATAAAGTTAAATTAAAAGTAAAATATAAAATTTAATGTCTAGTTCATAAATCTCTTCACCTTCTTCCTGGTTCTTTTTTGTTAATTAAGAGATAATCTCGACCGAAAAATTAGAAAAAGCGGTTTGGTCTAGCCATTAAAGAAATTTTCATCAGCAGAAATAGTTCTTGAAGCCTCCAGAACTTTTGAAACAAAAGTAATTCAAAATCATCATCAAGATTGTCATCGTCGTTTTTGTTGTTTGAGCTTTGATATGGAAGATTTGTTTTATATGTTCAAATACCTTCATGATCAGTAAAATTAAGTTTTTGAAATCCAAATTCTTATCTTTGATAGCTAAATTCATCACTTCCATTAACAACGATTTCTACAAATCTAAGTGATGAATAAGAGTTAATTCCTATCTAGCCCCCTACTTTGTGACCAGCTTCCTTCATGACCCCCTATTTTCTGTAAATTTAAATTTAGCCCCTTATTTTCATGTAAATGTCATCAGTACCCCTCAAATTAATATATTTTTAAAATAAATTTAATTAGTAAATATCTCTCTCCACCTCACATCCCTCTCCACCACACATGTCTCTCCACCTCACCTCTTTCTACTCCGACGAAGGTCGTCGAGCGGAAAATTTTCCGAACGACGACCTTCAACATAAAAAAAAAGAATTTAAACTCTCCTTTTTATCTCTCTAAAAAAAATCCTCCCTTTTCTCTTTAAATATTCCGACGAAGGGGGTTCCCCTCCGTCGGAAAAACCAGACCTTGAAGGTCTGGTTTCGAAGTGAAACCAGACCGGGATCTGGTTTAAACAACCAGATCTCGGTTAGGTTTTTCCGACGATGGGGGAACCCCCTTCGCCAGAATATTTAGAGAGAGAAGGGAGGATTTTTTTTTTTAGAGAAAGAAAGAGGAGAGTTTAAAATTTTTTTTATGTTGAAGGTCGCCGCCGACCGGAAAATAGGAGTCAAATTTGAATTTACTGAAAGTAGGGGCCCATAAAGGAAGCTGGTCACAAAGTAAGGGGCCAAATAGGAATTAACTCGATGAATAACTACTAAAGTTATAGCAATGTTTGGAAATAGATGATATCTCTTGCATCTTCAATTTTCTCTCTCTAAAGCCCACTTTCTCTCCTTAAAATGTTATAGAGGAGAAGATGAAGAAGGGAAAGTGAACGGAAAGGTTTAAATTCTTTTTTTAAAATTTTGGAAATGACAAAAAGAAAATCTGAAAATAATTTAGAAAGATTTAATGTGGCATCTTGAAAAGTCGTGCAAAGGGTAATTTTGGATAATTTTTTTGACTTTAAGGGTAAAGTGACGGTAGCGGCGAAAAGGAGGCATCTGGGTATTTCGATAAACCAGGGGGCTATTCGGGAAGCTGGTTATAAACTAGGGGACCATTTTGGAAATAAAGAGAACAAAAAAATTGCCTGCTTGAGAGTACCTGTAGGCTGTAGAGTAGAATTGGGCGCTTATAAACCCTAAATTCGTCTTCAATAATCTCCCTCCTTTTTTTTTTTGCTACTCGGCTAGGGTTTTAGAACAAAAAGTTCTAATGGAGGTACTTTTGGGGAAACTTCCTTTTGATCTTGCTTTTCACCCTTCTGAACCTCTTGTTTCTGTTGGCCTTATTACTGGACACCTTCACCTGTAAGTTTTCAATCACCATTTTCTTCTTCTCCTTTTTGTAAATTCTTCTTTTCAATTTGAAATTTCAATAACCATTGCGAATTGATATGAAACAGATATCGATATGCTGTTGATACGCAACCTCAAAGGTACCACCTTTTTCTCCTAACTTCCATTGATTTACTTCTAATTGAAAAGTTTGTCTAATTAGCCTTAGATTTTGATATTCCAAGTTTGATTTGTTAACTCTATTTATGTAACTGGGTTTATATTTATATGATATAGGTTGTTAGAAATCAATGCCCACAATGGAGAATCCTGTAGAGCAACTCGATTCATCAACGAGGGTCGTGGTAATGCCATTTTGACGTGTTCTCCCAATTGTTATGTTAATCCTTTTGATAAACCTCGGAGCTTCTTTAACTAAAGAATTTTATCTTTTTTGTTGATAGCAATTTTGACGGGTTCTCCCGATTGTTCAATTCTTGCTACCGATGTGGAGACGGGGAATAGCATTGTTCGTTTTAATGATGCTCACGAGTAAGTTTTCATCCACACTTGGTGTTATTAATTGTGTATTCATGTTATTTAAAAGTCGGAACGAATATATCGGTGGGTGTAATGTAGGGCTGCTGTGAATCGGTTGGTCAATTTGACAGAAACAACAATTGCTTCAGGAGATGATGATGGCTGTATTAAGGTCTCTTGCCTCAATTTCCCTCCGTTTTATTATCAAATTTCAACACTTTTTATACGAATCAATCATAAAGAACAAATGCCAATTCTGTTTTCTGGAATGCAAAATTTGAGCAGGAGCTTGAGTTATGCCAATCTTTATATTTTGAGTTTTGACAGTGTTCACATACTTTTATAGGTCTGGGATACACGCCAACAATCTTGCTGCAACACCTTCACTGGTCCTGAAGAGTATATTACAGATATGACTTTTGCTGCTGATGATATGAAACTCTTGGCGACAAGGTACATCATGCTTATTCGCCTAATAATTATTTGGTGTTTGTTATATCGAAATTTAGTACTCTGTTTAATAGGGGAATCAGAAGAGAATGAAAATAATCCTTGTTGTTAATCCAATAGTTTAGAAATAATATGTATACTTAAATAAGTAACGTGAATATTTTAGGGCCGTGGTTTAATGAGCTCTAGCTCATACAATGAAGTATTAGCTTGAGCTCGTTGGTGTTCACCCTCGTTAATATTGACAGACATACTTTTTTGTGGAGGCATGTTCTTTTAGGTGAAATTGTAATGACAATTTATTTAATTACCTAGGTAGCACATTGCTTATTGTTTTTCTAGTCTTTCTATCCAGCTCTATATTATTCAACTTGAATAGATCCTAAGGAAATACAACGGTTTTGAGGTCAAGCTCATACTTTACCATAATCAGGAAAAATTTGTAGTTCACTACTTTTTTGTCTCTTAAATAGCTCCTGAAGTTCTGAATTAATGGGCTAGGAGCCCAGGAGTTACTGCTTTTTTGTTCAACATTCTTGCTTTTCTTGGGAGGATGTTCTTTTAGGTTCACGTCGCATTTGAAAATTGAAAACGAATCAATTTTGTATCAAAAAGATAAAAGAAAATGATGGATAAATAGAATTAAATCTTACTATTGATAATAGTAAGAACAAAAATAAAGAACAACACTTGGTCCAGAAAAGTTACCTTATTTTCTTTTGCTTTTAATTATGATGATTTTTTTCTGTCTCCATCCTTTTCAAATGCTTGAGATACAACTCTAATATGTGTTCTTTTTCTTTGTTAAGTGGAGATGGGACTCTTTCTGTTTGCAGTCTCCGAAGAAATAAGGCAAGTTTGTTGTTGCTTTGAGGCAATTCAGACAGGATCATCTCTCTTTCTTCTTATTCATTTTTGGCAGAATTCAAATTCTCATTCGATTTGTTCTGTTATGATAGGTCTTAAGTCGGTCTGAGTTTTCTGAAGATGAACCACTGTCTTGTGTCATAATGAAGGTAACTTCTACCTCTACACTTTCAAGCGTTAATTCCTATCCATTTATGCTGCTTATGTTATATGTAGTGTAATATGAGACACGTTATGTTTGGAGTCAGTTGTGGTTGTACAACAACATCGGCTTGGCGTTTCCCCACCCACCATGAAACACTAATCTTCTTTGACAATGTCAACTCAAATAGGCGCACAAGAGATGTTGACCCTGAAGTTACTAATATCTTGACTAAAGTAGCAAGTAGCCCAAACTTTCTTGAAAATATTGCAAGGTTTAGGAGAGAGATGTCAGATTAAGATTACTTCCTTTAATCCATTCTACATCCAATCTATCTCCATTAACTAGTTTTCTTGTGAATCAGAACGGTAGAAAGGTTGTCTGTGGAACACAGAGTGGAGTCTTACTATTATACTCTTGGGGGCATTTTAAAGATTGTAGGTATGTTGATGTTACTGTTAATAGTTGGAAAATATCTCAGGTTATTTATGTATTAATGGGAATGACAATAATGCTAGGTTTTGTCTGTTTCTTGCACATCATTACAAGAATCTTCTTAAGTTGTTGTATTTTATTTTTTATAACATTTTCTTTGCTTGAACAATCTCCAGTGACCGTTTTACTGGTCTTCAATCGAACTCCGTTGATGCGTTACTCAAGGTGGATAACTTCATGCACTAATTTATTTCTGTGGGTTTAGAATCCAATATTTATGATAGAGTTTTAGACCGAAATATAGCTAATATTTGTATTCATTATACCAGCTTGACGAAGATAGAGTTATTACTGGGTCAGAAAATGGTCTCATCAGGTAAAAAATGAATACTTTTGCTAGGTCAAAATTTTAGATTACCCGTATATACTACAAGCAGGAAGATATTGTGGTTCAAACAAAAAACATGGTTCTATCTAAATTGTACTAATCAGTCTCCTTTTCTCTAATGTCATTCTAATAAATGTACAGCTTGGTAGGGATTTTACCCAACAGAGTCATTCAGCCAATTGCTGAACATTCAGAATATCCCGTTGAGCGCCTTGGTATGTGTTGAGTTCCATTTTTTCGTCTATTATTTATTTTACCCCGCCTTGAGAAATGACTGATTTTTGTGCTATATAAAGTCTAAACATTTGTCCAACTATATCAGTATTAGTCGTGTTTCAAAACAAGCGTTACTAATGCTAACCTTTTGTTTACTTTTATAGCATTTTCTCATGATAGAAAATATCTGGGCAGTATTTCCCATGATCAAACATTGAAGGTACGATATCTTTAATATTTAAAACCTCTGGAACTTAGACATTTGTATTGCACTTCATGAGGGTATTCAACACGTCATCCTTTACATCCCTTAATTTAGATTTTAAAATTTTTAGAAGTGCCAAATTTAAACGATACCGTACAAGAATTAAGTGACTGTTTCTTCTGAAGGTATAATCTAATGCAGAATGAACCCTTTATGGACATGCTTCGGCTGTCACAGATCTCTTTTTAGTCGCTTTTACACTTTTTTTTGGTGCAAACTACTCCTCTATGTGTGTATATTGAAAAGATTGTATGAAATTGGCAATTTAGACAGCTTCAAGAATGGTTAGTCAATTATCATGTCTTTTCTGTGTAGTTATGGGATTTGGATGAGCTATTGGATGGTGTTGGAAACGTCACAAATAATCGAGCGGCGGCAGCAGCAAACAGTGATGATACTGATGAGGAAATGGATTTGGATGACATGAAACCCCCATCTTCAGGTGTGTTAAATTCTTCTCTTTTTTTCAAGGAAATACCTACACACTTCTATCCCTGCTGTATCAAGCCTGTCACCTATTAGCCTTGTCCATTGGTCTTATATCCGATACATTAAAGTTATGTATCTCTATGCCTATTTTTGTAGGAACCCAAAGGAGAGGACAGACGAACAACCACGCTTCAAGCAATTTCTTTGCGGACTTATAAGTTAGAAAAGAATTATAGTGCCATCTCGATTTTGTTACGATTTTAATCTAAATACATACCGCGGGTATATAATATTATTTAGTATTCAACTACTTTGAAATTGTTATCTGTTGGCGTGAACTGTGACTTGGTTATATATAGTGAGTTTGTTTCTTGGTGAACGCTCAGTATAAGCTTTAGTTTCATAATTATCTTTTTTAAAAGTATGATCTAAAAGGTGGCTGATTTGTGGATTCATTTGAGTCTGACTATTCAGATTCAGATAGTGAAGAAACACCACCGACCACTCTTTTACGGCAAGAGATGTATAGAACAAAGACTTACAATTCCTATACTCTGCCTCAACGGAAGAAGAGAAATCTGCACCATTCATTTTAGACATTCTGGGGAAGACATGAACATTGACTTTCGGCTATCTTTGTTTAGAACATTACTAGGATAGCCTGCAACAAAATGGTGTGGAGGTGGTGGTGGCAGTTTCTCTCTCTCTCTCTCTCTCTCTCTCTCTCTCTCTCTCTCTCTCTCTCTCTCTCTCTCTCTCTCTCTCAGAGGAAAACCACTCAGTTGTCATGGAATCGTCTCTACAGGTGGGATCGTGCAAGTGAGCGGTACCAAGCCACCAATAGAGACAAAAACTACTTGTCTCCATAGAATGGTCTCTACAGGTGTGATCGTACAAGTGAACTTTACCAAGCCACGGATAGAGATGAAAACTACTCGTCTCAATGGAATGGTCTCAATGGGTGGGATCATACAAGTGAGCGGTGCCAAGCCACCGATAGATACGAAAACTACTCGTCTCAATGAAATGGTCTCTATGGGTGAGATCATACAAGTCAGCGGTAACAAGCCACCGATAGAGACGACTCGTTGTCTCCATCGGCCGCTTTGTACCAATGGAGCTAGGGCTTGGTTAAAGCTTCTTCCCCGACCATGAACCTTTACCATGTGGTGTAGAGAGAAAGTTAGAGAGAAATTTCCAACAAAAAAAGAGAGATTGATTTTTTCGGTCTAAATTGGGGAATAAGGTGGTGTATGTATAACCCTTAAATTGAGCAAATCGAATGAAAATTGAGTGTGCTTGTCTTTCATCTTGCTTAGGTTTGCATTCGCGGTGCCCATAGTACTTCCCACACCGATCCACATTTGAAGTAGTAGTAATATGGAGTATTCTTTTTTGCTTTCTCTCTCTCTATAATTTATAATTTAATCGGTGAGGACTAAGTAAGGAGTGAGTCTCCTCAACAAAAAAAAAAAAAAAAAAGTAAGGAGTGAGTTTTAAATGGTAGCAGTAACAATGGAGGTTCATTTGTCGGCAACTAACCAGCAATTGTTTGTGATACAGTAGTCACTTTCTCTCTCTAAAATTTGGTAGAAGAATAACAGAACCCACAAACAACTTCATAAAATCACTCCGATTATTTCGTAATTTGCATCTTTCATTCATTTTTACCTTCTCTACTCTTTCGGCATTCATTTCGTTCAGTCATTCATCACCCGATCTTCATGAGACTATCATGAACCATGGGTTGTTGATGAAAATCAAATTAAACCTAAAAAAAAACTCAAACTTTGATCATATTTCCTCACGTCTCTGTGTTACTAGTGGAGGTGGTGGTGGTGATCCATGTTCACAACCTAAAAAAAAAAAAGATGATTATTGATCCAGTTATTATTATGGGTAATTGTTGTGATGAAACTGATGAAGAAATCATCGAATCGGTTGTGAATGGGAAAACCCCATCTTATTCTCTTGAATCTAAACTTGGGGATTGTAAAAGAGCTGCTTTAATTCGTCGTGAAGCTTTACAAAGAATAACAGGGAAATCACTTGATGGGTTACCATTAGATGGGTTTGATTATGAATCAATTTTAGGTCAATGTTGTGAAATGCCTGTTGGGTTTATTCAAATTCCTGTTGGTATTGCTGGTCCTTTATTGGTTAATGGTGTTGAATATTCTCTTCCCATGGCTACAACTGAGGGTTGTTTGGTTGCTAGTACTAACAGAGGTTGTAAAGCTATCTATGCTTCAGGTAATTAATTAATTAATTAATCATCTCTCTCTCTCTCTATCTATATAGATTTCTCTCTCTAGGTTGAACAACAATCAATAAAGTGTTAATCTTTCTTTCAGGGGGAGCCACTAGTATTTTGTTGAGAGATGGAATGACAAGAGCACCAGTTGTGAGATTTGGAACTGTCAAAAGAGCTGCAGAATTGAAGTTCTTCATGGAAGATCCAGAGAATTTTGATACTTTAGCTGTTGTTTTCAACAAGTAACTTTTTTGTTCTATATTATCTCAATTTCATTGATTATCGATTGTTTTTAATGAAACCCTTTAATGGGTTTCTATATGTTTTTATCAAGTTTACATTTTTAACCATAAAACTTAATGAGATCTTTTAATGATTAGGCGAAAACTTTGATTAGTTTTATTTGGTTTATGACCTGATTGTATAAATGCTTGTTTGTGACGTATTCTTCATTTTTGTTGTTTTTGAGAACACATTTTCGATCAAAGTTGAAGAACAAAGTGGTAATTTGTCGTTTTGATTATGACTTTTATCTCTTAGGAATCTTTAAGTATTTCACGAAAAATCACACCTTAAAAACAACTGCTAAGAATCTTACTTTGGACTGAATTCTTGGTTGATGATACAGATCAAGCAGATTTGCGCGGCTCCAAAACGTTCAATGTGCCATTGCTGGAAAGAATCTCTATATGAGATTTAGATGCAGTACTGGTGATGCTATGGGTATGAATATGGTGTCTAAAGGTGTACAAAACGTTCTCGATTATCTCCAAAGTGATTTCCCGGACATGGAAGTTATTGGTATTTCTGGTTAGATACTAAACCCAATCAATCTCATATGGTAAAAAAAAAACATTTTTAGCATGCTTTCAATTGTACGGAATCACTTTTAAGAGTAACGGATTCGTTTCACTTTGGGTGGGTTTGATATTGCCGGATAGTATTTTAATGTATTTCCTAGTTTTCTCTTTCACTCCTTTTCCTCTATCACCTTTAGAATAAAGAAGCTCAAAACGACATCCTCATTGTCAAAATAGCTGCTTAGGAAAAAGTGTTTTCTTATATTCAGTATTGTACAACTTTGACATGAACAAGTTAGATAATTACACGAATTATAGGCGTCGTAACCCTATGGTATAGCGTCTTAGGAGGCGCAACATGGTTTTGTTCAAGTGGAATTTTATAGAGGAAGTCCACATATCTGTACTTATTTCTTAGGAGCTATGCGGTTGTAGGACTGAGATTAAGTCAGGAAAATGACTCTTAGAACGTCAACATGTCACCTAATGATGCTCGCAGTGCTTTTCTGTGTAATACATCTCAATACAATATTCTTGTTCAAGTAATTAATAAACCTATGATCTATGTATCTATATAGACATCAAAATTTGCATGAGTGTATGCTGATCACTTGATTTATCTGTCAATTTGCAGGAAACTTCTGCTCAGACAAGAAACCAGCAGCAGTTAACTGGATTGAAGGGAGAGGAAAGTCAGTTGTTTGTGAGGCAATTATCAAAGACGAGGTAGTGGCGAAGGTACTCAAAACAACTGTTTCTTCACTGGTAGAACTAAACATGCTGAAGAATCTTACTGGGTCAGCTATTGCCGGTGCTCTTGGTGGATTCAATGCTCATGCTAGCAATATTGTTTCTGCTGTTTTCTTGGCTACAGGCCAAGACCCAGCACAGAATGTTGAGAGTTCTCATTGTATAACCATGATGGAAGCTGTTAATGATGGAAAAGATCTTCATATCTCTGTGACCATGCCTTCCATTGAGGTAACTCCTACTTACTTGGGAATCAGTACAAGAATCAATATCTGATGCTTGTACCATGTCTCATATACAGAAATTACTTCAAACACCTCGAAACGGGGATTAGGCCATTTAGAATTATTTATCTTTGATGGTGGTCTTTTTCAAGTTCAGATCCGAAATTAGGTCGAGTGTTAGAGTGTTTGTTTTTATCTGACTCGTGCTTTTGATTTTTTTGAATGGCTAACTCGGGCTGATTTTGGTCCTATTTGATTCAGACATAAAATAACTCCAAAACTAAGAGTCGATTTTCTAAAATAGCTTACTATGACTCCCTTGACCAAAACAAGTAAGACTCAGCGACTCAGATTCAGATAATGTAAAAAAGACACCACCTGAGTTAATTGATATTTTTTCAGTTACAAATTTTACCAACCCATTGTTAAATTACATAGACAACTGACATAATTATGGTTTTATGGACCTAAGACAACTTCATGCAAGTAGACAAGATGCATCTGCAGAATTCCACATTTATACCCCGTACCATATCCAAATTTTTACTTGAATACGAAGAAAATAAATCAATAAAAAGAACATCATTTTATGGATATTATTTCAATTTTTGATAGTTTTTCATTTTGTTTTTGTCTCTTCATTCAGGTGGGTACCGTTGGAGGTGGAACTCAACTTGCCTCACAATCAGCTTGTTTGAACCTTCTTGGCGTGAAGGGGGCAAACAAAGAATCACCAGGATCAAATTCAAGGCTTTTAGCTACCATTATAGCTGGTGCAGTACTTGCTGGTGAACTCTCTCTCATGTCAGCTATAGCAGCAGGACAACTTGTCAAAAGCCATATGAAATACAACAGATCAAGCAAAGATATCTCCCAACTTACTTCTTCCTAGGGAGAGATCTTAGAGCCACTCAAGAAGCACAGAGAAAACTCCCAAGAAATGGGAACTTCAAAGAAAAAAAAAAGATCCTCAAAGAAAGATGCAACTAAATTTGAAGATGGGTATGTGAGAAAATGAAGATCAGTAACATTTTCTTTTGAGTTCCCAATCAGGACATTGTTTAGTTCCCATTTCTGATCACTTCTCTCATTTTAATTTGCTTTTAGTATTTAGGAGAGAAGAGGTAAAAGGAAAACGAAGAGTTTATACATGTTAATGGCTTTGTTGTTTCACTTTGTACATGAGAAGATAATCCAAGAAAGAAAATTCCAATTTCAGCTGTGCTAGTTGATTTATTTTCTGAGAAAAATGCTATGGGGTAGTATAGTTTTTGTTGGGGGCATGAATACTTAGTTTTTCTTTCTCTTGGCTTATCTCTTCAAAGCCATAACAGAGTTCGATGCACCCAAGGAGCTCATGCCGACCTCCTATGTTAGGGTTCAAATAGTATGATTGGTAGATTCACTTCCCTGATGGTTTTGACGAGAGCTATGTATTTTTGGTAATTTGTTAACTCATTGAATTGGTAGATTCACAACCACCACCGTACTTACACCACCACCATCACATTTCAGCCACCACCGTGCTTCAACTATCATACCACCAAACCTTAACCACAGTCACCATCACGCTTCAACCGCCATCATATTTACAAAATCATTACCACGTCAATCGCTACTATACATCCACCACTAATTGCAGTCTACCATGGGTTTGGAAGTGCAAAAGTTAGGGAAAATCCGGTCCAAGATCCACCCATAAAGATCTATAGGTTTTTAGTCATTTGTCCAAAATACCTAAAATACTTTTAGTCAAAAGATTTTATGCATATGATATTCTGTATAATGCATTTGATAGTTTGTATATTGCATCTGGTAATTTTACAATGCATTTTTAAATGTGTAATCCATTTTAGTCAGTTAGTTTAGGTTCTTAGCATCTGAAAAATTAGGTTAGAACTATGCATAAACGACTTTGTATGAATCTTAGATGTAATGCATTTCTAACACAGGAAAGTTGGGCTGTACTATTAATAAATCAATTAGATTGGTACAGAAAGAAAAGGTAGTAGTTACTAAGAAGGAAGAGTTGAAGGAAAATATTCGCCTTGTGGAGAAGGAATCATTATCAGTTCTTAGCAAGACCAGGGAAAAAAACCTTAATTGTGTGAATTTTAGTGCGGCCGAGACGACAAAGGGGCTGGAGAAGAATATGTTCGGGATGGAGACGAAGTATTCTGCTGAAGTAAAAGCAACGCCCACCGTCCGGAAAGTTCCATTAAAGTCAATGAAAAAGTTAGCAAGAGGGGGTAATAACACAGTGAGTACAAAATTTAATTATGTCGGGAGTAAAAGAAATCGCGACATGAGTCTCATGGAGGTAGATTGGTCAGATAAAGATGGAAAGAAAAGTAAACTTGCTAGTGATGTTACTACTAATTCTGATTGGGTTAAGGCGGCCAGCCCTCTAAGGCCGCTCGATAAATGATTATACAAAGTTGGAATTGTCGGGGTGTGGGGAATGACCCGACTATTCTGTCCTTGAATTCATTCCTCCGGGCGCTTAAACCTTCCATTGTTTTTTTGTCCGAAACGAAGTTGTCACAAAATTCTACGGATGTATGGATACAAAAGGTGGTGTATAAGAATTCGTTTACTGTTCCTGCTATTGGGGTAAGTGGTGGTTTATGGTTGTTATGGGATGATGATGTGCGTATTGATATTATTTCTCATTCTATTAATCATATACATGTGCGTATTAACGAAGTAGGAAATTCTCAAAAGTGGAGTTTATTAGCGGTGTATGGCCCTCCATGTACCAATGACAGATCTGAGTTCTGGGATTACATGAGGAGATTTAGCACACAGGTGGGGGAGCCTTGGTGTGCAATTGGTGACTTTAATGCTATTTCAACGGCATCAGAGAAATGGGGTGGTTCAGGATTCAACCAGAAGGCTGCTAGCCTATTTCGGAATATGATTAATGATTGCAATTTGCTAGATATTGGGTATTCTGGTCCGGCCTACACTTGGGCGAACGGACGAAGGTTTCAGGACCATATTCGTGAAAGACTAGATCGAGCAATGGCTTGTACAGATTGGCGGATTAGATTCCCGAATGCTCATGTGAAACATCTCCCTAGGTTCAACAGTGATCATGCACCTATCATTTTGAATACAGAGATGGGGAAATCTAGAGGGAGATTGCCGTTCAGATTCGAAGCTCATTGGACGGTACACGAGGACTTTATTCAGGTTATGGAAAACAGTTGGAACCAAACTCATGGGGTTTTCACAGAAAAACTCCCACAAATTGCGAAGAAGTTGAAAGCTTGGAGTAGATCAAATGTGGGACAATTATTTGCTCAAATTAAGGCTGTCGAGGAAGAGCTCTTATGCATTCAAAATCAACACCCTTCTGAAGATGTTATTCAAAAAGAAAAGGGTGCTTATGATCGCTTGGTCAGTTTACGAAAAATGGAGGAGGTTTTTTGGACCCAAAGAGCTAAAAAACATTGGGTGACTGATATTGATAAAAACACGAAATTCTTTCATCTGTCAGTTCTCAATAGACGGAGGAAAAATAACATATGTGCTGTAAGATTAGATGACCAGTCTTGGTCAGCTGATCCAAAAATTATTTGTAACATTTTTGTAGATCATTTTTTCAGGGCCTCACGAGCTGAAGCAACTGTGGATCTCCCGGCAGCCGTGGCATTGACTGATAGGCCCTTGACAGAAGCCGAGAATGACATGCTATCTGCTCCTCCGTCGAAAGATGAAATCTGGCATATATTGAAAGGCATGAAGGCGTGTAAAGCACCAGGCCCGGACGGATTCTCGGCAATCTTTTATAAAAAATGTTGGAATGTTATAGGTGATGCTGTTACCTCCCAAATTCAATCAATCTTTAAGTCGGGTCAATTACCAAGTAACCTGAATCATACCTATATTGCTTTGATCCCAAAGGTTCACAATCCAGAAACTCCGGTGGATTATAGACCAATATCCCTTTGTAATGTACTGTATAGAGTCATTACAAAGATATTGACTTGCAGATTTCGACCCCTACTAGAAAATCTAATTTCAGTAGTCCAAAATGCTTTCGTACCTGGTAGACAAATATCAGATAACATTATTGTGGCACAGGAAATTTTTCACTCTATGGCTAAGACCTCAGCTGCAGATGGTTACTTTGCACTAAAGGTAGATATGGCAAAGGCATATGATCGGGTAGATTGGAAATTTTTACATGCTGTTCTAACCCGATATGGTATTCTAACGAAATCATTACTTCTTATTATGAATTGTGTGACGACAGCATCTTTCTCTATTTTACTGAATGGAATACCTAAAGGTTTCTTCTATAGTGAGCGGGGGTTAAGACAAGGATGTCCGTAAGCCCTTACTTATTTATATTATGTTCAGAAACACTCACCAAATTAGTGGTTCAGGCAGAAACTGACGGTATATATAGTGGGCTGAAATTGAATCGATACGCTCCAAGTGTAAGTCATTTGATGTTCGCTGATGATTTATTCTTTTTTGGCAAGGCATCGGAAACGAATGTTACACAGTTAAAGCAAATATTGGATTCTTATGCGTCTTATTCGGGGCAGCTTATAAATTATCATAAATCATCTGTGAAACTTAGCAGGAACTGTGAGTCTACTAGAAAGGAGATGGTGACCAATGGGTTAGGAGTTCAGGAAATGAAGAATGATGATAAGTATTTAGGAAATTTTCTTCTCAAACCAAAACACAAGATCAAATCATATGATTTTATCGTGGACAAAATTGAAAAGAAATTAACGGGTTGGAAAAGGAAGACACTCTCACACGCGGGAAGAACGGTCCTTCTCAAAAGTGAGTTGTCCTCCATACCTATTTATTTTCTATCTACTAATATTGTTCCGAAAGGGGTGATCGAGAATATTGAGAAACATCAAAGAAATTTTTGGTGGGGGCATGATACAGAATCTGTGAAAATGCATTATCTTAGTTGGAGGAAGTTACAAGCCAGTCAGAAAAACGGAGGACTAGGAATCCGTAATATGGGCTTGGTGAACAAAGCAATGGTCGGCAAATTGGTGTGGAGATTCATCACAGAACCAAATGCTTTATGGGTTCGACTATTGAGAGCCAAATATCTTAAAAGCTCTGATTTTTGGTTACATAAATCCAAAACTCCTTGTACACAAACTTGGAAAGGTATGTTATCAATGAGAGAGTTCATTAAGGAAGGGTTCTGTTTTGCGGTAGGAGATGGTGCGAATATCCGTATTTGGGAAGATCCCTGGGTTCCCACCTTGAGGGGTTTCAAGCCAGGAAAAAGAGTGGAGGAACAAGATATACCAAATCTGTTTCGAGTTAAGGACTTGATTAATTCATCCGGAGAGTGGAAGAAGGAAGTAATAGATGATGTGTTCGATGAAATCTCAGCGAGAGCTATACTTCAAATCCAGCTGAGTACACGAAGTAGGATTGACAAAGCCATATGGGTGCATACAACAAAAGGTACTTTCTCGACGAAATCACTTTACAAAACAATTGAGAAAGCTATCCCCTCATCAGCCGAAACTTGTGAGTTATCTTCAACTTTCTCCTGGCACTCTTTTTGGAAAAAATTATGTGTGTTGCCTAGAGTCAAATTCTTCATTTGGCGGTTACTACATCAAGCTCTTCCCACAAAAGACCGGGATCTTAGGTTCGATGTTGTGGTTTCGAAGCTCTGTCCTTTTTGTAATCAAGAGGAGGAGACTATAGATCATTTATTCAGATCTTGTAGAGTGGCAAGAGAGGTCTGGAATTGTTCATTATTGTCTCTGCGATTAGAAGAGGCCTCTTGCATCCAAGAGGTGTTACTAACCTGGTTTAAAGAAGAAATAGATGAGTACAAAGTGAAACTGAGAATTTACACTATGTGGTGTTTATGGAAAGCTCGAAATAAACGAGTATTCGATGGGGTGTTACCTTGTGTTTTTACTATAGTTCAACAAGCTATGAAAATGGGAGATGACGACAAGTTGTTGGTCTTTGAAGAGGCTCCTGTGAAAGAACCGAGGCTACTATCTAATTCGGCACGTTGGTCCCCTCCCCGAGAAGGTAGGATTAAAATTAACTTTGACGCAGCAGTGAAAGACGGCAGGGCTGCAATCGCGGCGGTAGCTAGAGATTGCAAAGGATTGTTTTTAGCTGCTATGACAGAAGCTATAGTGGTGTCTGATGTGCTAGTGGCTGAGACAATGGCAGCTAAATTGGCAATCATTTTAGCCAAGAATTGGAACTACAGGAATGTTAATTTGGAGGGGGATTCGATACAGGTCATCTCGGCATGTAAACGAATGGAAGAACAACCCCCATGGCGCATTGAGCATATCATTTTAGATATATGGTTAGAGGTTCAGAACTTCGATGATATTGAATTCGGGCATTGTGGCCGGACGAAAAACACTATTGCACATTTACTTGCAAAATTTGCGTTTTCAAATAATGTAACTCATAGTTGGGAGTCTTCGGACATCCCATCTTGCATTGTAAGTGAATTGGCGACGGATTTAGCCAATATTTCATTTGAATAAAATTAGGCTTCTGCCTTTCATCAAAAAAAAAAAAGATGTAATGCATTTCTAATTCCATGTTTGTATATTGTATCCGGTAGTTTGTATAATACATTTTCAAGTGTGTAATTCCTACTATTCAATGACTTTAGGGTCTAAGCATTTGAAAAATTAGGTTAAAAACTATTAGAAATGCTGAGTACATAAATGAATTTGTATCAATCTTACATGTAATGCATTTCTAATTCAATGTTTATATATTGATCTAGTAGTTTGTACAATGCATATTTTAGTGTGTAATCCATACTAGTTAGTCACTTTATGTTATAAGCATTTGAAAATTAGGTTATGAACTATGAGAAATGTTGAATACATAAATGAAATGTATTTCTCATTCAATGTTTGTAAATTGCATCTACTAGTTTGTACAATATTTTTAAGTATGTAATCCATTTTAGTTAGTGACTTTAGGTTCTTAGCATTTGAAAAGTTAGGTTATGAACAATACATAAATGACTTTGTACGAATCTTAGATGTAATGCATTTCTAATTCAGTATTTGTACTATTGCGTCTGGTAGTTTGTACATTGAATTTTTAGGTTTGTAACCATTTTAGTTAATCACTTTAGGTTCTTATTGCCTGAAAAATTGGGTTATGCACTATTCGAAAGGTTGAATGCATAAATAACTTTGTATGGGATTTGGGTCATACACTTTTCGAAATATTGAACATATAATCTATATGTATATATAGAGGGGTAAAGTTGGAAGAAGGAAAAAAGTTTTTGCGTAGAGATGGAATTTGCTGTATTGGGATCTTCATATGGACTAGATGTAGGTTTATAATTTTATTTCTGGACTTTTGATAAATTTTCAAAGATGGGGGACTTATTAACACTATTAGGGCCTTGTTTTTGGACCTCTAGATCATTTTTTCTTGCCAAAACACCTTACTAATCCACAAATTCTAACCCTAATTAGACATAGGTCCTAAAAGAGTATCTCTAAAATTCCGTCACAACAATATGAAGCATCAGCGAAATTCCTATTTCATTAAGATAACTCAGCAGGTATTGTTCTCATTAGCAGTTACAATAAAAAAATGGAAATCTAGTTTGAGTCATGTATTCCATATCTGAATGTAAAAAAATGGTCAAAATTTCATATAAAGTTTTTGTTTTGAAAAAAAAGATCGTTTAATATTTGTTATTCTTCATCTCCCTAGATATTACAGCAATTTGCAAGAGGTTTGCAACACCATGCAAAGAGATTTGCAACGTCTTGTAAAAGCTTTGCGAAAATTATTGAATTTTTAACCAAAGAAAATAATTTTTTTGAATTTCATTTTAGGAAAAACACAAACTTTAAATTTTTAATAAAAACACAATAATTATCTTTTTAACTCCAAAAAATTTAAAATGGGTATAAGACCCAATTTCCTAAAAAAGAATCAAAAGTAGGGTACATGCTAAAACCCTTGGTTCGGATAGTGGTCCACATGTAGAACACTCATTAACCACACATTATGACTTAATTAGTTAAATAATTAGAGTTAATGTAAAATAAAGATATGTCTACCCACTTTATCTTTGTAAATGGATATTAAAAAGTGGGTTCTTAAAAACATATATAATGGAGAATAAAGACACTAGTTATTTAATCACTTTTACTTTTCTATCCAGTTATAAATTAATAAACAAGATAACATAATCACCTTTGATTAGTTGTAATGTTTGAAATGCTAATGTGAAGTCATGAACTCATCATGTAAGTATATTATAATTTTTATTTAAACAATTATGTAGTTAAAAAAACAGTATTTGATTTTCAATATCATTCATGATTCATACTATACTACTTAAAAAAAAGCTATACATGATTTTGAATTCAAAGTCTATCCAGCAATCCTTAACAAAAAAAAAAGTCTATCCACCAATGCCATATTTACATAATTTTTTTCGATTTCTTTTCTCTTGCTTTTGTGTGTTGGAGCATTCTAGGAAAGAGAAGAATAACAAACCAAAATGACTAACAATAACAATTAAATATAGCCGACTAGAAGCATGCAATAAACCTTTTTCAATATGTAATACAAACTAATGGAGGTAAACAAATTTCATTATTTTTCTTAACTAAAATATTTAGTTAATTCAACTTGATTTGCTTAATCTATCATTCCATATAAAAATTAGGTTTTCACCTCAAGACATCCCACATTTTTTTTGAACTGAAGTACATTAAACCCAATAAGAATACAAAGTTGTCCATGAAAAGGAAGGAAGTAAAGATACAAGACTACTATGTAACAGAGTTAACAATAAGGGTCAAACACAGACCAACAAATTTTATGGAAGATTAAACCATGAAGCAGTTAAATTGTGGGCAAGTTGATTCTGAAGACGTGGACAGTAGGTGATTTCCGCGCGTCGGTGAGAGATAGCCACACAAAGCTCATTAATAGCCTCCAAAGTCTCTAGGGGATTAAAGGATCCACGGATGTAAGTAAATTGACCATAACCCTAGAGTCTGTTTGTAGTATAAATTCCTCCACCTCCAGATGAGTCGCCGACTCTAACCCTAAAAAAATCCCAAGCATTTCGCTTTCGAGAGCAGTTACCGGTGAGATGAGTTTGGTTTTTGTCCGATAATGTTGCCGAAGTTATTCCTTTCAACTGTAACACAAGAACCACCAGTAGATCTAAAAGATCCATCACAGTTTATCTTTATTCTGTCCACAGGAGGTGGATGTCATTGTTGTTCCTGCACGAAAATGTTAGAATCATTAGGAGTAAAGTTAGGGATCACAAACCTCAAAGAATCCCGAGTTCTTCGCCAACATCCAGCTATGTCTATGGGAGATTGATTGAAAGTTAAATCATTCCTCATCTTCCACCAGTTCCAAAGAAGATAAGTAGCTACTAACCATGTATGGTTACTATATTTATCATCTAGAAGCATAGATCTCAAAGTTCCAACTAGATCTGTAGTTAAATGTCGAAGATCATGAATATTAGTATAACTAATCAAGTCTTTGAAACCTTTGCAGCTGTTGAACAAATGGTCCCTGGTTTCGATCTCCTGTCTATCACACATGATACAAAGATTAGGTATGTTGGGAACCCTACTACTGATGTTAGTTCGATTTGGTAAACCATCATGAATGAGCTTCCATATAAAAACTTGTATGTTAGGATCCATGTCTTTCTTTTTCCAGAACTTCTTCCATGGGAAGTTATATGCTTGATCCGACAATATAGGAATTGACTTGATCTATTGATAATAGGACTTTGTTGAGAATTTGCCACTCTCTACACATGTCCAAATAAGCTTGTCATTTTGTGGATGTTGTGGAAGCATAATATAGTCTGTACTGTGGAAACATCAAAGTATGTGTTTAAGATCTCTGTATCCCACTGATTTGCTGTTGAATCACTCTTTATAAGATCTGCTACCCAATGAATGTTTGTTGGAAGTTCTTGTATAAATTGCAGTTGATGTCTTTGGAAATCAGGAATCCATGGGTCTTGCTTAATTTTGATGCTAGTACCATTTCCAATTATCCAAGGACAATTTCTGTGTATTGTTTCCTTTGTATGGGTTAAAGCTTTCCAAAAATTTGAAGTGGATGTGGGACTAGCAGAAGTCCAAAAATCACCACCCATAATATATTTTGCCTTAACTAACTTAACCCATGTACTGTTTGGATTAGTAAGTAACTTCCATGTCATTTTAGCTATAAGAGCTTCATTAACATCCTTCAAAGATCTGATGCCTAGTCCACCAAGTTTTTTTGGACTACAAAGAATATCCCACCTAATGAAGTGTAATTTCCTCTCATCAATATCATGACCCCACCAAAAGTTCCTCTCTACTTTTTCTAGCTTCTGAATAACTGTCCGAGGTAGAATTTGGAAACTAAATGGATATGTACAGAAAGAAGATAAAATTGTTTTGATGAGTACCGTTCTTCCTGCCTGAGTTATATATTTCAGTTTCCAATTTGATAGAGATTTAGTGAATTTATCTTCTAGCCATTGATGACTTTTGATTCTGTTGCTCGGCTTGAGGATGAAAGACCCAAGGTATTTCGATTCATCATTCATAAGAGGAGCTTGGAGGGTGTAAGCATTCCTTATGGTGCCAAGACATCCCACATTATAATTTAAGATTTCAGTTATTTGCATCTAGGGTGAGAAAAATGTAGTCAAACTGTCAAATTGATCGAACTAAGCCAAACCGACTAAACCGAATATTTTCAGCCTAAATAATACCTCCTCGATTTAGTTTAATCTATGTACACATAAATATTATGACTTTCAGAAAATTTTTTATATTTCTAAAGTAATTAATATTTTAAATTGATTAGACTGACTAACTGAGCCAAACCAAACTAGAAGACTAGACTAGATTGATCAGTCGAGACCTTAACTGGTGCGCTGTGGTTAAGCCAAAATTATAGGCAACTGCCTGATCCTCGCCCCTAATGCACACATAGGACATGTCCACCATTCTTTGGTGCAGTGATTGGACACCCCTCTTAAATCCATGAAGTCGTGGGATCGAGTTTCGGTGGAAGCAGTTTGCCATCAAGATTTATTTCATGTAGTTCAGGTAATAAATAAAGTTAATAATGTAATAAATTGGTAGAGTGCAAGGCCTCTTTCATGTTGTTAGGTTTTAAGTCTCTTTCATTAATGATTTAACTTAAGCGGTTATCATGCTGATCACATCTTCTTGGTGTATCAATGCTTTGTAACGACTAACATAGATCGTAGTCGATTTCTCAAAAAAGAAAATGTACATGTAGGACTCAGGTTATGTTCACCCATGAACGATAAGGGTGGACAAAATAGAGAGTTAGGTGGTGAACTAGTTTAGTACTAGTAAAGATAAGGAGATAAGGTTAAGAGGAGAGCAAGTACCGATGCCGACCTCCTTCCTCTCCCGACATAATCCCATCTGACATATACACACTCTCTCCCCCCATTCCACACCCACTTTGACTTGTAGACCAACTCTTCCCTATTCCCTCGACATATTTCAAGCATTTGCACGTGCACCCCAACCCCATTCTTCTATACACCCCAATCTCATATTCCCATCTTAACCCCCAAACATTTCTTTATTGTTTCATCCATACTCCATGTGGAACCCATGCATAAATTCATATGTACCTAGGTCTCTAAGGAATACGATTTTATAATTGTGAACATTATGGAATTTTTAGTCTACAACTTTAAAAATTATTCTATAATGGAAGGACTAAGAGTTGTAAAATTTTATGGAGTGTTGGTATCATATTGTCTTTATAACGAGAACAATTTGACAAAAATTTTATTGACATAACAAAGAGAGGTGAATACCCCTGACTAATGGACACCCATCATATGGTTGGCTAAGGAAGAAAGACGGAGAGGAAGCTTACGGCTGATTTGATTTTAGTACTTTTTGTATGGACCCTTTTATATTTGTGTTTATCCTACGTATCTTGTAACCTTAATGTAGGCCCTATCAATATAACTTGTTTATAATCAATAAATTACTTTTTTTTTGTTGAAAGAATCAATAAATTACTTGTTTGATCCTAATTACTTGAATCTTGTTCTTAATAATTCTAGTTGTACGACGCTTTCACATGGTATCACTAGTATAATGATTATTTTCAGGACTTACAATCTGCAAAAAGAATTTTGGTCTTGTTCTTCTTTATAGCATTTTTCTCATACTTCATATAAATAAGTTACTCGATGTTTGATACTGTCGCTTTGAACATTTTTGTTTAGGTCATTTTCGTTTTGTTTCTAAACATTACAAGTTTTATTCTTTTCAACCAGATAACTGTATTGTTTACCCTGACCCCTGTGTTACAATAACCTAAGTTGTCTTTTCAAAAATAGTTCTCTAGTCAGTACCTTTTTTTCCAATAGTACGTCTTGACATTTGTGGAGCCTCCCGATCCCATCTTTATCAAATAAACAATATTTCCTCACTTTAGTGGATGATTTCTCTCATTATACTTAGACATTCTTAATGCAATCCAAGTCTAAACGAAAACTTAACTAGAATTTCTTTAATTTCACGATTACACAATATCCAAAAACCATTCAGTTTATTTTTTCAGACCCGAGGCTTCCTAACTCTTGTCCCATTAAAACAATATTTAAAGGCTTATAATCCCGGTTTCCTTCACATGAGATTATTCACCAACGTATTTGTGTTTACACCCCTGAACCAAATAAGTTTATTGAACATAAGCATCGTCACTTGCTTGACATGGCTCAGGGTTTGTGTTTTCAATCTAATTTTCCTCTCTCTTTTTGGGGAAAATGTCTTTAAACGACTATTTTTCTTATTAGCAAGATGTTATTTCGCTTCTTTCAAATAAATTTGCTCACGAGATTTTGTATATGTAACCAACGAATTATTAACACCTCTGGGTGGTTGGTTGTCTCTGCTTTGCCCGTAATCTTCATACTTTGAACAAATTCGACAAAAGGACAAAATTGGACATTTTTGTTGGATATCTTTCTCGAAAGAAGGGTTACAAAATTTATGACCTTGAGAGTAAAATTCTCAATGATTCACGTCATGTTCATTTCTTTGAAGACACTTTCCCATATTCTTTTGTCTTTATTCGTTCTTCAAATCGTCTACTTATACGCCTTTCAATTTTGAATCTTAATTGTATGACCCTATCGAGTATTCTCCTCCGGTTGCAACTCTTTCTCGACCAAATGAATACTCTTCACCTTCTTCGGTGCACTTTTTGGTCGTCTTTGATTCTAATCCATTCGCACCTACGGTGTCATCTTCGTTTGATCGGTACATGCGGATACCATTCATCTTCTTAAACTTTAGATGATACTATTATCACCCATTTTTGATCCACAATCGCCCAAGGATTCGATTGCCACACTACCGATTCCCTCTCGCCCTATTCGCCAATGGAATCCGCCTGTCTGTTTGGTTGACCATATACTTTCAAGTTCTGGATCTTCTTCATTCCAATTCCATATCTGTTGGTCAATTACATACCCTTCGTGAATTTTATCTTTCTCATTAGGGTTTGTCACTTCTTTTACGAGGCCAAGACTTATAAAATGGCTTATGTCCCCCTGCCTAGTGTAACGTCACGACCAAGGAAATTTTTGTTCTTCAAGCCAACAACTCTTGGACTCTAACTTCTCTGCTTCTTGGCAAGAAACTCATTGGCCGGAGATGAATTTATAAGATCAAATATCTGTTGATGGTTCTGTCGAACATCATAAAACACGTCTTGTTGTACTCAGGTCGAAGGCGTTGACTACCACGACACTTTTGCCCCTATGGCGAAATTGGCCACCATTAATGTTCTTTTATTTGTCACTTGTTTCCATCAAAGAGCGGTCCTTACATAAGTTGGATGTCAGGAATATTTTCCTTCAACGTGACTTAGATGAAGAGGTCTATCTGACCATTCCCCTCGGTTTTAGTAAAATTGGTGTTTATCTAGTTTGTCGTTTAAACAAATAATATGTGGTTTGAAATCGACTTCCCGATAATGGTTTTCCAAAATTTCTTCTGATTTTTAGGTTCAAGACTTCGCGATCTCTGTCTGACCATTATCTTTCTAGTTATTTTTGTTATTCTCTTTCTTTTTTACATCCCTGTCTATGTTTCCTAACGATTATAACACGAAAAATGTGTCTCTGTCCGACCAATATCCCGACTAATGTAGAGAGAGAAAATGTTCTATTTTTTTTCTCTAAATTATGTCCAACCACATACCCCGACTATAATATTGATCGGGTAGAGCATCACAGTTGTTATAACATTATCATGTGACAACTAACATCTTTTAGCCAGACAAAAATTATTTGTGAGTTAGTATTTACAGCCGTGATGTTATGCCCGACCAATATCCCAGCTGAATCCCGACCGAGGTACTTGGCCGATTCAGATCTAGTGAGAGAAAGTGTTTGACTTTCTCTCACTATATCATGCCCGTCCAAGTACCCCGCCCGGGATTCGACCGGGATATTGGCCGGGCATAGTTCCTAGTATTTAACTATTCTTCCTCCTTTACTTTTAATGACAGTGAACCGGTGGGGCTCAGTTAGAGTCTCACCCAAGTAACAATCTTGTGGAATATCCTTTGAGATATTCTTACATTTCTTGTATATCAAGTCTTTCCTTTATGTATATCCCTTATTATGTATAGTTTCCGTTTAATTGTAAACCCTAGTAGTATAAATATAATACAAGGGATTGGTATACAACCATCCTGTTTTACGGTATCTGTAGTGGTCAAAAATCGTGTTAGGCCCACTTCGTGTAAAGGTCGCCTAGACCGAGCCTACTTCGAACAAATATCACTTGGGCCCGACCCACTTGCCTACTAGTTGGACACTCTCCAACGTGGAATTCGGCCAACTAAAGGTCTAAACGGCTCTAAGCCCTTGTGAACGTCCATCTAGACGAACAATAACCCATCAAAAGCAACAATACTCCAAGCACTCCTTGGTCGCCCTCAACCGAGTTTGCCGGTTACCGAGTCAACCTCAACTCCGGAGACCTCGCCACGTATTCATTTGACGAAGTACCTCTAAAACCCCACGTCGCCTTAAGTACCGTTAGGCGATCTCAGACTATGAAGAGCCTAAAGTCGAGGCGGCGTAATCGTACGATCGAGTTACTCCAGGTGACAGATCGACGGCCGAGAACGAGTCTCCCTTAGGGTTTGGGGTCACCCTCGACCCCAATTATCTCGGATCTAACAGACTCCACGAGTCCATCAGTCGCCTATAAATAGAAAGAGACTCAGACTCCAAAGGCATGGAATACCGACTAGAAAACTACAGAACATTCTTCTCTCTCTCTCTCACATATTTAGTATCTTCTGATCAGTGCTCTAGACGGCGAGATTACATCTTCAAGCTCCATCACCCTCGAAGTCCTTCTCAAGTTCTTGTTACATCCCACTTCTTCCTTATCCAGAATCTCCGATCGAGACGACCTCTCGACCTGCTCCAGGAGATCAATCCGACCAACTATCCCGTAGAGTCGAAGCTCCGGCCACTCTACGAGTCTAGCCACCCTCCGACGATACAACACGGTGACACCCTCAGCATTCAATCGTTTAAATACTTATCTTTTATAGTTTGCTGACTTGACCGTCGGAGTGCCCTTGGCAAGACACCATCCCGGTGTCCCCAAGACTTCACGGTTTTACTTGTTTTTGTCTGTCTACAGGTCCAACCGGAACTTCGTCCATCTCGAGGTCTAAAGCCCAAGTTGTCGGTGGCCCACCGATCGACGATCTACTAATTGTGTGATTTCCTACCGTCCACAGTATCTATTGAATTGTTTCATGGTATTAGAGCCGTAAACTATTTTACATAAAGTATTGTGGTTTTTTTTTCCGATCTCTAATATCGGTTGTCTTCTCCGATCGCTAATATCGGTTGTTTGTCTGGTTTCAAGTACTTATCTTGTACTTGTTGTTTGGTATTTGGTATTATTTTTATCGGTGTTCGTATCACTTGTCTATTATTTCTCAGTATGACTACTCCTGTTGAATCGATTATGTCGACTGGTTCCTCTTCATCTCCTACACCCACTATGGTATCCTTCCCGCAAATCAGTTCCATGATCAGTCTTAAGTTGTCATCTGACAACTATCTCCTATGGAAACCACAATTACTATCCCTATTAGAAAGTCAGCAATTGCTGCCCTATATTGACAGCTCGGTTATTCCCCCCTCTCCAACTATTCAGACAACTGACGGGTCTCTTGCTATCAACCCTATATATGAATCTTGGAGAAAAACGGATCGACTTGTGTACTCGATTCTTTACAGCTCGTTAACTCCGGAAGCCATGACTGAAATCATGGGCATTACAAATGCAGTTGAGGTCTGGTCTCACTTGGCTCAGACTTATGCCAATCCTAGTGTTACTCGTTCTCTGCAGCTTCAAGAAGAAATTCAGAATCTACGAAAAGGTACCGCCTCTATTACTGACTTCTCTCGCACTTTCGTACACATCTTGAATCGCTTGCAGCTATCGGAGAACCTTTATCAGACCCGAAGAAGGTTTTTCTATTTTCTCAAAGGGTTGGGACCTGACTATGCCTCTCTTGCTGAATCTATACTATCTAAGAGTCGTCTCCCGACATTCAAGGAACTTCTACCTATGCTCCAGTCACAGGAAGCACTTCGGACATCGTTTCGATCCTCTCAACCAATCATTGAAGGTGCGTATGACTCCCAAACATCTCGGACTTCTAACCGCTCTCAAAATCCTTAACAACAGTCTACATATCGGTCTCAATCTCCAAATCGTGATCGACGACAACAACCAAAGTTTCGACCCCCTTTAACTCTTGATAGAAGGGACTCGGGTTCAGCCAAACCCGTAGGTCCTCCGTATCTCTGCCAATGGTATGGACGTAACGGTCATACTGTCGACCGATGTTATGATTTGATTGGTCGCTCACAACGAGACTCCTCTCGCCCTGCTACTGTTGCTCGTCGTCCCTCTTCTAGTGAAGCCCATGTGGCTGAGCACACGGCCTCGGAAGATGTTACAGCAGCTCTAACTGCACTTCAAGTTACCGATCCCCGAGACCCAGCCTGGTATGCGGACAATGGTGCTTCTAACCACATGTCTTCTTCTTCTGGTATGTTCACTCGTATTACTCCTTATACTGGTCAGAGTCATGTCAAAATTGGTGATGGTTCTCCTCTCTCTATCTCTCACGAAGGGACTCTCACTCTTACCACTTCCCATGGAACCATTACTTTACCTAATGCTCTTCTTGTTCCGTCGCTCAATAAAAATTTATTGTCCATTAGTCGTTTAACTGATGAATTGGACTGTTTCATTCTCTTCTCTAAGACTGGTTTTGTGTTATTTCAGGCGAACGGAAGGACACTGGGAACCGACAGTAGATGCGGCAATCTTTACGTATTAGACTCTTCACACCACTCCTCCTTATTCAATTCAACCTCCATCTCTCTCAAGGCACCTCCAGAAGTTTGGCTTTCACGTTTAGGGCATATCTCTTCTCGCATTTTAGAACTTTTAGAGAAACAATGTTTAATTCAGTTTTCGTCTAAGTCTAGTCCGATGATTTGTACTCCTTGTCAAATGAGTAAAAGTCATCGTCTTCAGTTTAATTTAAATGAAAAACGTGCAGATTCACCTCTTGAACTTATTCATATTGATGTATGGGGCCCCACACCAGTTCTGTCTTCTCATGGTTTTAAATATTACTCCATCCGTCCCAAATTAAGAGTCCACTATTCCTTTTTTAGATGTCCCAAATTAAGAGTCCCATTCCTAATATATCATATAAAATCCTTTACTTTTCCATGAATACCCTTACTTAAATATTGCAATATGTAGTGTATTAATTAAGACATTTGACACTTTCCAATACAAAAATTGGGTTTTCCAATAAACAAATCCATTCTTTTTTATTAATCTAGTTACTTTTAATTATTATGGTCAAATTTGATTGACTCACCAACTAAAAATAAATAAGGGTAAATCTGGAAAAAGAAAAAGTATGAAAATAAGTTGGATTACCAATATGGGACTCTTAATTTGGGACGGAGGGAGTACATTATTTTTGTTGATGACTTCAGTAGATTTTGTTGGTTCTACCCTCTTCGTTTAAAATCTGATTTTTTATCTGTCTTCATTAGTTTCAAATCGTTAGTTGAAAATCAGTTTGCTACTACTATTAAAACTCTTCAACTCGATGGAGGAACTGAGTTTTTAAGCTCTAACTTTTTGACCCTTTTAAATAAATGTGGTATTGTTCGACGTTTGTCTTGTCCCTACACTCCGGCTCAAAATGCTAGAGTTGAGCGAAAGCATCGACATATCACAGAAACTGGTCTCAGTCTCCTCTTTCATAGTAAACTTCCGTCCTCCTTTTGGATGGATGCCTTTCAGACTGCTGTTTTTCTCATTAACCGCATGCCTACGCCGGTTCTCCAGGATGCCTCTCCGTTCTCCACTCTATTCGGTAAGTCTCCCTCTTATTCAATGCTACGTACTTTTGGTTGTCTTTGTTTTCCTTACCTACGTCCTTATGCTTCTAACAAATTGTCGCCTCGTAGTCTTCCATGTGTTTTTATAGGTTATAGCCCTCACCACAAGGGTTTCAAATGTCTTGATCGCTCTACGGGGCGTGTCTATATCTCCCGTCATGTAGTATTTGATGAGTCTGTTTTCCCGTTTCACACTGGTAATGTTTCCTCCACCTCCACAGACCTCTTAAGCTTTACTGATTTACCAGATTTGGACTCACAACCAGATCCGACTCCACCATCTGCCTCAGTTGAGACGACATCACCGTCTCAGACAGTTCACCTTGACTCGTTTGTCCCTCTACCCAACTTGGCCAGGTTTGAGAGTCCCAATTTAGCTCCACTACCCTTAGCTGCTGGTAATTTAGGGTTGGATTCAGATACTAACCCGATCACTCCACAACCAGAATACGTTCCTCAGGGGCGTGGACCAGACCTGCCCTCTCCTCGGACACCTGGTCCGTTGTTTCCATTGTCTGTATCTTCCCCGGTTCAGTCCGGATGTGGTTCGAATTTTACTGCCTCGTCTACCAGGTCTGGCTCGGTCTCGGTGCCTTCATCTGTGCCACCCACTGCTGAGTCATCTTCGCAGGCTCTGTCCTCACCATCTCATGGCCCACGGGGATATCGTGATGTGCAACAGTTGCTGGACGAAACGTCTCCTATGGTGGATCAGTCTTATCTTGCTTCACAGGTATTATGTCGTTACCCCATTCCTCCTCGAGATTCTACTATTTTTGGTGATGTTGGTTCTTGTTTCTTTGCTGCACTCTCGGCTATTAAGGATCCACGAGGTTATCGTTTGGCTTCTTCCTCTCCTCATTGGCAATTGGCCATGGAAGAGGAGATGGCAGCTCTTCGTAGACAGGACACTTGGACACTTGTGCCTCCCGCCCCCTCTATGAATGTGGTTGGTTGTAAATGGATTTATCGGACGAAACTGAAATCTGACGGGACTATTGATTGATATAAGGCTCGCTTGGTGGCTCAGGGTTTTACCCAAAAACCGGGACTTGACTTTGATGAAACTTTTAGCCCTGTTGTCAAACCCACTACCATTCGTATCATTCTTTCACTAGCAGTTTCCAATAGTTGGCCTATGTTTCAGTTGGATGTGAAGAATGCGTGTCTTCATGGGGAATTGCAGGAGGAGGTCTATATGGCTCAACCGCCTGGTTTTACTGACCCATCCTACCCGGAATATGTCTGTCGCCTTAAGAAAGCTCTATATGGCCTCAAGCAGGCGCCCCGTGCTTGGTATGATCGTTTTAGCACTTATCTCACTCGTCTTGGTTTTAAGACAAGCAAGTCTGATACATCTTTGTTTATTCTATCTACCGCTGCTGGATTTGTTTACTTACTTTTGTACGTCGACGATATTATACTTACTGGTGGAAATTCTTCTGCCATCTCCGATATTATATCCTCTCTAAACTCAGAATTTGATATGAAGAATTTGGGCTCTTTGCATTACTTTTTGGGTATTGAGGCAACTCCGAATGAGAAGGGTCTTTTACTTACACAGTCTAAGTATGCGTTGGATATTCTTAAGTTTCTCAACATGGATGGAGTCAAACCGTCACCGACTCCTTTGTCTTCCGGCTGCCATCTTATTGCAAGTGGGGCTCCCTTCAGTGATCCCACCTTATACCGTAAGATTGTTGGTTCTCTTCAGTATATCACGTTAACCAGACCAGATCTTGCATTCTCCGTTAACATGGCATGTCAGTTTATGCATGCCCCGACTCAGGATCACTTTCAGGCGGTGAAACGAATTCTTCGCTATCTCAAGGGCACTATTCATCTTGGTTTACAAATTTATAAGGATTCTTCTAGTACTTCTCTTTAGGCGTACTCTGATGCTGATTGGGCTGGGTGTCCTGACACTCGTCGCTCCACTACAGGTTTTTCTATTTTTCTGGGCTCAAATTTAATTGCTTGGAGTGACGAGAAGCAGCCTACAATCTCTCGCTCGAGCTCTGAAGCTGAATATCGAGTTGTTGCTGCTACGGCTGCTGACTTGACGTGGATAGGTTTTGTTCTCATGGAACTTGGTATCTCAGTAACTTCACCTGCTCGAATTTTCTGTGACAACAAAAGTACGATTCAAATGACTGCAAATCCGGTGTTTCATGGCAAATCTAAGCACATTGCTTTGGATTACCACTTCGTTAGAGAAAAGGTGGCGGATGGTTCTCTTCTTATCAAGTTTGTTCCGTCATAGGATCAGTTGGACGACATTCTCACCAAAAGTCTTTCTCATTGGCGTTTCCTGGATCTTTGTCCCAAATTGAATCTCCGGTCCAGTCCGGCGTTCAATTTGCGGGAGGGTAATGACAGTGAACCGGTGGGACTCGGTTAGAGTCTCACCCAAGTAACAATCTTGGGAATATCCTTTGAGATAGTCTTACATTTCTTGTATATCAAGTCTTTCCTTTATGTATATCCCTTATTATGTATAGTTTCCGTTTAATTGTAAACCCTAGTAGTATAAATATAATACAAGGGATTGGTATACAACCATCCTGTTTTACGGTATCTATTGAATTGTTTCAACTTTCTTTTCTTTTTCACTTCAATACCTTTTGCCAAGAGCTTCCACTATAATAACTTCTTCAGCTTTTGGACAGTCTCTCTCTCTCTCACTCTCTCTTTCTCTGTATCAGGAAGCCGCCTTCAACCGTCATTTCTTTCTCAGAGCTAGGGCTCCTTAATGGACTGTCAAAAAGAAGCCATCTTAAAAAGTGTGCTTCTTTCTCGACAGAAGAATCACTTCTAGTAAGAATCTGCTTCCCTTATTGCTGTCATATAGATAGATTTAAGTAACTATGTATTTTATCTTTGACCCAAAAAAAAGTCTTCATGATTATTGGTTACTCTTTAATTCTTCAGAGAATTGAAAGAGCTAGCTAGATACTCCATTATAAACCCTTATTTTGTTAGATTAGCTAGCTCTTGAGGTGGGATTTCTATCATTCAAGACCAAGAACAAGAACCCATAGATCATCAATGTGTTAATGGCAGGTTCAGGATCAAACCAAGGTTCTCACTATGTCCACCACCTCTTCAGACCAGCAGCTGAATCTCATCACCACCACCTCCACCACCAACAGCAACAACAAAATCAAACAACCCAAAACCCATTTTCCAAAGAATCATCTTCACCTGAAGAAGATGAAGAAAAGCAACATGACCTAGCTGTAACTGTAACAACAAGCTCTGGTGGTGGAACCCCTAACTCCAGTGGTGGTCGACGACCTAGAGGACGACCTGCCGGTTCCAAAAACAAACCTAAACCACCCATAATTGTCACTAGGGATAGCCCTAACTCTCTTCATTCTCATGTTCTTGAAGTTGCTCCTGGTTCTGATATCATAGAAAGTATATCAAATTACGCGAGACGAAGGGGTAGAGGTGTTTGTGTTCTAAGCGGTGGAGGAACTGTCGTGAATGTAACCTTACGACAGCCAACAACACCCGCCGGAAGTGTTGTTACACTACATGGAAGGTTTGAGATACTTCAACTTACTGGCACTGTTCTTCCTCCTCCAGCACCACCAGGTTCAGGTGGATTAACTATATTTTTGGCTGGTGGACAAGGGCAAGTTGTGGGAGGAAGTGTAGTACCACCACTAGTGGCTGCAGGGCCAGTAGTCTTGATGGCAGCTTCATTTGCGAACGCAGTTTTCGATCGGTTACCGTTGGAGGAGGAAGATGAGGAATCGCCAGTGCCGCAGGTTAACCCAACCGCGTCTCAGTCATCCGATATTACTGGTGGTGGTGGTGCTGCTGGTGGTGGTAGTGGTGGAGCTTCTACATATAATTTGGGAGTAAATTATCAGTTTCCACCTGGTGGTGATGGTTTGGGATGGAGTGGTGGTTCTGCTACTAGGCCTCCTTTTGGATCATGAATGGGGAGTTTGTTCTTGAAATGTTTTCAATGATCAGTTGATGTTTGATTTTAGTCTTCCAGCTAATAGGACTTGTTTTGAGTGATTGTTGTATAGAGAGAAGAAATGGATCTTCAGAGCTGTTTCAGGAAGGAGAGAAGATGATGATGATGATTTTGAAGTGGAGGAGGAGTACTAGCTGTTATTACTATATGAATATCATCATGTGTTCTTTCTACAACAAGATCCCCATCTTAAACCCTAATGTATATGAACAGAAGCAATAGATTTACAGACTTTTCTCAAGGTTAGTAACTTTTCAAATTCATGTAAGAATCACAGATTCTCTTCTTCTTTTTTTTATGGGTAACTTCCACATTTCTAGGGTTTGGTTTAATTTCCATTAATTTGAGTCTGGTTTCAGTATGATGATATTTTCCTTGTTAATTAGGGTTTGACATTCTTACAACTAGCTAAGCAACCTAGCTAATTGAAGAATTTTCTGTTAATGAACCAAACCTAGCAGTTCATCACTGATGTAGTGAAATCAGAAAACCCTAGGTCTTAAGAAGAGATAAATCTAATTTTATGTCCCAAACCATCAACCTTTTATCTTCACAAAACAATTTATTTTACGCCCTAATATTCGAATTCGGGTCGATGAAAAAGTTGTACATGTTACTGCTCAATCAAAACCTGGCCACTCTCCCAGGTAAATCCTGGCTGGGTGATTTTGCCGGGAGAGATGAGAAAGTCTTCCGACCATGTCACCCGGCCGGAATTGACTGGCCACAGTGGCCGGAGACAGGGTCATATTTCTTTTTGA
This sequence comes from Eschscholzia californica, assembly GCF_041429995.1. Lineage (NCBI taxonomy): Eukaryota > Viridiplantae > Streptophyta > Magnoliopsida > Ranunculales > Papaveraceae > Eschscholzia > Eschscholzia californica. The sequence goes on from NW_028238198.1 coordinate 31,239,092, forward strand.
TAATGGTGGGAGTTGAAAGCATTTGTTGGCTTGTTGCACTTCCTCTCTCCAAAACTTAGAAAATCTCAGATATGTTGACCAAGCCAGGCGTTACAGTTCTAATGTCAGTTACTTAGCTAAGTTTAAAAAACTGTTGAGGTGAATTAAAACCCAACTTGCAAAATTTTGACATCTTTTAGTATAAATTTTGTTGCCTTTAATTAGGGGGAAAAGAATTGGTGAATTAAGGTCCCAAAGAGTTCCTAGTTTATGCCAAAAAAAGATGTGAAAACCTCACTTCCCAAGAAGTTTGAAAAACATTGTTGGAATTTTGTAATAATAATCTTGAAACTAGAAATTTTTTTAGACCAGAATGCTGGTTTTCTTGTTTGGAAAATTGGGATTGTCTTTGTCCTTTTTTCAGTCTTTCTTTCTTTTTTTTTCATTTGCATGTCTTTGAAGTTAGGGCTTCTACTAACCCATGTCTTAATGATGTTTAAACCCCAAAACTTGGCTTAGAAATGTTCAAGTGTTAATATTTGCTAAGTAAATTAGTGAAGCCTATTAACTACTAGTTATTTCTTGTTTCGTGAAATACTGACCTCTAGATAGGTTTTTCTTTAACAAAAATGATAGTTTGTCCGACGAAGTCTTAAGGGTTGGCGAAATCCGCCGCCCACTTAAGTTTCGACCGGATTTTCACCCACTTTTTGGGCATACTGTCACTTATTTTTAATCATATAAAACTAAACAATGAGACACTCTTTTCAAGATTAGAAAGGTATAAGTTGCACTTTTTTCACATGTACAAGGTTGCTTAAGAAAATATTAGATGAATATACAAAGAGTAATTACAAATACAAGAGCATAAAGTATATCTAGGGTTGCTAAAAGCATAAGTTGATGTTTTTATTAACAATTTCCTCCATCAATATGCCTTGTGAAACTAATAAAGAAGCATTAAAAAGTAGAGGAGAAAAAAGTATTATAATATTTGTTTATTATTCTACAAAAAGTGAGTAATATTATCTAGTTTAATAATTCAATTGGAAACTAAAATACTAAATCAGCCCAAGCTCATTGTACCTTGTCTAAGGGAGTTCTTCCAAATGTTAGAAATTAATATATCTAAATTTGACTCGTCTTTATCTATTTTATTAGAATCTCACTTGAGTATTATGACGGGTAAAAAAATGTCACATCAATTCCTACATCACGTCTTAGGAACACGAAATAAAATACACATATTTGGCGAGGAAAAAAGACCATAGTGATGACAACTAGGACATTTGCCACTAATTTTAGATATTAATTGATCATTAATAAATTTGATACGACATTATGGACTTAAAGTCACCAAACACTAGGGGGGGTAGTGGTTGGGGATTTTGAGGGACATGGCAATGTCCCTCAAAATCTGTGTTATTGGTTGGGGACATTTGGAGAGCTTTTGGAGAGAAAATGTCTCTCAAAATATGGAAGACACTTGTGGACATGTCATTAAGAAAGATAAAAATAATTATTATTATCAAATTAGATTAAATAATTTATAATAAATAATATATAAAAATATTAATTATTATAATACTTTATTATAGTAATAATGATATTATTACCATTACTATATTATACTATTATTATATTATTATAATATTATCTTATTATTATCTTATTATTATATTATTATACTATATTATTATTATTTTATTATATGTTACTATATTATTGTATTATTATTATATTATATTATTACTATATTATATTATTATTATATTATAGTAATAATGATATTATTATCATATTACTATATTATATTATTATTATCCTATTATTATTACATTATTTTCTAATATTACTATATTATTGTATTATTATTATTATTATTATTATATTATTATATTATTGTATTATTATTATTATATTTTATAATATTATCTTATTATTATATTACTATGTTATATTATTATTATCTTATTATATGTCTACCAATTGTTGATCAATGTCCACAGATATCTACGAATGTCTACGAAAGCCGAAAAATATATTTTTGAAATAGTGGTACAAATATATTATTTCATATGATTAAACGATAATGATAAAATTAAATAAATAAATGGTTACCAATTGTCATCCATGATGAGATAATAATAATAATAATAATAATAATATTAATATTAATAATAATAATAATAATAATAATAATAATAATAATAATAATAATAAAAAAGTAACAATAATAATATCCACTACACATTTTGTCCATGGATTCAATATGTTGAAATGTCTCTAAAACATTTTGTCTCCAAAACATTTTGTCTATAAACCAAATGTCTTGAAATGTCCATAACCATGAATCAAATGTCTTGAAATGTCTATAAAGACACTTTGTCTACAGATAAATGTCTCGAAATGTCTTAAAATGTCTACGAGACATTTTGTCCACGAATGTCCTTCTAAATCCCTATCCACTACCCCCCTAATTATGTAGAGAGATATAGGGAAGATTTTCATTACAATTCTATCTAAAAGTTAGACCCACATTGTTATCAAGAATGTCCTCGTCACTTATGTCCTTACTATAGCTTAAATAGGAACTATTAGGTTTTCTTTCCAAGTTGATCTTAAAAGTTGTGAATCTGTTCAAAATAGACTTGTCATATTTCTAGTAGAATTTACTTCATTTGGATTAGATTCATTTGTGACAGATACAATGTTTCGACAACAAAACCAACAATGAACTGACTCACGTGAAGACTTTTAAAGTAGATGTGATTGTTGACTGAGAATCATGAGATGTTTTCTTCATATTAATTAGGTTTAGATAATCACAGATATATCACTACTCTGACTCACTCAGATGTTACAAATTGGGGGCAAAACTCCTCTTTTCTTTCTTTCATTTACTTTTGGTAGCTAGGCACCCCCGTTTTACTATTAAGCCTCTCTCTCCCTCTTCACGCCCTACGGATTGGGGCAGTCCGAGGGCACTCAGACTGAACCTGATTAGTGGTGGGCTTGAAGAGCACTGACTTACTCTAGTCCGAGGCGCACACGGAGTGCCAAGAGAGGGATGGGCTACGAGCAAAAGGATGGGGCGCCTTTAGAGGCACTCATTTGTGTTTCCTCTACCTGTTTTTGTTCCCACACCGGCCAGAGCCCGCCAGGCTCAGCATTTTTTCCGGGCTTGTGCGGGCAATGGGCATAGGCAATTCCCCGCTCATGCCTGCCTAAAAGCTCTATTGTTCAAAATTTAAAACTGTCATGCTCGATGAAATTCTAGCCGTGTGCACCTTGCCTAATCCACCCCATTTCCCACTTATACGCGAGACAACGTAATAAGACACAAGGATCTAGTTTGCTAATTGTTATCTTGCTTACTCTGATAACCCAAAGCATGTAAATATCTACTTACATCTGTTAACAATTCTGTTTACATGTCACATTATGTAGTAGTAAACTTATAAGGACTGCTTATATCATGGATATTTCACAATAGAGACATACGAATCTAGAAATTATGATTACTTTGAATTTGTAAAGATATACAGAAGATCAGCTTCGACGAGAACATATTATTTCCTTTTATAGTTATGAAACACAAATTACATTCCTTTTCATGGTAGTACTATAGTAATGAAATAATGTACATTTTTTGAGGGAAACCCGTCCCTCGAATTTTTGTTTTGTAATGGCTATTTTTTCTTTAGTAATTAGTGTTTGATAGACACATACATTGTACAGAAAAAGAAATAGAGACTTACATGTCACATAACAGCCGTCTCATCTTATCTTAGGATCCATGTTAAGCTGAAGAGTGATATGGAGATAGTAATTAATCTCTCTTTCCGTCTTGCGATCCAATCTCCTGTAGATAGTGTTCCACTTCCAAGGCTGCCATACATCCTTCACCATAAAAGATTTCGAGTTAAAAGAGATTAAGACGACTTTTCGAGCTATAAATTACTTGTTAGCATAAACGACGCGTACATTGAGTCAGATTTTGAGCTTAAAACTAGCTCAAGTTTTGGTTCAATATACATTTTAGACCCTGACTCAAATGCCTATAAATATTTAAAAGATTTTATCTGTAGCCCAAAAGCAGCATGATTTTGAATGCTTCAAGTTTGCAAATGTCATTGCAAAATCACGAAACAATTCATCAACTTCTATGTCCAAATAATTGCATAACAGAATGAAGAAGACCCGTAATCTTATCCATCGATCCGAGAAAATCGAATATTAGGAAGATCATGTCTAAGCACAAACTCATGAGATGTCGGAACTCATGAAAGCTCATTTAAGTCAAGACACACTGTGAAGTATGAAATGCCTTTATTCGTTTGATTCGAACTCTAAAGTATGTGTGTTTTATGAATGATATGACAGAGATATAGAAGTATAGATCACTTGTTGCCCGTGTCAATGAAGTTAATTGTTCAAGATGTATCGTGAGACAATGTGCATTCAATGATAACAGTCGGTTCTCATTCAAGAAGAAGTTTCGGTCATTAGTTTAGTAAAAAAATGTGGTTTTCTTTGTTGTCTGTTCGAGCTTCCATTAGAAATTATGAGGACACATACGTTTCCATGAAAAACAATCACCATTTTGCAATATGAAATCATACAATTGCATACAAGAAACCGTATTTAGAGTTCAACGACCATATTTCAAAGAAATAACACTAACCTGTACCAGCAGCCGTAATAGCTTGTCTATATTTCTTATCCTGCACATCTCCAGCTGCAAAAACTCCTCGAACACTCGTCTTCGTCGTTCCTGGATTCGTCACGATATACCCTTCGGAATCAAGTTCCAATTGTCCATCCAAAAACTTAGTTGCAGGTTCATGCCCAATAGCGAAAAACAACCCACAAACCTTCAAATCAAAAACCTCCCCACTAACCAAATTTTTCACCTTTAACCCTCTCAAAGACCCACCATTATTATTCCCATGATCTCCATAAGCTTCTTCCACAACCGAATTCCATAAGACCTCAATCTTAGGATTACTCATTGCCCTGTTTTGCATAATCTTCGACGCCCTAAATGTATCTCTCCGGTGAATAATATAAACCCTAGACCCATATTTGGTCAAGTAATTTGCTTCCTCCATTGCCGAATCTCCTCCTCCTATCACAGCCAATGGCTTATCTCTGAAAATGGGTGCTGCCCCATCACAAACAGCACAAGCCGAAATCCCCCGATTCCAAAATCCACCATTTCCATTTCCTGATCCAGGAAACTTCAATTTCTTTGCCACAGCACCAGTTGCAACAATCACTGAATCCGCCTCAATTATCTTCGAATCAGAGAAGATTTTAAAAGGAGAATTAGTAAAATCAACTTTTGTAACAGTTTCTGTGATGATTTTGGTGCCAAAACGAAGGGATTGGTTTCTACATCTATCCATTAGGTCTAATCCAAGAATACCGTCTGGAAAACCAGGGAAATTTTCCACTTCTGTAGTAGTAGTAAGTTGACCACCAGGAGCAACGTCGTTAGCCATGAAACCTTCAAAGAGGATAGGTTTTAGGTCAGCTCTTGCGGCGTAAATGGCCGCAGTGTGAGCAGCCGGTCCGCTACCGATAATACAAACTAGGGTTTTTAGGGTTTGAAGGTTGTTGTTAATCATGGTGATTGGGGGAAGTTTGGATTGTGTAGGAGATTGAAATTGAGATCGAGGAGGAGAGATGGAGATGGTAGAGAAGATTCTTGCGAAAGATTTTGATCTTGCTTTCTTGAGAGATGATATGATTCTTGAATACCGGCTCTGAGTTCGGTTCAGATTCCGATTCATCTCTCTCTCTCTATGTTCAGAAAAATGGCGCGAAAATATCTTCGGAATTTGAAGAGATATTAGCTTCAATTAGTGACAGTAAAGACCGTAACAAAACCTTATTTATGTTGTCTTTTGAATGATGCAAGCTATGTAAATTCTTTCCGTCTCAAAACAAAAGATTCATATGTGAAAGAGATTGACAATAAGTTCTTAAAATTTACTATTCGTGCTTCTGTTAAAGACGTTCTAGCATAAATGTTGTATTATTGGCTAGTATATTGATCTACCGTGATAAACTAACTTGAGGGGTTTAAGAATAACTTACGTTTCAAGAGAGTATTAATGTAAACACTTTAAGGTAAGCTTTTTGTTCTTTTCTTAAAAGTCGATGAAAGTAGATGCATTATCTTCATTTTGAAAAAAAAAGTAACGAGAAATAAAGAGTTGATTACGGATAAATTCTATTCCTGTGAAATCCAAGTAATTTTTCCCGCATGAATTAGAAAGATTCATATCTGAAAGAGATTGACAATAAGTTCTTACGATTTATAATTTGTGCTATTGTTAGAGACGTTTTAGCAAAAATTTTGTATTATTAGCTAGTATATTAATCTATCCTGGTAGACTAACTTGAGGGGTTTAAGAATAACTTATGTTTCAAGAGAGTATTAATGTAAGCACTATAAGGTAAACTTTTTGTTCTTTTCTTGAAAGTCGATAAAAGGAGATACATTATCTCCACTTTGAAAAAAAAGTAACGACAAATAAAGAGTAGTTAGGATAAATACTATTCCTGTGGAATCCAAGTAATTCTTTCCGTCTGAATTAGAAAGATTCATATCTGAAAGAGATTGACAATAAATTTTTAAAATTTACTCTTTGTATTATTGTTAGAGACGTTCTAGCAAAAATGATTATTGGCTAGCATATTAATCTATCTGGTAGACTAACTTGAGGGGTTTAAGAATAACTTATGTTTCAAGAGAGTATTAATGTAAACACTATAAGGTAAGCTTTTTGTTCTTTTCTTGAAAGTCGATGAAAGGAGATACATTATCTCCATTTTGAAAAAAAAAGTAACGAAAAATAAAGAGTAGTTAGGATAAATACTATTCCTGTGGAATCCAAGTAATTCTTTCCGTATGAATTAGAAAGATTTATATCTGAAAGAGATTGACAATAAGTTCTTAAAATTCACTATTTGTGCTTCTGTAATAGACTTTCAAACAAAATTTTGTATTATTTGCTATCATATTGATCTATCATGATTGGCTAACTTGAGGGGTTTAAGAATAACTTATGTGCCAAGAGAATATTAATATAAACACTTTAAGGTAAGATGAGGTTGTCCTTTTGTCTTTTTTTCTTGAAAGTTGATGAAAGTAGATGCATTATCTCCATTTGGAAAAAACGTAACGACAAACAAAGAGTAAATTACTGATAAATTCTATTTCTGTGGAATCTAAATAATTCTTTCCATCTGAATTAGAAAGATTCATATCTGAAAGAAATTGACAATAAGTTATTAAAATTTAATATTTGTGTTTCTATTAGAAACGTTCTAGCAAAACATTTATATTATCGACTAATATATTGATCTACCATGATAGACTAACTAGACGGGTTTAAGAATAACTTATGTTTCAAGAGAGTATTAATGTAAACACTTAAAGGTAAGCTTTTTGTTCTTTTTTTTGAAAGTCGATGAAAGTAGATGCATTATCTCCATTTTAAAAAAATAACGACTAATAAAGAGGATATATTCTATTCATGTGGACTCCATGTAATTCTTCCCGTCTGAATTAGAAAGATTCACATCCGAAAGAGATTGACAATAAGTTCTTAAAATTTACTATTTGTGCTCACCGGTGAGGTTAGAAAATTTCTTCAGTGGGGGCACTTTTTCACTATAAAAAATATCCACACATCATAAGTAAATAAAACGTTATCTGTTATTCATATTTTCAGTTTATTGTATGAGTTACTTTCTAGATCTTCTCAATAAAAAAAAATATTTAGTAAAACCATAGTTGACCATATTTAAAAAGCGACAATTTTGAAAAAAATTCTTTCAATTAGCATATTGTTGTTTGATAGGAGAGAAATTTTGAAAATACCTTCCATTTTTCTTACGTACTCTCTTTAATTTGGTAATTTTGATTTGATTGCCTTTGGTTAGAGGGCAGTTTTGTTACAAATTTCGACTCAAGCCCAACGAATTCAACTTTAATATGTTAGAGTTTAAATCGGCGTATTTGAACCAAATTTTATTACAAAATTTGGCCTAAATCCACCGAATTTTAGTTGTATCCAGTGGAAAATTTTCGACCCCATTGAAATTGGTGGAATTGGGTCGATTTTTGTGATCAAATCGTCTTGAACCACTGATTCTGAGCCGAGAATCTTTTAACAAGAAAGGAGATTTGAACTACTTTTATAAGGGGTTGAGTTACTCCGTTATAAACGGTAGTTTACATATATACTATGTGATTTTACTCATAAAGGTCATTTGGTGGGTTTAATTTGAGATTTTTAGGGGAAGGTCAACATGGGGTTTGTGGGGCCCATGTCTCCCCCTCCCCCCACATGCCCCATGGTGGCCTCGCCACTGTTTATGCTTCCGTTAGAGACGTTCTAGTAAAAATTTTGTATTTATTGGCTAGTATATTCTGTTAAGTTTGTGGCCATCCAACTCAAAACCAATTGGCAATGAGTGGAGAGGACCTATTCTTTATATTCTTGGTTGCTAGTTACCCATTCTTCCATGTGGGACTATTCTCACACGCCCCCTCACGTGTGGCGTTTTTGAGCCTAACACGTGTGTTTTTTTTTCTTTACGGGTGACGTGGAGCACGTGTGGCTTTTAAGCCTATCACGTGTGGGCCTAACTCTGATACCATGTTAAGTTTGTGGCTATCCAACTCAAAACCAATTGGCAATGAGTGGAGAGGACCTATTCTTTATATTCTTGGTTGCTAGTTACCCATTCTTCCATGTGGGACTATTCTCACATATTCATCTATCGTGATAGACTAACTCGAGAGGTTTAAGAACAACTTTTGTTTCTAAAGAGTATTAATGTAAACACTTTAAAGTAAGACGAAGTTGTCTTTTTGTTCTTTTCTTCAAAGTTGATGAAAGTAGATGCATTATATCCGTTTTGAAAAAAAAAGTAACGACAAATAAAGAGTAGATTAGGAAAGGTCCTATCCATGTGAAATCCAAGTAATTCTTCCCATCCAAATTAGAAAGATTCATATCTGAAATAAATTGACAATAAATTATTAAAATTTACTATTTGTGCTTCTGTTAGAGACGTTCTAGCAAGAATTTTGTATTATTGGCTAGTATATTGATCTATCTTGATAGACTAACTAGAGGGGTTCAAGAATAACTTATGTTTCAAGAGAGTATTAATGTAAACACTTTAAGTTAAGTTTTTTTGTTCTTTTCTTGATAGTCGTGAAAGTAAATGCATTATCTCCGTTTTGAAAAAAATAATGACAGATAAAGAGTAGATTATGGATAAATTATATTCCTCTGGAATCCAAGTAGTTCTTCCTCTTAACAAAATCATTAACCATTCACCAAGTTGTTCTTTTGGTTCTCATACCAATTTTATACGTTATACTCGGATTCTTCTTTGATGTTAATGTAATGTAGAGACTTTGGCTAATAAATACATTTACATTGAATTAGACCAGGTTCTATATTCACGTAAAAACAAATCAATTTATGTTATCTATTAATGAAGTAAGTAAGAAAACAATGTTAAACTTATCTTTTTTTCTTGGTACTCTGAGATCTTATGTAAATTTTTAGAAATATATTATATTTGTTAAAACATTTAATGTGAACGGAACCCATGTTTGAATCGAAATTGGGATATTCATGCAACTTCTTCCCTTCCCAAGTCACCGAGGACAGAGCTAGAAACAAGTGGACTTGAGGTGGTTATGGACCCGACAATCGTTACAAAATGACAGAGCCCGAATCTGTCTTGGTTTCTCGGTCCGACCGGACAGACAGTTATATCCGCCATGTTGATGGTAGACTACTAGGATCGTGACGACGACACCATTAGAAGTAGAGGTGATGATGTTTTTTTGAATCTATTCTTGTTTGACGAACGAGTGAGTACATAAAATAGACGGAAACATATCCATTAAAACGACTACGAATAGCTGAAAATCGATCATGGAGTCTCAAGTCTTTGAAGGATCGTCATTGCTGGTTCTTGATTCGAATGTCCAATGGTTAATTTACGCGGCGTGTAAACCTCGTACCGTACTGGTGGCGTTAGAGAATAGAAAAACGAATGGCGGTGGTATTAGAATTTACGATCCACTTGCAACTAATTAAGTAGTTATAACATTCCCAAGAATGAAGCTTAATGCCCGCCCGCCTAAGTATTTGAGGGGCCCCAAGGGAGACAAAAATTTATAGCCTTATACAAGGCAAGCTGAAAAAAAAACCTCTAATAGTGTTCATAGAGGGGATTGAACCCCTGACCTCTTGCAAAGAAGTTAGGTTCTTACCTATCTATATAACAAATGACATAGATTTTGGTGTCATGTCATAACTTGCAATCATAAATCTCATCCGTCAATATCTATAGTTCAATTTTCACCATTGGATTTTCCCCCACTAATTTAACTACCTCTCAACATAAAACTCCCCACTTATTCTTAAAATAACTACCTACAATTTTCATCTTAAATTTGTGTTGGTCATGTTAACATTGAGGCAAAAATAATTTTATTTTGATTTTTAAGAGACGAATTTAGTAGGAATCTGATCGACACTTTTTTTTTTGTATGATTGTAATTTGTCTTCACCTACTAACATGATCGACAAATTATCCCGTGGCGAAGACACGGGCTATACCCTAGTTGAACTACAATTCCAATTATGTTACATATTTGTATCGTATATAATTGTTATTCAAAACTAACATGTACAATTCTAAATATGAGGCCCTTGTTATTTTGGGGACCAAAGCCACCGCTTTGGTGGCTTTGGGCCCGGGCCGCCGCTGCAGTCAATGGGAAAGGAATGTTTGGAAATCGTCTCATTCACGGAAATAAGTTTGTTTTTGCCTTAAGCGGTGGCTTTGGTCCCGGGCCGCCGCTGCAGTCAATGGGAAAGGAATGTTTGGAAATTGTCTCATTCACGGAAATAAGTTTGTTTTTGCCTTGTAAAACTATTTTCATTCCACGAAACTAGGAGGCATAATTATCTTTCACGAAAACATGTGTAATTAATACATTGGTTGGTGAATCAGGGTGATGAACGTCAAAACCAAGAGATGATTATGAAGCCATTGCCGTATTAGTCTCGGAATGGATATCACTGGAGTAGTCATATTCGAAGAGAACAAAAAAAAAAAAAATCAAACTAGCTATTATATGATTATACCATATGAAGCTGGAAATAAGTTCAATACTTTCTCAAAAGTTTATTTATAGATAATACACGGAAAATCTATTCACATGTAATCAAATAAAAACAAGACAAGTATTAGAATAATCAAGTAAATATAAACATTTTATATCGTCACTCTGGAGAAATTTTCACGATTGCAATCGCCTTGGATGCTATCAATCCATATTTTAGTCTTAATAAGTCATTTCAATTTACGTGAAAACTAATGAATATGATTGTATTGGAATAACACAGTTAACTATGGGAAAAAAAGGTAGAATCGGAATAAATAAGTAAACTTTAATTTATATTACAAAATTCATACATACATACTATAAATCTCTCTCAAAATGATTCTAAGTTTCAAACTAAATTTCTTCTTTTGGTCATATGTATGCAAGAAATCAAGTGATATCACCTCTAGTTCCGTTTGGGGATGTCAAATTTCTCAGCTTCTGCCAACCATATCTCCCAAGAGTGTGGATTATTGTTGATATTCCAATGGACATCAACAGTTATGCCAAATAGCAAATGTGTGGTATTTAGAGAATAACGTCGACCTTTTTATATCTAATTGGTAAACCAACCTTGTTAAAATTGGCAAAGATAATGTTGGATACTCTATGCGATGGGGTGTGGTTAACTACACCAAATAAGTGGAGTAATATCCATGGAATAAATGTGGGTAAAGATGTTCGAATATTCCACGGGAAAGATTGTTCGAATATTTAAGGGAGACAAGCTTCAGGACCGCGTAGGACATATTAGCTGATGCTAGGACGTTCCAAGAAATAGATTCGAGGAATGTTGTCTCTCTTATTCGTGATTGATCTTCAGAGCGACCAAACCGCATTACGGCAGCCAGCACCATCACTTTACTGGCACCACATCACAAACACTATACATCATTATCATACACCAAAAAACACACTAGAGATATCTTTTAATATTATTAACAATTAAAAGAGTAAATCTTCTCTTGTTTGTTATTTTCATTTACAAACAACAAATCAGATAAATAATTTAATATTTACAAATGTATCTAGAGATAATGTCTTTATGAATAAATGGAAATTATATGGCAGATAGAAATGTTTCTTAGAGTCGCTGCCATAAGAGGTCTTGTTCTAGTTTGAAATTTATGGAAGGTGTAAATTTGTCCCGCTCTCAAATTCCTACTATGAAAGTGATAGTGATGAAGTTTGATAAATACAATAAAATACTAACATGTTTTTGTGATTTCTTATAAATCTTATTGAATGTGCTTCACTACTCGATTGTTTGTGCCCCATAGCCTATGAGCCACAGACAATACTATACCCTAGTACATATATTATCCACCAAACGAATGAAAAGAAAATAATATTTGTGGAACTCAAGATCAACAACAAAGATCTCTCTAATAAATAAATCAAAAAAAAAAATAAAACGGACTAAAATCTTAAAATAATATTTACCTGAAGAAATATTTGTGAGTTGGAATAGGATCTGTGACCTCAAGTTTAGGATAACTTCATTTAGACGAACCTTCGTGAGCTCAAATCTAATGAGGACCATTATCTCGTTGAGAACTTTAATTCATATAACCAACCACAATCTCTGCAAAGTTAAAATAGATTAATATACTATTTATGAATCGATCCATATAACAATAGTGAAGATAGATGTATCGGTTAAATTAGGATCCTAATATTTGTGAGAAGGGGAAACTATTGTACCACAACCGCTTCTAAAAATGTAGTTTTATGAATGGATCCATTTATTGATAAAATCTAATATAAATTTCATATGTAAGGTTATTGAACAAATTAGGTAGGGAGTTAAAGTCCAAAAAGAAGATGGATCTTGGGAGTTTTTTGGTCAGGACAGGTTTGAACAATTTTTTATTAATTAATATTAAATGTAGATTTGATGGTGGAAATAAATTGATCTGATTCAAGACATGAAATTGATTTCAGTTGGATCTGAGAAAAAAATTTAAAATCGGTATGACTCAACATAGAATCAAATATAGGAATTTGGTTGTTATTCGAAATAAAACTTTAAAGATAACTCAAAAATGAATATGAAAATAGATTGAAACAAATCAAGATGACAACAAAAATAACAAACTAAAATATAAGGATTAATGAACTACAAAATATATCTCACAGAAAATAAAATTTTAAGCTGTACAAAAGATATGACAAGAGGAATGAATAAAACTATACATAAATGAATTGTAAAAGAGAAAAATTGGAAATCAAAAGAATAAAAAGAAACACAAACCTATATTCCAAACAGTGTCTTTTCTGGTTCTACTGTTTTTATGAATCCTCTAATGAAGAATTGACAAGGTAGTAAAAAAAATTACAAAGGTTAGAGGATGGGAATGAAGAAGTCTACTGAAAACAAGATGAAACTGATGAAAACAAAAGAGCCAGACTAGGTTTATATAGAGGGAGCTAATTTAGCGCTTCTACCTAACATTCATCTAGAAGCTCGCTCGATAATATTTTGGATCCTATAAATGAAAATCTTGGTGGATTCTCAAATATGTTGCCAAACATTTAATAAAAAAGCATGTGAAGAAGTAATAATCATGTAAGATTGTGATATTTATTGCAACAAAAACAAAAAATAAATAAGATTTTGATATTTGGAAGGGCAACAGATAAACTCCAAGTCTATAACAACCCTATCTAAATTTCTTTGTTTCGTTAAAACTAATTTGAAATCCAACTTCAACGCATGAAATAATAAGAGGTTTGCTTAGGCACAAGAATATTTGAGAACTAATTTGAAATGCCGGTTATGAAATTGAACACAAATTGAATCTGATTTGGGGATATAAAACGACTTGGTTTCCTGTATGGAAATCAATTGAAATTGGTTAATACCTTTTGGTTATGACATTGAACATACATTGAATGATCTAGGATGAAATTGAATTGGATCAAGTCAGAGAAGAAGTTGGTTTGGAATTGGAAATAAATTAGTCCCAGTTGAACTGAATTCAATGCCGATATAAAAGTGATTAAGTAAGATAAAGTATAAATGTAAACTACTCGTATTTTATTCAAACCTTAAGTCACATTTAGGTCACGAAGTCTACGTCGCAAAATGTGATACATTTGCAATTTTTTTGCATAAATACTAGCGTACAAGTAAATGGAGTGGTACAATTTTACTGAAGGTGGAACAGAAACTTACAGGGTGGAAGCGAAACTCACTATCACATGCTGGACGAACAATACTATTAAAGAGTGAACTTTTTTCAATTCCAGTTTATTTTTTATCAACTAATTTGGCTCCAAAAAGAGTTGTGGAAAGAATTGAAAGATGTCAAAGAAATTTCTGGTGGGGTCATACTTCAGAGAAGGTGAAGATGCATTATTTGAATTGGGAAAAACTACAAGATTCCCAAAAAAATGGAGTGGTATTAGGAATTTGGGTGTTGTGAATTAAGCGTTGATAGAAAAATTGGTGTGGAGATTTCTCAATGAGCCGAATGCATTATGGGTTCGACTACTTACAGCGAAATACCTCAAACATATCAATTTCTGGAATTACAACTTAAAAAAATCCTCTTCGACAACAACTACCTGGAGAAGTATTCTAGATATGAGGGAGACAGTAAACGAGGTATGTGCTTCATAATTGGTAATGGTAAGGATATAAGGGTGCGGGACGATCCTTCGATTCCCACTTTGTGGGGGTTCAAACCAGCCAAAATAAGTGAAATGGGTATTGACCAGTACCCAATATTTGTGAGTGAATTGATAGATTATGGTGGGTCATGGAAAAGAACGCTTGTAGAAAGAACTTTTGATACCTTGGCAGCAAGAGAAATCCTCAGGATAAGTTTACCTAGACAAACTACAAGTGATAAATGGATTTGGATATATACAGTAAAAGGAGTCTTCGCCACTAAATCACTATATACATTGATAGTCAATGATCAAGCTACATCATCAAAGTCGATAGAATTGCCATTCGATTTAACATGGAACCGGGTGTGGAAACTAGGGTTTCCTAGGGTTTCCTGGTAAGAGAATAAAGAGGAGATTAGGGCAACACTTGAGTTTATATACGGTCAACATGTATTGGTCATATGTGTCAACAAACATTGACCAAACTCAGTCAACAGGACCGGCCCAAAGTGACTTCTCCAAGACTTGTCTAAAGGCAGCTTCTGTTCCTGTCTAAAGGCCACCATCACCTGAAATGGAAACAAGAAAGGTTGTTAACAACTTTATTATTTTCAATTCAGTTTTCTGTTTTTTAGTTTTTTGTTAGTTTGTAACTGTTTTTACTCTTTCTTCTCTAATCTCTTTCTATATAAAGAGAATTGAAAAGTCAAGAATATTCATTGAAATAAAATAGAGTTGAGAGCTTCTTCTTACACCGGGTATGGAAAAGACTAAATCTCGCACCAAGGGTTAGAACATTTGTTTGGCGTATTCTCCAAGATGCTCTACCAACAAAGATAAAGCACTACAATTTAATCCGGTAGCCTCGAACTTGTGTGAGTTTTGTAAAATCGAAGAAGAAGATATTGACCATATTTTCAGAAAATGCAGAAAAGCTCAAGAAACTTGGATTTGTCCCCCAATTAATTTGAGAGTAGATGGAAATAGAAGTTTTCATGAGATGTTATGCACTTGATTAAAAGGTGAAGAGGACGACAAAGTAATTTCACTTAGGATTTGTGTTGCGTGGTATATATAGAAAGCGAGAAATAAAACGGTCTTTGGAGAACACTCAATGGGGAGTAGAGAAATAATTAAGGCAGCAATGTCCATGAATGAGGAATTTGAAGACTCCAGTACACTGCTCAACTCATCTCCATCTACTTTAGCAGCCCAGATTTCATCCTCATGGAAACAACCTGACGATGATTCTTTAAAAATCAATTTTGATGCTGGATTTAAAGATGGAAAAGCTAACATAGCAGCCATTTGCAGAAACTCCAAGGGAGATTATGTGCTAGCTCGAGTGCATTCTACAACAGCAAACTCGGCTCTTGTGGCTGAAGCAAAAGCTGCTTATCTAGCCATGGAGATTGCTATTGACTTGCCTGAATATAAATGCATTATTGAAGGTGATTCGATGACGGTTGTACAAGCCTGCTCTTCGATGAAAGAAGATATGTCGTGGAAAATTCGAGCAATTATAATAGATATACAAACCATGATGCAACAACTACCCGAGTGTACGTATTCTTATTGTCCAAGAAATGCGAATAAAGTCGCACATTTATTAGCTTATTCTCTTGTTAGAAACTCATATGATATACCAAGTAACTTGGTTTATGTTCCTGAAAGCATTGTAAGTCAGTTGGAGACAGATCAATCCAACATTCCTCTCATTTTTGAGAGTCAATAAAGTTAGGTTGAGCCTAATTTCATCAAAAAAAAAAAAACAATACCAAAAAGAAATGTTGTTACATAAATAGAAATGAAATATTAGTTTATTTTTCCTTTCCTCATTTCCAATTTAATCTAACATATATGAATTACTTCCGCAGTTATTTGTTTGTTTACTCTTGATAGTGACGCAGCGGAAAAATTCGAAAAGAATTAGAACTTCGTCTAAATTTTATAGAACCCAGAAAAAGCCTTTAGATCTCCGACTTATAAAACCGAAACTAAGAAGATTTACTACTAAATATTGAATTTTATTGATAAACTTGAATGAATAAAACAACTCTTAGATCCCCTTTATATAGACTTAGGGTTTCCTTAACCTAATCAAACTCAAATAACAATTTCTAATAAATAAAACACTACTTTCCTAAATCTTACCAAATTCTAATAACAACTTCTAAATAAATAAAATACTAGAATCTAAAACCTAAAAGGTTTCCTAAAAATATAAAACTGCTAAAAATAATAATTCTCTACGAACAAAGATATTATACTACTAAAATAACTAGATTTTAAGATATCCAAGATACTTGGAGTATCTCATGAAAATCTCCCTGCATCAGTCTCCTCTACTTCAAAGAAACTCGCCTCCAGTTTACTGATTGATTGGAAGGTTGTCCTGAACGGTACACCCATGAGAAAACTTTGTTGTGAATTGTGTATGGGAATCACCAAACTATCAGATTGGACGGGAGACTTTATTAAGTCACAGAAAATTTTCTGACTATAATTGTGATGTGATTCAAACTCCCTTTTCATTCCAAAAATAAACTTGTACAGATCATGAGTATAGTGATTGAAAATTACGAACTTCGATGAAGACTTTTTAGTAAAACTACTTATCAATCCTTGTGAAACAATTTGAGATTCGCAAAATTCTGAGAACGGATCTTCGTATGAAAGAACTTCAATTAGACTAATGTCTGACTTCCGAAGTTTTTCACCTTCCTTTGATTCAGCTTCTTGAACAACGTCATTTGTCTTAATTTCCTGAACAACGTCCCTTGTCTCAATTTCCTGATCAACTTCATTTAACTCAATTTTGTTAACAACTCTTTTTGACTCAATTTCTTGAACTTCTTTTATCTCAATTTCATGAACCAGTTCTTCAGAAACAATCTTCTCATTGTGTAAATTGATAGTAGGAGACTAATCCTTGAACACGATTACGTCGAATTTTGTTTCATGAATAATATTGTTTGAATCGTCTATGGTGACAATTCGTGGTGGTTCAACATTCTCTAAGGGAGTTGTTTTTATTAAGCGAGGTTGTTCTTCCCTTCGAAATCCAAAACTCCTATATTCCCGTTCTTGAGCTTCAATTGTTAGGGCCACGTTGTATGCGTCTTGAATAGTCCATAAATCAACTAACCTCGTCTTTTCTCCCAATCTACATCTCAAGCTAAATTTCAATCCATTCAGAAATCGATCTATTAAAACATTATCAGGTTCAGTAAAGTTTTCTCTACTGTTTTTTTGAGCCAACTTCGAGAACTCCTCATAATATTCACCTACTGAATGCAACCTTGTTGGGTTTTACACCCTTATACTAATGTCAATGGCGAAAATAAGACATCTAATTTCTACATTAGTATTCCCAGGATCACATGCATAAGTCCATAATAATACTAAGCAAAACTAGAAGATGAATACCTTATTCGCTAGTTTTTCCCTCGAACCTTTCCAATTGCTTTTGAGAAGACCAAGAGCTTCAAACGTAGCTCCTCTACTTGGGACACGAGCAATCAACTTGATCTCGCACCTTGTTGTTAGCTAGCACACCAATGGTGGTTGGATAGAAGAACTCCTTCTTCTTTGACTAGATAGATAGTTGGGAATTAGCTCACTTTCCCCTCTCTACTTGATGTGGTAGAGTAAAACAGCTTAGAGAGAAATTTCACACCTTATTCTATGCACTAAGAGTGTTTATATAGAACCCTAATAATAATCCACCTCCTTTTAGGTTTCCTAAAACACACTTTAGAATAAGATTTAGGGAAATAGTTGAAAATAGCAACTATTGATATTTTCTCAATTCCCTAAGGAGGGAGCCTCCGAACACCGCGAAAATTGGCAGATATAATGTTTATTATATCAGAAACTAACCCTCCAAAATTCAGCCTAATCAAAGTCCTAGAAGTACCCGAACCGGTCTAGGCCCAAAAACCCTGTTTTTGGCCTTTTTGTGTTATCTTTGCCTAATTCCTTTTAGGCCTATGAGATATATTTATGGGATACTCCCATTATTATATATCACTCCCACTAGTCATATCCTAGATCAAATTGACACTCTTATGTGTAACCCGTTGTAGGATCCGGTCTAAGTTAGCCGCGAATTACTTCGTAATTCGACGATCGTGGTTGGTTTCTAGCTTAAACTCCACGACCCCTAAATCGACCTGACTTCATGATCTTCTCCATCAATTTTCCTAGCTGACAAATTGCTCGCATTGCCACCTTGGTCGAAGGACATCTCCTACTCCTTCAGACTCCCACTTGGACTTAGAACAAGTGCAATGCTCGATTCCCGTGTCAATTTAGTATCCCATCTGATACGTCACGTCATTCAGACTTTCTTGATATCCGACTACAACTTTAAAAGACAAACGATTAATTCCTAATCCGTTTGAGCGCGGCCACGCATTTTCAGTTGTCACTCATCAAGTGGCCTTGAGACACTTTTGACCTAATGTGATTAGGATGACACAATCCATTCTTGCGCTCCCACTTAACTTCATGTCTATCCTGTCTCTCCCAGTATCCGTTTTTATAACCTCCTTTTACGACGCGACGTTTGACGGAACCAAAGTCGGACATTCCTTACATAACATGAGTGGAGCACTCATGTTTTGAGGAATCTCTCCAATCTTATCTTTATGAGAAGTATTGACGTTCATCACGAGTGATGTACTTCTCATTTGAGGGTTATCCAGTGTATAACCTTTTACACACCCACGTAGTCGAATCGAATACTCCTATTCTATATCTCATGAAACTGCGCTATCTCATCGACTCCCGTGCTAGTCTTCCTTACTCGCTCAATTTACTTGTCGAGGTTTATTCTAAATATACCTCATGCCTTAGACTTGTGTATGAGTCTCATACTTTGTCTTAGGTGACAGTTTAGTTTGACTACCGATGTAGTCCGTTTTAAACTTTGCAAATTATCAATTAACTTGAAGATTTCGATCTTCAACCTTGATAATTTTCTAGTAACCTCTTACTAGAGTTAAGGCTTTTAATTCTTATGTAGTATTTGCAACAGTTCCCGGCCTAAACACTTTTAGCCTACTTTTCTTCCATGTCTAGAAGTTTGCTACGATGACATGGACACATATGTTTCCATGAAAAACAATCACCATTTTGCAATATGAAATCATACAATTGCATACAAGAAACTGAATTTAGAGTTCAACGACCATAGTTCAAAGAAATAACACTAACCTGTACCAGCAGCCGTAATAGCTTGTCGATATTTCTTATCCTGCACATCTCCAGCTGGAAAAACTCCTCGGACACTCGTTTTCGTCGTTCCCGGATTCATCACGATATACCCATCGGAATCAAGCTCCAATTGTCCATCCAAAAACTTAGTTGCAGGTTCATGCCCAATAGCGAAAAACAACCCACAAACCTTCAAATCAAAAACCTCCCCACTAACCAAAATTTTCACCTTTAACCCTCTCAAAGAACCACCTTTATTATTCCAGTGATCTCCATAAGCTTCTTCCACAACCGAATTCCATCAGACCTCAATCTTAGGGTTACTCATTGCCCTGTTTTGCATAATCTTCGACGCCCTAAATGTATCTCTCCTGTGAATAAAATAAAACCTAGACCCATATTTGGTCAAGTAATTTTCCTCCTCTATTGCCGAATCTCCACCTCCTATTAAAGCCAAAGGCTTATCTCTAAAAATGGGTGCTGCCCCATCACAAACAGCACAAGCCGAAATCCCCCGATTCCAAAATCCATCATTTCCATTTCCTGATCCAGGAAAGTTCAATTTCTTTGCCACAGAATCAGTGGCAACAATCACTGAATCCGCCTCAATTATCTTCGAATCAGAGAAGATTTTAAAAGGAGTTTTGGAGATTAGAGGTATAGATACTTCAATACACTCAAATAAACTCAAAAGATTCACATCAACATACTTTCATATAATAAAGCTTCTTTAGATCTACACAATCTCATAAAACAAGAGACACAAAGTTTTGTCACAATATTAAACTAGATATTGAAGTTAGTTCTTACCTTAAACAAAATATTCATACTAGATCTATGTCTTCTTCTTCAAGTTTCTTGTATACTATTCTCCTTTTACTTTCTCTCTCTAGATTGTTCTTGAACTAGTCTAAGAAAAGAACTCTCAACACCCTTTTAATTAATTTCATGGGGCTTTTACTTTTTTACCCCTTCTACTTTGGTAGCCCATTTACTCAAACCCAAATTTGGTTTAAAAGCCCCCCTTTTCAACATCCCCCCTTAAACCAAATTTCCATAGCTTCTCATACCTAACATCCACTTCAATCTCTCAAAGACACCATGCTTCAAGGGCTTCGTAAATATATCCGTTATTTGATCTTGAGACTTACAATACATCACTTCAATATCACCTTCCTTAACATGTTCACGAATAAAATGGTAGCGTGTATCAATGTGCTTGCTTCTTTCATGACAAACGGGATTCTTGGCTAAAGCAATAGCCGATTTGTTATCAAGGAACACTTCGGTTGGACCAACTTGAGGGCATTGAAGATGCTTCAACATATTTCTTAACCAAATTGCATGACAAACCATAGAGCTAGCGGCAACATATTCCGCCTCACAAGTAGATAAAGTCACAATGGGTTGTTTTTTAGAAGACCAAGTAAATGCCGTGTAACCCATAAAAAATACAAACCCCGATGTACTCTTTCTTTCATCTAAGTCTCTACCCCAATCACTATCGGAATAACCGATAAGCTTAAAATCTTGTTCACAAGAGAAAAATAAACCATCATTGAGCGTACCTTTAATATATCGAAGGAGCCTCTTTGCAACATTAAGATGAGATTCATCCGGTGTCTCCATGTACCTACTCACTAGCCCAACTCCATAAAGAATATCCGGTCTTGTACATGTAAGATAACGTAGACTTCCAATCAAACTTTTGAAATATGTAGGATCGACATCACTTCTTCTTGAGCATTTTCTCTACTCCACTCCACTTTCAAGAGGGGTGTTTACCGGATTACATGACTCCATTTTAAACCTTTTAAGAACTTCCTTAGCATATCCACTTTGAGAAATAAATATGCCATTTTCCATTTGCTTCACTTCAATATCAAGGAAATGACCCATCAATCCAATATCGGTCATATCAAATTCCTTAATCATGCTCTTCTTGAACTCATCAAATAGTCTTGAATCATTACCGGTGAATATCAAATCATCAACATAGAGACAAACAAATAACATACCTCCATCTTCTTTCACTTTCATATATAAAGTGTGCTCATGAGGACACTTTTCAAATCCATTTTCTTGAAAATACTTATCAATTCTTGCATTCCATGCACGTGGAGCTTGCTTTAACCCATAAAGGGCCTTCTTCAACTTATAAACTTTATCTTCTTTGCCCTTTCTAACATACCCTAAAGGTTGTTCAACATATATCTCCTACTCAAGGATACCATTCAAGAATGGCGACTTGACATCAAGTTGATAAATTTTCCATGAATATTGAGCCGCTATAGAGATTAACAATCTAATTGTTTCCATACGAGCAACGGGAGCAAATACCTCACTATAATCAATGCCGGCTCTTTGCTTGTAACCTTTAGCTACAAGTCTTGCTTTGTATCTTTGAACTTCTCCACTTGCATTCTTCTTTGTCTTATACACCCACTTCACACCAATAGGTTTGTATCCTTTTGGCAAATTTATCAACTCCCAAGTATCATTTTTTTCAATTGCATTAATTTCTTCATTCATGGCATTTTCCCATTTTTCTTCTTGGATGGCTTCTTCATAACTAATAGGATCACAATCCATGAGAAAACAACACAAGTTTAATTCTTTTTCATTATCCACAACTTCATATATCTCTCTTAAACTTCTTGTTTTCATTGGCCCTTCATTAGAACTTCCCCCCGATGATGAGGATGATGGAGATGAGGACGATGGTGTTTGTGGGTCTCTTTGAAATTTTCTTGGTGGGGCATCTTCTTCTTCTTCTCCTTCAAGTCTAAGTTCAACTTGAACAATTTCTTTTCCTTTCCATTTCCATGCCAAATCTTCTTCAAATACCACATCCCTACTAAATAAAACTTTATTGACAATTGGATTAAACAACTTGTAACATTTCATTTGCTCATTATACCCAAGAAAGATACATTTCTCACCTTTGTCATCAAGTTTTGTTCTTCTTGCTTCCGGTATCTTTGCATAAGCAATACATCCAAATATCTTTAAATGAGATACACTAGGCTTGTAATAACCCCATGCCTCTTACGGGGTCTTCATATAGACACTTTTAGTGGGACATTTATTTAACAAGTATACGGCACATGCAACGGCTTCACCCCAAAATTCTCTAGGAAAACTTTTTTCTTTTAACATGCTTCTTGCCATGTCTAATATGGTGCGATTTTTCCTTTCGGCAACTCCATTTAGTTGTGGTGTGCATGACGGAGTAAGTTCATGAACAATCCCATGTTCTCTACAAAACATATCAAATGCTCTTGAGGTATATTCTCCACCTCTATCGGACCTTAGTTTCTTTATCATAAAACCACTTTGTTTCTCAACCATGTTCTTGAACTCTTTGAATACCTCAAATACTTCGGATTTATTTTTTAAGAAATAAACTCATGTTTTTCTACTAAAATCATCAATAAAAGTGAGAAAGTAATTGTTACCTCCATTTGTCATTGGCTTCAATGGACCACAAACATCGGTATGCACAAGCTCCAATATATTAGATGCTCTCCACCTCCCTTCTTTAGAAAAACTTGTGCGATGATGCTTGCCAAAGATACACCCTTCACACACTTTGTTTGGGTGATCAATACATGGTAAACCCCTTACCATATTCTTGCTTGCCAAGGTCTTCATCCCATCAAAGTTTAGATGCCCAAGTCTCAAGTGCCACAACCAAGATTCATCTTTCACAATAGAGTTTAAGCATTTTGAATCACCATGTTGAATGTTCAAGGGAAATAATCTATTCTTTGCCATCTTTACCTTAGCTATCTCTTAATGTGAGATGAAGATCCTTCAATCTTATATCATAACCTTTTTCTAAAAGTTGTCCCAAACTTAAAATATTATTTTTCATTGCGGGAACATAATAAACATCGGAAATATAGTTATGTTTTCCATTTTTTAGTTGAATGAGGATATTACCTTTCACTTCAACAAACAATTCTCTTTTTCCACAAATATGATTACTTGCACCGGTGTCGAAATACCAAGTGTTTGTTTGTGATTCGTCAAGACCATCACAAGAAAATAACAATGTAGGATCAACATTAATTTCTACTTCATCTTCAACAAGGTTTGATTCTTCCTTAACTTCATTTTTATACCAACATTCATTACTATAATGCCCAAGCTTGTGACAATTATAGCATTCAATATCCCTTTTGTCTCTACCTTGGCTATTATAAGGTCTAGTAAAGTTTCCTCTACCTCTTCCTCTTGGTTCATTTGTTCTTCCTCTATTAAAAAAATTTCTTCCTCTTTGGTTTCCAAAGCCTCTTCTACGATTATCATAACCTCTACCATAACTCTCATAGCTTCTTTCTTTTTGGGGTGTATATTGTTTTTCTTCTAAAGTAAGTTTTGCTTGAAATACTTGATCAACCGAACAATTTGAAGAGGTTGCGACATTTCTATTCACCCTTTGTTCATGGAATTGCAATGTTCCCATCAATTCATCTACCGTCATGGATTCCAAATCTTTTGATTCTTCAACGACAATAACCACATTATCAAATTTAGGTGTCAAAGACCGTAAAATCTTCTCCATCACCCGAACATCATCACATTTTTCACCACACCTTTTCATTTCGTTAACATTAGACAATACTCTTGAAACATAATCGGAGACAAGTTCTTCTTCATTCATACTCAACCTTCCAAATTCACCACGCAAAATTTGGAGACGAACCTTTACCACTTTATCAACTCCTCTAAATGAATTCTTGAGAATATTCCAAGCCTCTTTCGAAGATTTTGCTTCAGACACTTTTTCAAATGTAGGACCATCAATTCCTTGATAGATAAGAAATAAGGCTTTTTTATCCACTTTTCTTGAGTCTTTAAGAACACACTTTTATACATCATTCATAAAACTCTCTTCTTCTTGAGTTGGTTCTACATAACCATTTTGAACAATATCCCACAAATCTTGAGATCCCAATAATACACTCATTTGAATACACCAATGTTCTAGTTCTCTTTAGTTAACCTAGTTATTTGAGTTTGTATCATATTTGATATTTTCTTAAAAGATCCCCAAAAATTTCACAAACCCTAGATCTCAAAAATGTTGAAAAAGCTTGAATTGATAAATTAATATGGCTCTGATACCAATTTGTTGGAGATTAGAGGTATAGATACTTTAATACACTCAAATAAACTCAAAAGATTCACATCAACATACTTTCATATAAAAAAGCTTCTTTAGATCTACACAATCTCATAAAACAAGAGACACAAAGTTTTGTCACAATATTAAACTAGATATTGAAGTTAGTTCTTACCTTAAACACAATATTCATACTAGATCTATGTCTTCTTCTTCAATTTTCTTGTATACTATTTTCCTTTTACTTTCTCTCTCTAGATTGTTCTTGAACTAGTCTAAGAAAAGAGCTCTCTACACCCTTTTAATTAATTTCATGGGG
Organism: Eschscholzia californica; assembly: GCF_041429995.1. Taxonomy (NCBI): domain Eukaryota; kingdom Viridiplantae; phylum Streptophyta; class Magnoliopsida; order Ranunculales; family Papaveraceae; genus Eschscholzia; species Eschscholzia californica. The sequence continues at coordinate 31,264,577 of NW_028238198.1, forward strand.
CTTTTACTTTTTTACCCCTTCTAGTTTGGTAAACCATTTACTCAAATCCACACTTTTATATTGGGCCCAAACCCAAATTTGGTTTAATTGCCCCCCTTTTCAACAAGGAGAAGTAGTAAACTCAACTTTTGTAACAGTTTCTGTGATGATTTTGGTGCCAAAACGAAGCGATTGGTTTCTACATCTATCCATTAGGTCTAATCCAAGAATTCCTTCTGGGAAACCAGGGAAATTTTCCACTTCTGTAGTAGTAGTAAGTTGACCACCAGGAGCGACGTCGTTAGCCATGAAACCTTCAAAGAGGATAGGTTTTAGGTCAGCTCTTGCGGCGTAGATTGGGGCAGTGTGAGCAGCCGGTCCGCTTCCGATAAAACAAACTAGGGTTTTTAGGGTTTGAAAGTTGTTGTTAATCATGGTGATTGGGGGAAGTTTTGATTGGGCAGGAGATTGAAATTGAGATCGAGGAGAGATGGAAATGGTAGGAAAGATTCTTCCGAAAGATTTTGATCTTGCTTTCTTGAGAGATGATATGATTCTTGAATACCGGCTCCGAGTTCGCTTCAGATTGCGATTCATCTCTCTCTCTCTCTGTTCAAAAAAATGGCGCAAAAATATCTTGGGAATTTGAAGAGATAAAAGCAGCAACTAGTGACAGTAAAGACCGTAACAAAAGCTTATTTATGTGAATGATGCAAGTAAGAAAAAAAACCAATGTTAAACTAATAACGATAACAGATTGTTTTTTTTTCTTCTTGGTATTTTGTGAATTTTTTAGAAGAGAAAATATTTCTCAGAACATTGAGAGCGAATAATCAAACTTACTTTTGAATTGAGTTGATGTAAATTCTTCTTGTCTGAATTAGAAAGATTCATACCCGAAAGAGAGTGACAATAAGTTTTTAAAATTTACTATTTCTGATTCGATCGTTCTAGCAAAAAAGTTGTATTATTGGCTAGTATATTGATCTATCGTGGTGGACTAAGTTGAGGGGTTTAAAAATAACTTATGCTTCAATAGAGTATTTACGTAAACACTTTAAGGTAAGACGAAGTTATCTTTTTGTTCTTTTCTTAAAAGTCGCCCCGAACCGATTAGTATGTTATATATTAAATATATGTTTTATTTAAGGTTATGTTTCTAAAACTTTAATCTTATATTATCAATATAATTATTTTATGTTTTATATTATTTAAGTAGTTGTAGTGTTTATGATTGATAAACTCAAAGTCTTACAAAATTTTGTTAACAATTGTTATGTTACTTCAAACTAAAATAACTTTTGTGAAACAAAATACTTTGAACCCGACCCGACCCGACTCGTTTTATATTAAACGGTGCGGGGCGGGGCGGTAATGTTTAGCAATTTTTAATTGGGACGGTTATGGTAATTGAATATCCACCCCGATTGATTATTGAGACGGTAATGGTAAAACCCGTTTACTGACGAGACGGAGTTGGGAAGGGGATGAACCGTCCCAAACCCGCCCCGTTGACATCCCTATGGCCAACTAGAAGTTTCGTAAAGGTACTTTTCTCAATCTTCTTGCTTTTTGAGTCGGTGTAATATAATATGTAAATTTCAACGTTTTGAGTTTTGTCTATGCACAATAAAAACATGTTACCTCTTTCTCAAAAAGAAAAAAATTGATTAATCGAATATATCACGATGGGCTAACAAATCTTTTTTGTCCCCATATAACTAAAAAAAATCTCTACCCTAACCTAACGGGCTTTCTCATGTTTGCTAAGGTAGCAGGACTTTTCTCATGTCTCATGGAGGCAATTTTTTTTTTTTGGTTTCTGATAAGACTTGATTGGGTTGTCAAAGGGTTAATGTAAACCTATTTCTCACTACTCTAAAGATGTCATTTAATGGAGTCGCGGCTTTGGGGAATAAAGAAAAATTTCCGGGGAATAAAGACTTAAGGAACATATTCATTTTCAGTCCAAAATTTAGTTCTTTGATTTTCTGCCCCTAAATCTTCATCTCCTTCTCTCATCCTCTCTCTCTCCTGCTCGTCCTCTCTATCTCTCTCTTTTTTATTCTCTCTCTAACTGTTCTTATCTCAATGAACAATGAAAAACCATTACAGGGATCAGGGGCGGAACCAGGATTTTTGGTCTAGGAGGGCAGACCCCTCACTTAAAAGTTAGTAGAGAAAAAAGAGTTGCAACTAAGTTACATGGAACTTATCTTCAACTTCAGCCTACTACTTACTAAATCTACTTTTCATGCAACAAAAAGAAATTACTATATCTACATTAGAGGCATTACTTAGAGATTCTAGCAATCAGTTAATATTTTTCATTTGGGCATTTTATCAAATACTATCAGCTTATCTAGTTTCTTTAGCAACTAGGACAACCAAAAAACCCCACTGTTGTTGTTTCTTTTTTTTTTTTGTTAAGGACCACTGTTGTTGTTTCTGAAAAGTGCATATAGTTATAATTAATGGAAAATCAATCTATACAAATCAATCAAATAAACTGACAAGAAAACCCATTGTGATTGAATTAATTTTAATGTTGTAAATAGATCAGTAAATGATTAAATATGGAAAATACACGAGGAGCAAAGGAGTTGGTTTAGGGAGAGACAGTAAACTGGAGTTTCCGACCCCATAAGAGCGAGTTTGAGAGGACCAAATTGAAGTTCAGACATTGATACTGAAACCAACCCTTCAAAATAGAACTTAGTTGTTTTTGGGAAGCCCTTGTGTAGTTGAAGAATCACCTGAATGTAGCCACAAAAACTCTTTATCCTCCTCTCTTCAATTGATTCTTGAACACTTCCCTGACTTTTTTCCTCCCTAACCTTCGTTACCTCCTTTGCGTCTTTGCTCTTTCTCGCTCAAGACTTTGTTAGGCAACAGCAAAGATTAAACCCTAAGCAGACAATAGCAAGGAAAATACTAAATTGCCCCTATTAACATTAAAAAATTACAAAATCCAGGCCGGGCAGCTGCCCGGCCTGGTCTCTTAATAGGTCCGCCCCTGACAGGGATGCTCTAAGAAACAATGAATAACTCAATCTTGGGTTTCACCTAAGAGATTCATGCTCTATTCGTAACTCTGATTTAGATACCATAATTGTTCCTTCAAGATCAAAATATACATTAACGATTATGAATACATGAAATCATAATCGTTCTCTGTAATCTAGGAACCTTAAGTTTCTTGCTATTAGTAAGAACTTCATATCTAGGTCGATTCCTAAATCACTTTCAGAAATCCCTAATCTTCAAACTCTAGATTTGAGTCATTCATTGTTTCTTATCCCTAATCTTTAGAAACCCCTAATCTTCAAACCAAGAGATAGGAACAGTGAGAGAGAAAAAGTGAGAGTGAGAAAGAATAAAAAAGAGAGAGATAGAGAGGACGAGCATGAGAGAGAGGATGAGAGAAGAAGGTGAAGATTTAGGGGCATAAATCAAAAGAACTAATTTTTGGACTAAAAATGAATATGTTCCTTGAGTCTTTATTCCCCGGAGATTTTCTTTATTCTCCAAAGCCGCGGCCTTTAATGTGGACCATTGTTACATCACATGGGATGAATCCACTGGATGTATCAGTCCATGATACTTGAACGCCCATTACACCCATTCATTGTTGCTCGTTGGTTGTTGCTTTCTTCTTCTTCTTCTTTTTTGTCGTGGACACCTCATGTGACATCTTAGAAAATGATAACTCTCCAACATATCATATGTCAAAATAATTCTTTTATAAATAAGACTAGTCTTACTCAATTGGTAGAAATCATTATGGAATATAATCAAACAACTTCCTAAGGTACTTCTTTTACTCCATTCTACCACAGTTATGTGGGTTAGCAACAATATCATAATCTCATAATGATCTCATACTAGTAGAGTAGTGGATTTACATGTCTACAAGTGACATTTACAACATTGAGAACTGGTACAACTTCCTCCCTTAATTCCATTTTTGATGCAATCTCTTCTGCAAGTTGGTTTGCGAAGTTTTAGACAAATTACCGCTCCATCACTAATATATTGTCACTAGTAGTACCGATTGATTTCGTTCTACAAAGTGCTTTCTCTTGTATGGGCAAAAGTCCGACGTTATAACTACGGTAATATCTCGAGTAGTCTTTGATGTGATAAAATAGTCCATTTCATGTCTCTTATTTAATAATATGTGCTTATTTAATAATTAGGTAGCATAAAGGGATCTAACTTCTAAGCAAGAAATTAATCTAGAAAAGATATTATAGGAGAATGAAGAAAGTTAATGGGAATGAAAGGACAGGGCCCTAGGACTTGATGATCAAAAGAGAAACAAGGAGAAAGAACATAACACCAAAGACATTTTAGTTATTTTGTACCTAAGAGAGTCAAGGAGACGTCAAGATTGTTGGGTTTTCCTCCTAGTGGGGAAACCTAGTTGGGTTTGGATTAGGAAACCAAACCCGGGCCCGAGTCGAGTTTCTTTGGGTCGGTTACTTATGACGGTGGAATTAGGATTAAGGGGGAGTCTATAAATACTACCTTAACCTAATTTAGATGTGTGTGAGTAGCACCAAAGGGGGAGAACACAATTAGAAACGCACAAGAGAAGAAGGGAGAGAAGGAGGTTACCGAGAAGAGCAGCACGCACAGTCTTCGTTGTTCGGAAAATCCGACGGTGAGTTCTTCTCCGATTAAGCTGAAATTTGGCAGAACTGTTCTTCACATATTCATCTAGTATTTGTACGGAGGGACCGTTGATTGATCGCTGGAATCCTAGTGGATTTAGAGTCGTTTTGGACTGCAAATTTCTGGGCTGTTTTTGTTCTTTCTTGTGAGGGTTTCTCCGTGTTTCTTCGTGTTTGAGATTGATCCTTTGGGAAGGGTCTGAGTCTCGGGTGGACGTAGTCTGTAACTACTTTGCTTATTATAGTTGATTTGGTTGGACTACGAGTCCCGTGGTTTTTACTTCTCACGTTGAGGAGGTTTTCCACGTTAAAAATCGTTGTCTTATTTACTTTCAGTTCTTTGTTTATTGCTCCCACATATTCTTCTGTATTATCCTCGTAACTAGCACAAAGGGAAAAACTTCATTTTCCACTGCGCCTAAGTGCTCGTTTTTTCTCAACAAGTGGTATCAGAGCTCCAGGTTAGAGAGTTCTTTGGATTGTGATAACTTTGGTTATTGGTTTGTTTGTGTTAGTGATGGAAAATATGGGTAAAATGATAAGTTTGAATGGTGCTAATTATCATCTATGGAAGGGTAAGCTGGAAGACTTGCTCTTTGTGAAGGAATTTCACGCTCCGGTGTTTCATGAGAAGACTGAAGATCAGCGGGCGACTGAAGATCAGTGGGCATTGCTACATCGCCATGTGTGTGGTTTGATGAGGCAATGGATAGATGATAATGTGTTGCATGATATTGAGAATGAGACTAATGCTCGTTCGTTGTGGTTGGAGCTGGAGCAGTTATTTGCTTGGAAGACATGAATTAATAAGATGTATATGATGAAAAAATTGCTCGATTTGAAATATCTTCGAGGGATAGCGAGGCTGGTTGTTCAAGACTGCCGAGGAAAAGCGGAGCTGGCTGTTCCCAGGGTTGTCAAGGGGACAACAGGGCTGGCTGTTTCTCCCACCTAGTCGGAGGGGGAGTCTGTTGGGTTTTCCTCCTAGTGGGGAAACCTAGTTGGGTTTGGATTAGGAAACCAAACCCGGGCCCGAGTCGAGTTTCTTTGGGTCGGTTACTTATGACGGTGGAATTAGGCTTAAGGGGGAGTCTATAAAGACTACCTTAACCTAATTTAGATGTGTGTGAGGAGCACCAAAGGGGGAGAACACAATTAGAAACGAACAAGAGAAGAAGGGAGAGAAGGAGGTTACTGAGAAGAGCGGGGCAGAACTTTTTCAGCACGCACAGTCTTCGTTGTTCGGTAAATCCGACGGTGAGTTCTTCTCCGATTAAGCTGAAATTTGGCAGAACTGTTCTTGACATATTCATCTAGTATTTGAACGGAGGGATCGTTGATTGATCGCCGGAATCCTAGTGGATTTAGGGTCGTTTTGGACTGCAAATTTCTGGGCTGTGTTTGTTCTTTCTTGTGAGGGTTTCTCCGTGTTTCTTCGTGTTTGAGATTGATTCTTTTGGGAAGGGTCTGAGTCTCGGGTGGACGTAGTCTGTAACTACTTTGCTTATTATAGTTGATTTGGTTGGACTACGAGTCCCGTGGTTTTTACTTCTCACGTTGAGGAGGTTTTCCACGTTAAAAATCGTTGTCTTATTTACTTTCAGTTCTTTGTTTATTGCTCCCACATATTCTTCTGTATTATCCTCGTAACTAGCACAAAGGGAAAAACTTTATATTCCGCTGCGCCTAAGTGCCCGTATTTTCTCAACAAAGATGGGCATTTTGATCAGGTTTAGATCGATTTCATTTTCTCATACCAAAGTATAAAAATAATTTTTAAGTTTTGGTTTTATCTTGTTCCATTGGATTTAAAAAAAACAAATTTGTGTTCGTGTGTTTCTAGTCTCTAATTCTTTAGATATACCGCTAAAAGGATGTCTTGGTCCATGTGTTGTTTTTCCCAGTGATTTGTTCTAGTTTCGCGGTGTCTCTCAAGAATAAGGTTATCTCTTTTCTAATGGAAAGGTGTTTACGGATCAGGAACATATTTGTTTTCTAACGACAATCTATCTCTAAAAAATATTAACAAGATCGGTTCATATTTGTTTTTGTTGATTTCTTTTTTATCCTAAATTTTCATGGTATATGGGTTTTGATCTGTTTGGTCTTCTATTTTTGTGGTGTTGTTGTTTTTTCATTTTATTTTTATGGTTTGATATCTATTTTAATTTGGTTTCGAAACAACTATTTTCGTTTTGATTCTGTTTTGATCTAACTGCAGAAACAATTGTAGTTAGGTGATAAATTGCAGTCTGTATTTCCTTAGAAGAATGGAGAAGAGAATTGGCCAATAGAGAAGCAGTAGTTTGGTACAAACAAATTACAACTTTTCTATTGGTGAAATATTTTAAATCAACTGTAGTATTGTTGAAGCAAACTCATATATTTTGGAAAAAAAACCAGTATGGTCAAAACAAACAGTTGTGTGTTGGTGAGGAACTTTAGTTTTACATAAAACAAAAGCGGCAAAATGTCTAGAAATAAACAAAAATGGTCAGGCTTTAAGTCCCCCTTCTATTTGTAATTCTTTTTCATTTATTAATAATATCAGGTGATGATATCTAATGATAGATGCTTCAAGAGGTGCCAACCTAGTTGGGATGTCATGTAAAGCATAGTGAAGATATCTCTCCTTTCATTTGATTAAAAAAAAAACAAAAATGGTCAAGAAACTACAAGAAAAATATAAGAAAAAAATTGTAGGAAAACAATTGGGAAAAAAAGACAATGACATAAGCGTCCTTTCTGAAATTGTTACCCGTCTCATTGATCATTCTATCCCTACTAGATAAACAACATTTTGGAATTGCAGTTACCTTTTTTGCCATTTCTAAAAGAAAATTAGGAAACTCCCATTGCCACTCACAAATTTATGCAATTTTTAGCAAAATCTTTGGTGAATATGTAAGGGAAGAAAAGATTTTTGACAAGATATTTGACTCGATGAGTCTCACGGATAAAAGAAGGGGTCAAGATTAAAGTCAAATTTTGAAAAACTTTTAAAGAACTTTATCTTTTACTCTCTCAGTAAAAATGAATCATTAATTTTGTCAAAGATTCTGTCATTGTAGCACTCCCTTGTATGTAATCACAAACAAAATCCTCAATTCATAATCATTATGATTGTGTATATATCACTATCCCGTCTTTTATGGGTAACTTTAATAAAAATTATCCTAGGTTTTCATATATAAATAACACCCACTTATTACACCACTCAGCCACAGAATAGTTATCAAGATTAATCAAACAACTTCCAACAAAAATGGCCAAATCTGTACAAGTTATAGTTATGTTTTTCCTTCTCCTGGTCTCTACCGGCTTAGCAGGTAAATAAATAGCCTTATATTTTACTCATTTTAAGTCTTTCTTGAGCATGTTCTCTTAATATTTGCACACAAAAAATTCCTTAGAATAGAGATTTTATCTTCTCAGTTGGTAATCCAAAGAAATATATATTTTTTAGAGTATGCCAGATTTTCGGTTATGGTAATTGGTAAGACGGTAGCATATTTCGATGGAAAACTATAATAATAATCTATTAATTGTTATATTTTTATTAGATAGAATACTATTTTATTTTACTGTTCTTAAACTATTAATTTGTCATATTAATGGTGGGCAGGTCGACATCAAGCAGTAGAAAATCCGATCAGTACGACCAGTGAAGCTCATATTAATGGTGGATGGGTAATTTGTATAGAGATATGCAAACCAACTTGTCGACAGTTTTGCATCAAACATGGATTCAAGGGAGGAAAGTGTATCAATTCTCAGTGTTGTAAATGTCAAGTGTAGGCATGCAAATGCACTACTCTGCTTGTATGAGATCATTATGAGATTATAATAATGTTGATAAAATATCTATAGCGGTGATCATGAGTTCTGCTCCGGTCTCTTCCCCAAAGTTCATTCTGAACAATATCATTGTTTTTCCTTTTATTGCTAATACCATAATTGTAGGAGAAGCTGGCAAAGCTTGTCGCTGTCCTGATCATTGGTTTTGTTGCATCCCCCGTTATGGGGATCAAAGATTGTATCTTTCCTCCTAAATCATGTCGTTGCCCACGGGATACAATAGGGAAAATAGTTATTTGGGTTCAAAATATTATTATAATTACTAAAATTACCTCGATCTTTTCCTATTAAGAAGAAGTTATCAAATATTACGGGTAATAATAGGTCAAGTTTAAAATAATTTTGATATTTACAATTCAGGTCATTTTCTAAATGTTTTGTTCCCAGTATACCCTTGCCCATTAGAAATTACTTTATCTCTTCTCTCTCAATAAATCCAAATTTTTTTTTCTAGGGTTTTTCTTCTTTCTTCTTTCTTCCTCTTCTTCTTCTTCTTCTTCTTCGAATCTTCTTCAAATCTTCTTTTTCGGATCTGCTTCCCCAAACACTTATTATTTTCCAAATAAAAAAAAAATATAAACTATGTCGAATTTGGAAAGCCAATGGACAACAAAATTACCTCCAAGTGGGTAAAGTCAGGTTAGTTTCTGTATTAAAAGTCCTGCGATTTTTGCAAAATTCTGAATGGTATTTGTTGTGCTCGATTTCATAGCATGATTCGTCGAGGGCTTTAGTTGTTCCTGAGTTTTCTTTTGAAAGTTTAGGGTTTATCTTGAACCTTTATATAGTGGACCTCTGGTTTCTGCAAATTTCAGGATATGATTGAATATTCTAGTCTGCCCCAGTATGGTAGATAAATATTTAGACCTAAAGGAGTTAAAATTCCTGAATGACATTGTCACAATAGATAAAAAGTTGATGTGGAAGTTGGAAATTGCATGACGAAGAATATAACTTTGAGGATCTCTCTACTCATGTTGATGTGATAATCACTTAGCAAGTTACCGATTTTGTTGTTCATAAATGCTTTCGATATTTCACCTGCTATTGGCAAATAAGTGATCAACTGATCAATTTGCTAATGTCTCTGACACGTAATAACGTGATTTTATTCTGTAAGAGGCGGTTTCATGGCTTGTGGCGGTTTTGCAAATTGGAGGCGGTTTCAAATTGTAGGCAGTCGGTGGTTATCAATTCTTGATTTGGGAAATTGGAGTCGGCTTATATAATATATATAGGGGGTTTTGGGTGCTTGTATTCCATCAACAACAACTCTTCTTTAGAGAGAGCTAGAGAGAGAGCAAGTGAGAGAGAAATTTTGCTAATAGTTTTAAGCGGTGTTTAATTTCTCGATCGTCGAAGATCTAATATATAAGGTTAATTTCTATACGGTACCATCTTGGGACGAACTTGCGAGTTGTGTGAGTCGTCTTCATCTATCCTTCAATAAAGATTTCTTGTTCGCCCGAGGACGTAGGCTTTAAGCCGAACCTCGTTAATTTCTGTTTACATATTTAGTTTTGGCATAGCTTTTCGATTAATTTCATTAATCGGATCAATTTCTAAGATAGGTTCGATAGCTTCAGCAAACGTTTTAATACTAACAATTGGTACCAGAGCCTTGTTGAGATTGAACGAAGAGAAGATGGGATCGAGAAGTGCGACGGTCAAAGCAGGGAAATATGAGATAGAGAAGTTCAATGAAAAAAAGATTTTTCTTATTGGTGGAAGCAGATGAAAAATCTGTTAATCTCACAGAAATACCAAGAGATATGTCAGATGAGGATTGGGAGGAGTTAGATCTCGAAGCACGGGCAACCATTATGTTGTGTCTTGAGAGGGACGTGGCATTCCTAGTAGACGAAGAAACAACGGTGGCGAGTGTGTGGTTAAAGCTAGATTGCAATTTCATGACGAAAACTTTAACGAATCGGGTCTACTTAAAATCCAAATTATTCACATGTAGAATGGAAGAGGGTTCTTCTATTCAGGAATACGTGAATAGATTTTACAGGATTATCTCAGATTTGAAGAATATTGATGTTAAGGTTGAGGACGAGGACCAAGCCCTCATATTGTTACTTTCTTTGCCTAAATCCTATGAGAACCTTGTTCAAACTTTGATGCTTGTTGGTGACAGTCTAAGCATGGAAGAGACGAGAAATTCGTTATTAGCGGATGACCTTCGCAAGGTTGCTACAAGCAGTATGACGTCAGGTGGACTAGACAAAGATCAAGCACAAGGGTTTTTTACAACGAGTGGGAGGAGTAATGAAAGAATAAAGGGAAAGGGCGGGAAATCTAGATCCAAATCTAGAGGCTCTTTCAAGAAAACGTGCTTTAGTAGTGGTGAGTTTGACTACTTTAAAGCGGCTTGTCCAAAGAGAAAGTTGAAACAAAAGAACGAAGGCTACAAGGGGAAACAAGAGATGCAAGAGGCGGGATATGTGTCAGAAGACCAGGACGAATATTTCTCTGTGACAGAGGTGTCTGAGAAGATCTCCGATAAGTGGATGTTTGATTCAGGGGCGTCACACCACATGTGTCCAAATAGGAAGTGGTTACTACCTGTAGGAATATAGATGGTGGTACAGTTATAATGTGTAATGATAATATATGTAAAACTGTGGGAATCGAAACAATACGTATCAAGATGCACGATGGAGTGGTGAGAACATTGACGGACGTAAGACACATACCTGATTTGCAGAAAAATCTAATTTCCCTCGGTGTGTTAGAGCGGAACGGCTGTAAGATAATTATAGAGAATGGCTCCATAAAAGTCGTTAGGGTTCTTTGGTGGTAATCAGAGGTACTCGTTACAGGTAATTTATACAAACTTTTAGGGACAACAATTACGGGAGATGTAGCAGTAGGAATCAGTGGAAGGGATCCAACGGCTAGTACGAGGCTTTGGCATATGCGCCTTGGGCATATGTCAGAAAAGGGTCTATCTTTGATGTGCGGGAAAGGCTTGTTCAAGGACATGAAGAAGCCTTTCATGGAGTTTTGTGAGCATTGTGTGTTCGGGAAGGCACACAGGGTAACGTTCTCTTCAAGCAAACACAGGAGCAAAGAGGTATTAGACTACGTACCTACCGATGTCTGGGGACCGGCAAAGTTAGCTTCCAAGGGTGGTTCCAGGTATTTTGTTACATTCGTTGATGATCATTCGAGATTTGTCCGGCTTTATTTTCTGAAGCATAAGAATGAGGTATTCAACATGTTCCTGGTGTGGAAAGCAATGGTTGAGAACAAAACTGGACGAAAGTTGAAGATGTTAAGATCAGATAATGGGACCGAGTATACGGATGGGGCATTCAAGGAGTTTTGTAATCGGGAAGGCATTGTGAGGCGTTGGACAGTAGTAAACACACCTCAGCAGAATCGAATCGCAAAGAGATTGAACCGTACACTACTTGAGAAGGCTAGATGCATGCGCTCCAATTCGGGATTAGGCGTAGAATGGTGGGCAGAATATGTTGCTACAGCTTGTTATATTGTGAACAGGTCTCCACATTCTTCTTTAGATGGCGGCATACCTTACGAGGTGTGGTCAGGTGAACATGCAAATTACGAGAGACTTAAGGTTTTCGGTTGTACGACTTATTACCATGTTAAAGGTATCAAACTTGACAATAAAGCAAAGAAGACAATTTTCTTAGGATATGCTACAGGAGTCAAGGGTTATCGGCTATGGTGTCCGGAAGACAAGAACTTTGTAATCAGCAGAGATGTGGTGTTTGATGAGTCATCTATTGTAGCTATGGCGAAAGCTACGGTGCCTAGTTGTGGTGATGTTGGGTCTACTAAAGCTCAAGTAGTGGAAGTAGAAGCCCAAGCCCAACGGGTTTCTAGGAATCATGAACAGGTGGAGCATCAGGATAGTACTCAGGATAGTACTCAGGATGAGGAAATTGATGAACGAGATCATGAGGAGGTTCAAGGAGAATGTACACAAGTCTTACAACAACAACAGCAGGATGTTTCGGTATACACTAGGCCGAAATGGTTATATAAGTCGGTACAGAGGTTAGGCTCAGACAAACCTCTTAGGCATTACGAGCAGGCAAATGTGGTTGAATATGCACTCTCGGTGGAAGACGACGAGCCGGTCACTTTCAAACAAGCTATTACCGCGGAGGATGGAGAGAGTTGGTTGGTTGCTATGCAAGAAGAGATGGAGTCTCTTCACAAGAACAAGACATGGGAGGTTGTCCCATTGCCCGAAGGTAAGTCTGTTATTGGTTGTAAATGGGTGTACAAGAAGAAAAAAGATTCTTCCGAGATCAAGGGTACAAGGTATAAGGCAAGACTAGTGGCCATGGGTTATGCATAGAAAGAAGGGGTCGACTACAATGAGATTTTCTCCCCGGTTGTGAAACATACTTCTCTTCGGGTGCTATTGAGTATTGTTGCTCACAGTGATCTTGAGCTGGAACAACTCGATGTTAAAACCGCCTTCTTGCACGGTGATTTGGAAGAAGAAATTTATATGGCTCAACCTGAGGGATACAAGGTTGAGGGTAAAGAAAATCAAGTATGTAGTTTGAGGAAGTCTCTTTACGGATTGAAACAATCCCCTCGCCAATGGTACAAACGATTTAATTTTTAAATGCTAAAGCATGGTTTTCGCATAAGTGACTATGATTGTTGTATATACATCAAAAAACTTCTCGAAGGTGACTTTATTTATCTCCTTTTGTAAGTGGATGACATGCTTATTGCTTCTCGAAACATGGTGGAGATAGATAAGTTGAAATCTCAACTCAGTCAAGAGTTTGAGATGAAAGACATGGGCGTTGCAAAGAAGATATTGAGAATGGAGATTAAGAGAGAGCGGTCAAGTACGAAACTGTACTTGAGTCAGAAAGGTTACATCGAACGAGTAGTTTCTCAGTTCGGGATACAGAATGCGAAGGCGGTGCCAACACCTTTGGCACTACACTTCAGGCTCTCGGGAAGACAATCTCCCACTATTACGGTGGAGAAGGATCATATGGATCATGTACCGTATGCTAGTGCAGTTGGCAGTTATGTACACTATGGTGTGTACTCGTCCGAATATTTCACAAGCGGTCAGTGTGGTTAGTAGGTTTATGGCAAACCCGGGGAAGACACATTGGGAAGCTGTGGAGTGGGTCTTGAGGTACTTAAAGGGTACGGTTGATACGGGTTTGTGCTTTGGTGGAAACACATGTCAGGTAGGCGGTTATGTTGACTCAGATTATGCTGGCGATCTAGATAGAAGACGATCTACTACTGGTTATATATTTAGGGTACATGGTGCTCCAATTAGTTGGTGATCGATGTTACAATCTGCAATTGCATTATCTACTACGGAGGTCGAGTATATGGCTATGGCTAGGGTGTGAAGGAAGCATTGTGGTTGTGGGGTCTTCTGGATGATCTAGGGATTAAGCAGGAGAGCGTAGATGTATGGTGTGATAGTCAAAGTGCGATCCACTTGGGGAAGAATCAGGTTCATCATGCTCGTACTAAGCATATCGATGTCAGGTATCACTTTGTACGAGATGTCATAGAGGAAGGTGATGTTTCTCTCATGAAGGTACACACAGATGAGAATCCCGCGGACATGTTGACTAAAGGGCGTAATGGCGACAAGGTAAACTTTATGTGAAGGGTTGGTAGAACTACGGTAGGCTTGATCCTATAAAAGGGTACGTAAGCAGCCATGGTCATATGGTGCAGTCGGATGAACCTACAAGAAGCAGATATATCTTACAAGGAATATTCTGGTGTTCGTCCATGATTTGAAGTATATCAAATTGTGTACGAGGTGGAGAATTGTAAGAGGCGGTTTCATGGCTTGTGGCGGTTTTGCAAATTGGAGGCGGTTTCAAATTATAGGCAGTCGGTGGTTACCAATTAGAAATTGGTCTTGATTTGGGAAATTGGAGTCGGCTTATATAATATATATAAGGGGTTTTGAGTGCTTGTATTCTATCAACAACATCAACAACAACTTTTCTTTAGAGAGAGCAAGTGAGAGAGAAATTTTGTTCATAGTTTTGAGCGGTGTTTAATTTCTCGGTCGTCGAAGATCTAGTATAGAAGGTTAATTTCTATACGGTACCATCTTGGGACGAACTTGCGGGTTGTGTGAGTCGTCTCCTTCAATAAAGATTTCTTGTTCGCCCGAGGACGTAGGCTTTAAGTCGAACCTCGTTAATTTCTGTTTACATATTTAGTTTTGGCATAGCTTTTCGATTAATTTTCATAATCGGATCAATTTCTAGGATAGGTTCGATAGCTTCCGCGAACGTTTTAGTACCAACATATTCGTAGTACAAGACTATTGCTCGGGCCTAATTCACAACCCAAATTTATTTAGTTATATAGTTGTATATCATTCTAATTTAGATGGAGGGTTACATTTGCTTCTTCATGTTTCTGATTCAATTTCGTCATCCAGAATCTAGAAAATGTGTTTGTAAAAATTCGGCCAAAGAACAACTCAAAGAAGCTTCAGTAGAAAACAACTTGATTTTTTAACCGTTTGGCTTGCAGAATCATGGACAAAAACCAAGCAGAGTCTTGATACTCACTGACTCAAAATGTACTTGTTTTTAGTTTACTGATAGACTCGTTTTATCTCGATAAGTAAAACCATCTTTCGTTACGACTTGTATAACTCCGAGTGTGGAAATTGTCGGGTGGTAATAGTAGTATTGTTCTTTTTTGAGCATTGAAATCGAGTATTTGAAGATCATATGGTTGTCGTATAAAAGCAATTACGTTAACCATAACTCTTATATTGGTTTTCCTTCTCGGTATTTGGTTATGGATTTAAAATTTAAAATCGATTTAAAATTTGAAGAAAAATAAAAGAATTTAGTTACACAAAATGATAAAAAGGGATAAAATTGAAGGATACGAATCAAGTCTTGTCCCCAAAAAACACTATGTCTAAACACGGATTCCCAAATAGTACCGAATCCATCTGATAGTTAAGCCAAGAAAGACACAAAATTAGCTAAGTCTGACGCAATTTCTTCAGAAGAAATTTAGGTTTCCACCACCGATCAAAGAACAAAGTATTTGTTGTTCGTGATGGTATTCCTCTATTAATTAGTTTAGTTACTACAAGAATAAGTGGGAGAAAAGTACGAGTCGAATTAGTCCGACCATGAGAAATGTACAGGCCGAATAAGTTCGAGCAAAAGCAACGAAACTGTTAAGAACAGTTAACCGCAATTCCTTCTGAAAGGAAATAAAAGGTAAAATAACTCCAGTTACCTACCGCACAAAATGAATGTGATTCGTATGAGAACTCTTAAGTAGTTGAGAGTTTCTCAGATCATGAATATCTCAAGGAGTTAAGAGTATTCCAAATTGTTGTTCACAAAAACTTAAGGTCAAAATTTTATCTTACAAACTCGGATTAAAATCTTACTGGAGATATAAAAGACCTGCGCAAAGACGGAAACCAACTCTAGATTTTGGCCTGTAACCAAAAGGAATCCACATCTCATTAAGTTTTGGAACTTGATAAATTAGTCAATGGAGGAAAAATCAATTGACGAAAATTTGTTTTCCAGAGAAGTATGGAAACATTGAAGTTTTCCCAAAACTAGACAAAGAAGAAAAGATTCATACAAAGAGACTATGAACGGGAGTTTTTCAGTCCAATTTGTCCACACTAACATAGTCAAGAACCGTTCTAATAAGATTACAGAAATATAAGGTTAACGACTCAAGAAGTTAGTAAATTATAAATGTTTCGGGAATCCAACAAAGGATTGAAGCAAGGACGAGTTGGAATCATCGGTTCAACGAGGAAATCAAAGGGGTTTGATTCCTGAAGAATGAAAAGAATCTTGAACCTCGTGATTTGAAGTAGGTAAGTGGCAGTAACAGGCTTTCAAGGTCTGTATACAAAGTACATACCAGAAATTGAGAACGACATAAAGTTATTGTAAATAGCTAAAGAACTAACTCGATAAAGGACCACACACACAAGAGGATGAAATTCTTTTGGGCATCAAGGATCTATAAGCATGGATTAAGAGGATGATAGGATTGAGATAAGAAAACTTGGTGCGCCAAAAATTCTTAAATCCGAACCCGAAAACTCTGTAAGAGAAATTCAACCCAAACTCATGACAAAGAGCAAAGCGAGACTCAAGGTCTAAAAGGCACTAAGCGAGACTCAGTCATGTAGGACATGATTAGCATTAAGACATCTCTAAGAGACGTCGACATCCAAGTTCAGAAGTAGGTAGTCTGAACCGCTGCTTATGGACATCCTAAAAGGTTGTAAGATGAAGTAGTACAAAAGTTGAACATGTCAAACTTCCAGACATGGAAGGAAAGTGGGCCTGAAAGTGTTTCAAGATGGAAACTATTGCAGACTCTACAAATGAAAGAATGAGATTAAAGCCTTAACACTAGTAAGGGGTTACTAGAGATTATTAATATTGAAGAAAGTGGCCGTCAATTAAACTGATAATTAGCAAAGTTTAAACTGACAACATAAATTGTCAAATAAACCATCAACTAAGGCAGGGTATGAATGAATTTATACAAGGGTCTAAGGCATAAGGTATTTACTAAAATAACCTTGATCGATAAAATGAGTGGGTAAAAATTGCCAACTAGATTGGAAGATGACCCTTTGTATTTAATCCTCATAAGTGTTAGTAATAAATTCTCAATTAACTCCTTTATTATCACAAATAAATTAGAATTAATAAATTATTTAATTCTTTTCTAATGGGACTACTCACAAGTACCCAAACCATTCACAATCCACACTCAGATGACTGTTCATAATCCCTTTTACTTACTTTCCTTCATTCACATATCAGTGAGAACTAATCAAGTATTTAATTTTCTTTTAATGCTATCCTTTATATTAAATTGACAACTCATGGTACCCGAAACCATTCACAATCCCCACTCCACTGTTGTTCATCCTCCCTCTTAGTTACTCTCCCTCATCCACTGTACCATTCAAATTCCACCATGCAAGATTGTTCATCATCCATTTTAGTTACTCTCTAATTATCAAATTTCATTCGACATAAACCTTTATGTCTACCACCAAGATTTTTCATTCACCCTTCTTTCAATATAATGCTCATCAATGGATTGGTTTTGAACTTTAGACTGCTCTACTTCTCTATAAAACCCTTATTCATTCTCCACTAAAGCACACCAACTTAGTTCATTCCATTGTGTTCCAGTTATCCAAAATTAACCTCGATAAATTTTGTTCCTCCATCTTTAGCCAGTTTTATGATTCTTAATACATGTAACATGTTTGTTATAAATGTGTATTTAGGTTGATGGGTGTAAAAATAGAATCAAAGACACAATGTTATATAATATGTTCATTTTAAGGTGAACTCTTCTATTATATATGCCTCGTAATGCATACAAACATTCAGTCTCACTGTAGTCCGACCCTGAAAAGTTTGAGTGAATGTCATTTTTTGGATCATAGGTATTCAAGATTTCGCTGATTATGTAAACTAAACATTACAATCTTTTCACAATTCGAATGCACAACAATTTAGTTACCAGATTCTTCTATGTAATTCAATTAGATTAGTTTGCGTATATCAATCAGTTTTAGTTAAACTTGGTCGTTATTATGTTATTAGAGTCTAAATTTTTTGTTACAAGAATAGTGTTTGTAATTGGTCATATGTAATTGAATCGAAGATTACCAATTCTTCATCCAAAAGTTCTGATGATTGGATGGTTTTGACAACTTCAAGAGACAAGCCATCAACTAGCTTCGAGTATCCTAAAATTTGTAGTTTATTCTTACCATTCTAAATTTTATAATGTGTAGTTTGAAAACAACAAAGGGTACTTTGAAGGACAGAGTTGATGTTAATAACTTAATGGAATACAAGAAAAAAGGCTTATGATTCAAAAGTCAAAAACTAGCTCTGCCATTATGGCTATTGGTGCACCAATAAGGTCAAAGGAAAACTTAAGGACCCGTGGTGATTCCCATACTAATATGAAGTTTCTTTAACAGGAATATTAATCGGTTTCAGATGGTTTGTGTTCTTGGTCGTGGAGGAAACTTACGCGAGGCTGAAGGACTTGTGCTATCAATGCTTATTTCTCTGGATGGAGGTGTATGGGGATCTCTACTTGGTTCTTGTAAAATCCATAACGATGTTGAAATGGGTGAACGGACAGTCATAAGGGGTATAGAATTGGAACCTAAAAATGATGGATACTATATTGTGATGTCTAATATGTATAGTTCAAATGGAATGTGGAGGAAGGCAGTGATGATCAGAGAAGCCATGAGAGAGAAAGGAGTGAGAAAGAGCTGGTTGGAGTTCTCTTTAACTTAGAACAACCAAGTTTATGTATTGTTATATTGGAAATACTTTAAAAAATTAATTATTGTGTTGAATCCATCTTAGATTGTGTAGTTGGTTCTTGATATGTAGTCAATAATTAAAGATTTGTTTCATTACTCCATAGAGTTTAATTTCTAATCAAAAGAAAGATATAGGTATGAAAGTATATATATATGGGCGGCATAGAATACTCTTTCTGTCTTTTTTATTTATTTTTTCTCTCTTTTCAAGTTGTTTCCCTCCCTTCTCCCCACCTCCCATACAGTCCAATTCATTTCAATGTCAAAATGGTGTCATTTTGTTTTAGATGATATTTTGTAATTCCTTAACATTTTTTGTTGAAAACAATGTTAATATTGAAAGACTTTTATAGTGAACTAGCTAAACAAAATAAAACAAAACAAACAAATTGTCTAATAACTAGAAGGGAGGCAACATCAGGAACTAAGAGCATCTCCGATAAAATAATGCTCTGCTAAACACATAGAAGGCGTCATCACAAACTAAGAGCATCTGCGATAAATTTTCCCAGCATAAAGTATTAAAAAAAATTTCAAAAGCAATTGGATTTTGAACTTTGGTATGTCCAGTATAAAGACATATATGTTACCACTTAATTATAGTGAGCAATTATGCACTTAAAGGTGCTAATGGTTTTGCTCATGAACTCCTACCATAGATTTCACTTTATAATTGTAGTCACGGGCGATGTTAACAAAAATTTTGTATTTTCGAGGGTTGTAAAAGTGAATAGTTTGAATTAAGAGTTTTTCTTGATATTCGTGTTGTTATTAGGTATCCAAGGATTCAATGCTTGATCCGTTTAGTAGCTAAAGACTCTTGAGCTTCATTTACAAGTAAACCTTCCGTTTTTCTAGCTTGCCTTGTGTGATTCCAACAATGTGAAAATGACTAATCTCGCATGTTGGAATGTGAGAGGTCTTAATGACCCTCTCCGTACGAAGAGTGTTAGAGATTTTGTGAGATTGAACCGTATTGGGTTGTGTGGTTTTTTGGAAACTCATGTCCAAGAAAGGAATAAGACTCGTATTCAGCGTAGTCTTAATTCTAACTGGACCTTTATTGATAATTACGTGGCTGTTCCGAATGGACGGATTTGGATTGGATGGGACCCGAGTAGGGTTGATTTCACTGTGTCTCATGTTGGAGGACAAGTAATTGCAGGTGGAGTTTGGTTTCCAGATGGTTCGGGTTTTCTTTTGGCAGTGGTGTATGGAAGTAATAGCACTGTTCCTCGCCGGGAACTCTGGAGGGACCTTGAGTTTCTTATGATGGGTTCTGAGGCCCCGTGGCTAGTGCTAGGTGACTTTAACACCAGATGCTGGCCAGTGAGAAGAGAGGCGGTAATAACTCACTATCTCAGGGCTCCAATGAGATGTTTGACTGTGTTACCGACTTGGGCCTGTTCGATTGCCCGTTTACAGGCTGTTTCTATACATGGTCCAATAGGCAGATGGGGGTTGCTAACGTTAGTTCCAAGATTGATCGGGCTCTCATTAATAGTGGTTGGTTGTCCTGCTTCCCTCTAGCTAAAGCAGACTTCCCACCGCCTGGGGATTCAGATCACTCTCCGATCATTATACCACTTGCTGCACCCAACATACACCGGCGTACTCCATTTAGGTCTTTTAATGCCTGGACGGAGGACCCCACATTTCGAGCCCTAGTTGCTGATGTATGGAAGGTGTCAGTACGGGGTAACCCGATGTTTCGTATGGTGACTAAACTCAAAGCTTTGAAGGCTCGATTGAATGAATGGAAGAAAGATCGGTTCAATGGGGTGACGAACCAGGTAACCATTAACCGGAATTTTTTACATTCAGTGCAGGTCCGATTGCAGGGAGATCCAGCAAACCCGGTATTACGGAGGCAAGAGAGAGTAGCTACTGAAAACTATAGTAATGTTGTTCGGGCAGAAACAACAATGCTCCGTCAACGTGCTAAAGTTGAATGGCTCACTCTCGATGACAGCAATACAGTTTATTTCCATAACTCTATTAAGGAGCGGAAGTCTCGGAACACTATCACTCGACTCAGTAGAGAGGATGGTTCGGTGGCTGAGGATCAAGTGGAAATAGCTAATATGTGTGTGGATTTCTATCGGGACTTATTCGGGCGAGATGAGGAGGATAATGAAGCATCAGAGCACATATCCAATATGGAGTTCTCACGACCGCTGACGGAAGCTGAAGGAGCTCTTCTTATCATGAGGGTGACCAGAGATGAAATATATGCTGCCCTGCAAACTATTGGTTCTGATCGATCGCCGGGGCCGGACGGGTTCTCTTCCCATTTTTTTAAGGCGTGTTGGTCGATTGTGGGAGACGATTTTGTGGAGGCCATTCAGAATTTCTTCAGCTCTGGAAAACTTCTCAAAGAGGTAAATTCTACTTTCGTGACTCTTATTCCTAAGATCGATAATGCTTCTTCAGTTTCAGACTTTAGACCTATATCTTGTTGTAATGTGTTGTATAAATGCATTACCAAGATACTGACTATTAGACTGAAAGGAGTAATTTATTCGATGATTAGTCCGAACCAGTCAGCCTTTATCTCTGGCCGTACCATTCAGGACAATATCATGCTAGCCCATGAGATTGTCCGGAACTATCATCGACCTGATGGTCCAGCTCGGTGTACGGTCAAGATTGACCTTAAGAAGGCGTATGATACAGTCCGTTGGTCTTCACTATTCTCAGTCCTTGGAAAGTTCCATTTCCCAAGGATATTTATAGAATGAATACGGGCTTGTGTCACTACGTCTAAGTTCTCTATTTTGGTCAATGGTGAAGCCCATGGTTATTTTGATGGGAAACGGGGTTTACGGCAAGGCTGTCCGATATCTCCATATCTGTTTGTTTTAATGATGGAGGTATTCGCGGTTCTGATTGATCGAGAGGAAAGGGCAGGTCGTTTTTGCTACACCCTAAGTGTCTAGTCCCGAAGGTTACTCACCTCTGTTTTGCAGACGATCTCATGGTCTTTTTTCGAGGAGACATGGGTTCGGCCCAATCCCTAAAAGGTGTGCTAACTGGCTTTCATCGGGCGACGGGGTTGCAGGCCAACGTGCTTAAGAGTACTATCTTCTTTGCTGGTCTTTCGGCTCAAGGTCAGAGTGATATCACCACCATCCTGGAATTCGGTACTGGTTCTCTGCCTATTCGATACTTGGGACTACCCCTCATATCATCTCGTCTTACCTATAGTCATTGCATACCGCTGATAGATAAAATCAAGGGACGAATCCAATCTTGGAAGAGTCGCTTTTTATCGTTTGCGGGGCGTGTTCTTCTCATTAAGGTGGTTTTGAACAGTATGTTACTATATTGGCAGCGGTGTTTGTTATTCCCAAAAGGGTCATGAACGACATCAACTCCATCTTTAGTAAGTTCCTTTGGTCAGGTGCTGATATGGGGTGTAAGAGAGCTCCTATTGGCTGGGAAAGCCTTTGTTACCCGACTGATGAAGGGGGCCTCGGATTTCGTAATATCGAGGTGTTGTTTGAGGCGTCTAACCTTCGCCATATATGGGATCTGGTTAGTGGTAAGAAGACTTTGTGGGCTGATTGGGTGAGAAATAATCTCATCAAAGATCAACACTTCTGGACTTTATCGGCTTCGAGTAGAAGTTCTTGGTGTTGGCGTCGGATTCTAGCCAGCAGACCGATGGCCCTTCGACTCATTTGCACTTCTTTGGGAGATGGTCATGATACCAAATTCTGGACTGATGAATGGCATCCTCGTGGTCTTCTGTTTGATGCTTTTGAGGAGACACATAGATACGACTCTTACCTTCATTTAGATGCCCGGGTTTCTCAGTTTATCGGGCTTTCAGGCTGGGTTTTCCCTATACATGTGGCAGCTATGTTAGGGAATATTGAGGTCGAGGCTAGAGAGGTGGTGGTAGATAGTACTCTTAGAGATGAGGTGATCTGGACGCCTAGCCAGAATGGAGAGTTTACTCTCAAAGAGACGTATGAAGCTATTCGACCTAGGGGAACTCGATTGAGCTGGATTTCATTAGTATGGTCACCGGGTGGTATACCAAAACATTGCTTCATCACGTGGCTTGCCTTCCGACAACGCCTCAAAATCAGATCGCTCTTGGCTAGTTGGGGTATGGCTATAGACACTTCTTGTGTATTCTGTGGGGGAGACGAAGAAACGGTTTTCCACTTATTCTTTGGTTGTCCGGTTACAAAGATTATATGGGAATCGTTATTACTCAAGATGGGATATCAGAGAGTAAGTGCTGCAGATTGGGAAGGGGAGCTACAGTGGTGTATTAATCACTTTGGTGGGCTTTCTATTGCTGCCCGAGTGGGCCGTATGCTTCTAAATGCCTATGTTTATCATATTTGGAAGGAGCGGAATAATAGGGTATTTAGAAGTAATGTCATGTCACCGGAGCTGATTATCCACACTATTTGTGATGAAGTGAGGATCAAGCTGAATACTGTTACCAAACGGTTTGAAGATACGGAGGAGAATCGGAGAACCATCGAGCGCTGAAATCTTACTATCTCTCTCCAGAAGCCGGTTTACACTTTATGCAAATGGACTCGGCCGATGGCTGGGAGATATATGATTAATACAGATGGTGCACTTAACGAGGTGGATGCTGGGTATGGAGCTATTATTCGAGACTCGGAGGGGACTGTTGTGAGAGCAGCTACAGGTCAGGTTGATGGACAGACTATTTTCATACACGAGCTACAGGGTGTTGAGTTGGGATTGGAGTTAGCACTTAGTGCCGGATTGCAGGAAGTTGAACTTGGTCTTGACTCGATGAATATCAAGTTACTTCTTGCAAAACCACATCAGAAATTACCATGGAGGGCGAGGCATTTGTGGAGGAGGGTTCAAAGGCTCCGGAGTCAATTTCGGAGTTTTCGTGTCTTTCATGTCTATAGAGAAGCCAATCAGGTTGCAGATTTCCTGTCGAAGATGAAGCTTGGACCGGGGGTGACTCACTTGAATATTAGTCAACTTCCGGTGGAATTAGTCAATATCGTTAATGCGGACTCTAGAGGTACAGTGAGAATGAGGAAAGGGTGGGGCTAATGAGATGATGTAGTTTGACTTCCTTGCTGTTTTTTTTTTTTTTTTTTTTGATTTCTTATTTCTTTGTACTCGTTTCGGGCTTCTCCCGCTTATCAAAATCAAAAAAAAAATGTGAAAATGACTAAAGAGTGGCTGCATGGAGCTTCTAAATACATCAAGATTATGATTTTTCTCAAACGTATGATAATTACACTATAAATTTGAAATTAGAATTTCACCGTGCCGGAGGCACGGGCTATGTCTAGTTATAATAACAAAAGTAAATATTAAAACAACACAAGTTAATTAAAACTGGAAAAGTAAACCAAAACGTAAACATATATAATATTAAAATACAAAACAAGCCCAAGTTCTTGGGAACATGCTCTGTTATGTTGGTGTTTGATCGAATAGTCTCTTTGTGGTTGATGATGAATAGAACTACTAAACTACCTTATTCCTTCAAGGATTTTAGCAGCGCTGAAATCCAGACCACCACGCATATGCTCAACTTTGGGAACATGCTCTGTTATGTTGGTGTTTGATCGAATAGACTCTACAACGCAATCTTAAAAAAAAAACAAATTCTCAAGCTAAACATGTGTTTACCTGTGTGTATGTGTGCATGGGGAGAGAGTATGAATCAAGCAGGTATCACTTCTTCAAACCTTAAAAATTTTACCTACATTTGAGGTAGTAGAACTGCCTTTTGATATGTTTCCCAAACCAATGTCGTTTTTCACTGGAGATGTATCCGGCTCTTTAGCTAAGTTCTTTGACGAGTTTCCATCTTGTCCTAATTGACCTTTATCTTCGTAGTAATAACTGATTGATAGTCATCCCTACTAATGTCTCTTGTTCCATATACTGAATTAATAACACCACAATAGTCTAATGGACGGCTATATGCTAGTTCTCGAACTCTATCACTGCTAAAGCTACCATTGTTATCTTCATGTATTTTACTGTAATTAACATATGGTGATTTCGAATGAGTTGAATAACCTTACAATCATGACTGCATTTCATCTTTCTTCACTAGTGTTGATGTCGAAAAATGGCCTTCCATTATATCAGCATGAAACAGGGACTTAATGCATGACAACATCCGTTGTGATCGAATATTCTGGTAAGTTGAATGTGATTCCTCCTTCCTGCTCTTGCTCTTCGCTCTAACTCTGGTTCCAGCACGCTCATGTTCCTTACTCCTGCTCCTCGATTCCTGGGAGAAAATCTGCAAAGGATTTGAAAATCGCTTCGACGCTCAAGACAGTCAAGTTGTTCTTTGCAGTAAAAAAGTGAATATTGATTGATCCTTTTGGGGGCGAGTTATGGGAACTCTGTGTGAGTGGGGATCTTTCTGGTCGAGAGATCGTGGGAAAGCTTGTCTTCTGTAGGAAACGATGGGGGCCCTTTTATAGGCTGAGGTAGACCGACTATGATTAGACGGTCTAGATTAGGCGGTTGTGATCCACCGTTTAGAGAAGTTTCTCATTGTTCGTTGTTAGGGTTTCCCTTGTAGTTATCTCGTATCTAGAATAAATAGAAGTTCCTAAGTTCAAGGATCCTTTGTAGATATCCTGTCGAGGTCTTTTGGCAGATGTTTCCTCCTTTGGGACTCTAGAAGTCCAAGCTTGCTTAAACACTTACGATTTGTAGCCTACTGAGATCTTTAAGGAGATTCCAGGATTGTGTTGGTAAGCTGTTGGCGCGCTTCTACCTCCCCAGTTTAGGGTGTGAGGCATCGGCTTAACTTACGGACCCCCCTCATTCCTTTGGAGGCCCCAGAGTTGATCTATTTGTGCTAGGGGCGAAACAGGTATGATACCTCTAGTTGACCTCCTGTTGGGATTTACTCCCATCTACTAATGTTTATAGAGGATAAAGACATCATATGTCTAACATTAGTATCCCCATGATCACATGCATAAGCCAATAATGCTAAGTAAATAAAACTAGTTCGATGATTACCTTAATCGCTAGTTTTTCCCTCGAACCTTTCCAATCGCTTTTGAGAAGACCAAGAGCTTCAAACGTAGCTCCTCTACTAGGGATACGAGCAATCAACTTGATCTCCCACCTTGTTCTTAGCTAGAACTCCAATGGTGGTTGGATGAAGAACTCCTTCTTCTTTGACTAGATAGATAGTTGAGAATTAGCTCACTTTCTCCTCTCTACTTGATGTGGTAGAGTAAGAAAGCTATATGAGAAATTTCACACCTTATTCTCTGCCCTAAGAGTCTTTATATAGAACCCTAATAAGAATCCACCTCCAATTAGGTTTCCTAAAAGACCCTTTTAGAATAAGATTTAAGGAATTGCCGAAAATAGCAACTAGTTGATATTTTCTCAATTCCTTGAGGAGGTGACGTCCAAACTCAACCAAAATTGGCAGATCTTATGTTCCTAACATGAAGAACCGACCCTCCAAATATCAGCCTAATCCGAGCCCTAAAAGTGCTCCAATCGGTTTAGGCTCAAAACCCCGTTTTTGGGCCTTTTGTACTATCTTTGCCTAATTTCTCTTTAGGCTTATGTGATATGTTTATGGGACACTCCCATGGTTATATCTCACTCCCACTAGTCATATCCTTTGATCAAATTGACACTCTTATTTGTAACCCGTTGTAGGATCCGATCGAAGTTGGCCGCGAATTACTTCGTAATTCGACGATCATAGTTGGTTTCTAGCTTAAACTCTACAACCCCTAAATCAACCGGACTTGATGATCTTCTTCATCAATTATCCTAGCCGAAAAGTTACTCGCATTGCAATCTTGGTCGAAGGACATCTCCTTCAAACTCCCACGTGGACTTAGAACAAATGCAATGCTCGATTCCTGTGTCAATTTTGTATCTCATCTGATACGTCACATCATTCAGACTTTCTTGATATCCGAGCACAACTGTGAAGAAAAACGATTAACATTTAATCAGTTTGAGCGTGGCCACGCATTTTTCAGTTGTTGCTCATCAAGTGGCCTTGAGACACTTTGTACCTAATGTGATTAGGTTGACACAATCCATTCTTGTACTCCTACTTAACTTCATGTCTATCCTGTCCTTCCCAGTATCCGACTTTATAACCTCCTTTTACGGCACGGCGTTTAACGGAACCAAAGTCGGATATTCCTTACATAAGATGAGTGGAGCACTCATGTTTTGAGGAATCTCTCCAATTTTGTCTTATGAGAAGAATTTGACGTTCATCACGAGTGATGTACTTTTCATTTGAGGGTTATCCAGTGTATAAACCTTTTACACACCCACGTGGTCGAATAGAATACATTATTCCTATAGCCCATAAAACTGCGTTATCCCATCGATCTTACGTGCTAGTCTTCCTTAGTCGTTGTTGTCCATGTAATGACCTGGACCAGGGAGATGATAATAAATATTCCAAGTTCACTTAATAGGGTTTTATTCATCAGATCACGTATCTAACAAACCTATTCGGAATGTTTTATTATCCGTGGACTGTCGTTTAAATACTAAACCAAATTTAGACGATGGTGAAATAACTAACTTATGTCCGATAACGAGAGTTTGTAAATTCGAGCCTCTTCCGTAAAACTCCTTTTACCCACTCAATTTTACTTGTCAAGGTTTATTCAAAAATATACCTTATGCCTTAGACTTGTGTATGACTCTCATACTTTGTCTTAGGTGACAGTTTAGTTTGACTACAGATGTCGTCCGTTTTAAACTTTGCTATTTATCAATTAATTTGAAGGTTGGTTCCTTCAACTTTGATAATTGCTAGTAACTCTTTACTAGTAATAGGGCTTTAATTCTTTAGTAGAATTTGCAATATTTCCCGGCTTGAAATACTTTCAGCCTACTTTCCTTCCATGTTTGGAAATTTGGTATGATGGTTTGTTCAACTTTTGTACTACTTGATCCTTTCAGCCTTTCTAAGATGCTTTAAGTAGTGTTTTCGATTCTCCAATCCAAATTTTGATGTCGACATCAGTGTTCTAGATGTCTAAATGCTAATCATGTCATACATGACCGACTTTATGTTTTGGACATAAATGTCTCTCTCATGCATGCTTGCTCATCAGTGTCTTCTAGATTCCGAGTCTTGCAGCGCTCTCTGTCATGAGTTTTTTGGTCGAAATTCTCATAGACTTTTCCGAGTCATGGACCTTTCGTATTTGGACTTCAAGAATCTTTGGCGTACCAAGGATTTTTAATCTTATCATCTAATCGATTTATGCTTATAGATCTTCGATGCCCAAAATGACATTTTATCCTTTTGTGTGCGGTCCATTATTGAGTCAGTTCGTTAACTGTTTTACAACACCTTTATGTCGTACTCAATCTTTTGTATGATCTCTACATACGGACCTGGAAAGCTTGTTACTCCCACTTACCTTGTTGAAACTCGTGATTCAAGAATTTCTTCATTCCTCATGAATCAAACTACTTTGATTACCTCTATGAATCGAAGATTCCAACTCTTGCATGCTTTAATCCATTGATGGATTCTTGAAGCATGCTTATGGACACAACTGGACTAGAAGAATCTCATTCATCTTGTCTAGTTTCGGGAAACACGAATGTTTCCATCCTTCTCAGTTTTCTACTATGGAAAACTAATTTAGGTCTTCCATTGACTTAAATTATCAAGCTACATGTCTTGATGAGATTTAGATCCCATATTGTTTTCCCTTGATGTCAAAACTAGAGTCAGTTTCCGTCTCTGTGCAGGTCTTTTATCTCTTCAGAAAGAATTTAATCTTCTGATCTTTAAGATTATTTTTGAGCCTAAGGGCTTTTGAACAACAATTTGGAATATTCTCAACTACTTGAGATTTTTCCTTTTTGAGACCCTTTCAACTACTTGAGAGTTCTCATGCGAATCAGATTCGCTTTTGTGCGGTAGGTTTTAAGATCCCATCTTTACCTCTTCCTTTTTTAAGGAACCGCGGTTATCCGTCTTTAACTCTTGGTCGAACTTAATCGGCCTGTACAATTTGCATGATTGTTCCTCATGACTTTTCTCATGGTCGAATTAAATCGACTTGTACTTTTCTCCCACTTGTTCTTGTAATAATTGGTGTTTTTCTCCGAAAACACTGGTTATGCTAATTACTATAAGAATACTATCATGAGCAACAAACACTTTGTTCTCTTGATCGTTTGTGGAAAAAGCTCAAATTTCTTCTAAATAAATTGCGTCAGACTTTCAGCTAATTTTTTTGTCCTTGTAAAACACTTTTACTCAGGCTTAGCTTTAGACGGAGTAGGTTAAGTGTGAAAATAATCGTTGTCTAAAAGAAGACTTTGATCCCTTTCAGCATCCCTCTTGGATCTTTATTTCTTTTAGTCAAGTATGTAATTCCCTTAAGCTCCCACTGAGCCACTTATCTGGTATTAAATACCTGATGAAGGAATTTTACGATACTTATTTTTAACTTTGTTAACAAGGATATTGGAACCAGAATTCATAATTCCATTCCTTTTGTCCTCCAGGTGCTAAGGGTAGTTTCCTCTTAAAGGGCCTAGCCAATTTTTGGAAACATTCACAGTAATGAGTAATACTCTTGATCATGTACTCGACAACTGCTTGCCTTTTCTTTGATCAAATATATTTCTCACTTAAATGGCCTAGCCAATTTTTGGAAACATTCACAGTAATGAATTTCCATCATTATTGGCTTATGCATGTGATCTCGGGGATACTAATGTTAGACATATGATGTCTTTATCCGCTATAAACATTAGTAAATGGGTGTAAATCCCAACAGTGGCTTCAGAGCCTCTTGAACTTAGCTAATTTTGTCCAAGTTCCAGACCAATCTATGCTTGTTTAGATAGATAGTAGTGTTTAAAAGGGTTTTAAACATAAAAATTTGAAGAGTTAATTCCTATATGGCCCCCTACTTTGTGACCAGCTTCCTTTATGACTTCCTTTTTTTTCGTAAATTCAAATATGGCCCCCTTTTCTTAACACCGTTAGTCAATTTTTATGGTTAATCTTTTTGTTTCCATATTTACCCTTCTTATAAGAATGATTTCAAAATTCAAAATTGACCCCCTTTTAAATTTGGGTCAATTTCCAAAAACTTATAGCTACTTTAGACAAAACTAGGGGGCCAAAATAGAATACATATAAAAAATTTTAAAAACACCTCATCTCTCCCTCTCTCTCCTCCACATCATGTATCTCGCCACCTCATCATCTTCTCCGATGAAGGTCGTCAGCCGGCAAATTTTTCCGGCGACCTTCAAATTTTTTTTTTTTTTATCTTTCTCTAACTAATCTCTCTTTCTCACTCCCATCTCTCTCTCTCTCTCATTTCTCTCTCTCTCTCTCTCTCCCATCTCTCTCTCACATTTCTCTCTCTCATCTCACTATAATTCCGGCGAAGGGGAGGAGCCCCTTCGCCGGAATAACCAGACCTTGAAGGTCTGGTTTCAAGGTGAAACCAGACCGAGTCTGGTCATTAACCAGACCTTCAAGGTCTGGTTATTCCAGCGAAGGGGCTCCTCCCCTTCGCCAGAATTATAGAGAGATGAGAGAGAGAAATGAGAGAGAGAGATGGGAGAGAGAGAGAGAGAGAGAAATGAGAGAGAGAGAGATGGGAGAGAGAGAGAGAGAGATATGGGAGAGAGAGAGAGAGAAATGAGAGAGAGAGAGAGAGATGGGAGTGAGAGAGAGAGATTAGTTAGAGAAAGATTTAAAAAAAATATATATATTTGAAGGTCGTCGGAAAATTTGGCCGGTCGGCGACCTTCATCGGAGAAGATGATGAGGTGGCGAGCACATGATGTGGAGGAGAGAGGCGATGAGATGGAGGAAAGAGAGGGAGAGATGAGGTGTTTTTAAAAAAAAATTTATATGTATTCTATTTTGGCCCCCTAGTTTTTTCTAAAGTAGCTATAAGTTGTTGGAAATTGACCTAAATTTAAAAGGGGGTCAATTTTGAATTTTGCAATCATTCTTATAAGAAGGGTAAATATGAAAACAAAAAGATTAACCATAAAAATTGACTAACGGTGTTAAGAAAAGGGGGTCATATTTGAATTTACGAAAAAAAAGGGGGTCATAAAGGAAGCTGGTCACAAAGTAGGGGGCCATATAGGAATTAACTCTTCAAATTTTTATGTTTAAAACCCTTTTAAACACTACTATCTATCTAAACAAGCATAGATTGGTCCGGAACTTGGACAAAATTAGCTAAGTTCAAGAGGCTCTGAAGCCACTGTTGGGATTTACACCCATTTACTAATGTTTATAGCGGATAAAGACATCATATGTCTAACATTAGTATCCCCGAGATCACATGCATAAGCCAATAATGATGGAAATTCATTACTCATGCATATAAATTAACAAAAACACAAATAATGAAGGTAACCCAAGATCTCTATTTGATGAATTAAAGAGATGTAAAAGGTTGTAGGTACTTACCCGAATCCATAGCTTGAAGATACAGTAGATTTTAGTGTTACCCCTAAGATTTGGAAAAAATCTTCTTGACCTTGAGAATGGACGTTGTTTCTGATTTCTCAAAAATGGGAGTTGGGAAAATCACGTCTCTATTTCTGGTTTATGGATTTGCCCTGAATAATATGGGAACTGCCTAAGTGGTTACTAGCAGTTACCCAAGTAATTATTAAAGAGCCCATTATTCTTTGATAATTACTTTTGAGGGCTCTACACATGACATATTGTTAATATGCTCCCCACACTTCAAACTGATATTTTATGGTCCATAATGTATAAATCGATTAGATCACCTTTTGGGACCCTTAAGTGAAATAACATGTATTATGTAATTAATACATATATTAGTCCACATAAGTTATTAGTATTAAAAAATACTAACAATCTCCCACTTGGACTTTATATGTTTCCTGAGTTACATAATACAAGAACCTTAGTGTGCACAAAAATTGTTATTTCACGACTTCAAATATCACGTACAATCTGGTTCATTAATCACATTATCAAGGGATCAAAACGGCGTTCGTCGCATTTGTTCATGACTAAACCTTTAATGGTCACATTACTAACGTAATTAACAACATAGATCAGGTATGGATGTGTAGCATGGAAATTGCATGCAATTGTGATCTAAAACATGTTTATTTCCAACTAACCCAGTGACTCCACAGAGTCCAACTTTCTCCCAATGGTGTCCTCAATAGAAAGTTGATATCCTTATGTTCAGAGCACCAAAAATAATACATAATTTCAGAAACTACGTAAGGTCAATACAAGAAACCAAACATTTCCAGTGAGCACAACCAAATGGATCCAAAAATAAGACAACAAACTCCCACTAATCAATGGGATCCTAGAATCCCTATATAAACCACATACTCATGTAAAACTTTAGGGGGTATATCTTTAGTGAGTGGTTCACCATATTGGAGTTTGTGTGAATGTGCTCAATGGATACCAAAAGACTCTGAACGTTATCTTTTACCGCAAGGTACTGAATAGCAATATATTTGGACTTTGAAAAGCTTCCGTTGTTATTTATGTACAACATAGCTTAATTGTCACTTTAGATCCTTATTGGTCGTTTTACGTATCCGACCACTTTCTAACTTAAAGACAAAAATTTCAAAGCCAAATTACATGATTGATGCTTGAAAGCATGCTAAGAACTCTGCTTTCATGGTCGAGAAGGTCATAAGGGATTGTTTTACACTTTTCAATAATTAACCCTTCTAACCACCACAAAAATGTAACCTGATCTGGATTTCTTATGATAAAGATATCCAGCAAATCCGCATCGGAGCAACCCATGATCTCTCTATGATCGGTTATCCTCAAAAGTGAGCATGTAATCTTTCGCTCTTTTGCAGTTATCTCATAACCTGTTGGATGACCTTTCAACGGTCTAGGTTTGGGTTACTTGGATATCTACCTAACATTCCTTCAACAAGTGCCAAATCCGGACATGTACAAACTTGTGCATGCATGAGACTTCCAACCACATACGAGTTTGGGATATTCTCAATTTCCTTCTCAAGATCGAACTTCACAAGTTGGAGCAAACTAAACTTATCGCCTATATCCACTGACGCATCTCCTAGTGAACATTTCTCCATGCCATAGCGACAGAGAAACTTACCGACGTAGGCCTTTTGGGAACGACTAAGAGTGTCATAAGAACAATCTTCGTCAATCTGGATACCCAAAATATAAGAAGCATTTTCAAGGTCTTTCATTATAAATTAGCTCGAGAGAAAATCCTTAGTCTAATGCAACAACCTTACATCACTGCTTGCTAGTAGAATCGCACCTACTAACAGTTCTAGGATCATAATTCGCTTCCACTGATCTTGAGATATATGCATTGATCGATGATATTTTCTTCATCGAACCGAAAGAGATATGACCTCATCAAAATTTCGGTACAATTTATTTGGCTTAGAGAATAATTCGTAAAGTCAGGCGAGAATACCTCTTCGAAGTTTCTTCCTCCCTTATGAGTAAAGTCATTGGCGACTAGACGTGTTTTATATCTTTCGATGTTACCTTTTGAATCCTTTTTGGTTTCGTAAATTCATTTACAACCAACTGATCTCACCCTACAGGTAACTCGACAAGATCCTAATGTTAATGTCGTCCAAAGACTTCAACTCTCCTTTCATGACCTCAATCCAGTCATCAAATTTTGAGCTCATTCTGACTTCACTAAGAGAAGTTAAATACTTCGAACCTTAAGTCATAATTGTGCTCATTAAGATAGACAACAAGGTCATAGTGGATCTCCTAAGTGGTCCCTTAATTCAAGGTCGTTAATGTCAACCATAATCTCTCTAGTTATTCCTCTTGTTTCTTTTAGAGGTTCTTCATTAACTAGTATGAGAAAAGGTTGTTCACCAAATGTGGGATTAACCAACATGGTTGTATCTGATTAAATACTTTAATTCACAGGCTGAGCAATAATTGTAACCAAAAAATTTGGTTATTGTCAGTCGTGACTCTAGGACGAATATATATATATCCCTCTTCAAACACAATCTCTTTATTTTGATTACTCCCACTGTAATTAACATCCTCGACGAACTTGAGTTCTTTGATTGAAAAGAAAGACTGTTTGAGCTATTAAACTGCCTCCAGTAAAGGTATTCTTAATGCGATAAGTCATTATTGAAGTAGACAAGATAATGTTTGTCATTCCACGATACGTAAGGGAATGAACCCCAAATATCTTTGACTGACTCCACATTCGCCTTTATAGTGTTTGATTATATACCTTTAATCAATTTAAGTACCAGAATCCACAATATTAGAATTTAGAAAAGTATCGAATGATATATTTCTAGTGAGCAATTAAAACCAAATTTGTCCAAAAGGAAATAGAAATTAGTTCTGTCTAAATGACGAGACATGAAAAGTTTCTACGAAATTCAAATAGCATTCAGTACATAATTGAACTACAAATTAAACAAACACTGATTGCTTCCACTGCAAGGTTGTTCTACAGCCCACAAAGATGTATCTTTCACCATCAATCGACTTTCAATAGTGGAGGCAAACCTTTCTTAGCACGCCAAGCGGCGTATTCATAACACATTTTCTTCACAATACTAGTCCTTTTGCAGAAGAAACAGGAATGTCTTGAATCCAAATTTCTTTTGCTTTTGGCTTGTGAAGTCATTGTGTTTGCTATACCTTTATCCTTCTTTCGCTTATTCAGCCTTTTTACTCCTGAAGTTGATGTTAGGTGAGCACTTTCTGTCTTTTTCTGGTTAATCCTATCTTCTGTCTGAACATAGTGTGCAATGAGCTCGTTCAGGCTCCACTTCTCCTTTTAAGAATTATAGGAGATCTTAATTGTGTTATATTGAGTAGGAAAAGATATGAGGACCAAATGAACAAGTATGTCTTCATACAATACAAGTCTTAGTTCCCTGAGTTTGGTCAACAGGTTAGACATATCCATAATGTACTCCTGTATGTTCCCCTTACCGTTATACTTCATCGTGACAAGCTTAGATAATGCAGTGCTTGTCTCCACTTTCCCACTCGCTGAAAAGCGATCAGAGAGTTGCTTGAGGAACTCCTTAGCACTCGCCTTAGTCAGTCCACTACTTATCGAGTCTGGAATTGAGTTTTGCATGATAATTAGGCTCATCCGATCAGATCTCTCCCATATTTCCATAGCAACCTTCTGTTCAGTAGTACTTGAGCTGGACAGAGGCATTGGGCGATCCATCCTAAGAGCAATTTCAAGATCCATGCAACCAAGCACAATCATCACGTGCTTCTTCCATTTCTTAAAATTAGTGCCGTTAAGCACCGGAATGTTGTTTATGTTGGCAGATATAGATGATACTAATAACAAAAGACAATAAAACACAAGAGTTCAATATAATCATGCATAAGAAAAATAGCAATTGAACGAATATTGCAATTTGTGGGCCCATTTCAAGATATCAAGTAACATTACTACCTAGTCTTTGGACAGAGATAATAACTTACTAGTGATACTCTCTGATATTGATACAAGATCTGTCAAGTGATGTGCCTTTTTTGGACCGACACAATACTCGCATGACACCAAAATATATCACATATCCTAGTCACAAGGCAATTTGAGGCTTCCCTTAGACCTGTCAAAGTAACCTTCCTTTGGGCCGATCAATTCACATGGACTAAGACATGTTTATCTACACCAACTATGGTATTTTACCCGACAGAGGTCACTTTGGCGACATGTCAGTTCAATCCCATAATTAATGCAATAACCATCTAAGTTCTTGACAAAATTATAATCATAATATTTTGTCCAAGATTAATCAATAGCCTAACCTTATATTTAATGATTATTGACATATAATCACTTAATCATGTTTCTAATTAAGATGAAACAAATATCAACATAGATATTATATCCACTAAAGATTGATAATCCAAATGACACATATGCATGAAATCATCGTCAAATTACCATAATTAACGATAAACCAAAAATCATATGTGCATTATGTAATATTAGAAACATGTGGTGGTGCCTTCAAACACCCAATCAAGGCACTCAACAATAACTCACAATTCATGCATTACAAATAAAATAAGTGCATTGATGTGAGATAGACAAAGTACTCGAAAATGAGCAATTATATGTCTATAGGTGCCCAAATATGATGCCACATGCATCCAAATTTAATGTTATGAGCACCCACACTAACTGCTAAAGGTGCCCTAAATAGGCGCCCGTCAAAGCTATAGGCACCCTACACATGCTATAGGCCCCTTGCCAAATGCTATAGGCACCCAAAAATTATAGGCACCCAACCAAATACTATAGACACACCGTCAACTAGTTCCTCTAGGCACCCTTGGTAATTTCTATGGGCCCACACTAAAAACTATTTTATTTATTGTCCGTTATTAATGTCAGGGTCAACAATAAAATATTGTTTGATAACGTGTTCCTCGAGTATCTAAAACAATTGTAATGGTATCTAAATATTCTCTAAACTATTTTGATTTAGTAAAAAAATCGTGTCAGAATGAATTAATTGATACCCAACTATCTCTCTAAACAATCGAATAAGAGAGATTATGGAAGGGTGAAATTAAAACTTAATCAATATTTCTCTGGTCTAAAATCAATATTTCTCTGACCCAAAATAGTTGAACCCAAAATAGTTGACAGAATCTTAAAAAAACAAAATTATACTAACCATTATTTTCTCTGTAAAGAACCTAATCAGAGAAATAATATTAACTAATTAATATTCAACAATGATGGGAGAGGGAAATAAGGAAATATTAACTACTTATATTTTATCTCTCTCAACAGAAACCTAAGAAGATAATCCAACAGAAACCTAGTAAGATTTACAAACAGTTACAAAAATGAAAGGTAGTTACTGGCAATCTTTTCAAAATCAGATCTCCCAAATAACAACTACCCAAAATTAAGGGAGATTTAAACCGACCAAAATCTCCTGATATTTATGTTAAATAAAAATTCAACACAAAACTGATGAATGAAATTACTTTAAACATCTCATGAATCCAAACAAACAGAGGCTCTGATACCACTTGATGGAAATTCATTACTCATGCATATAAATTAACAAAAACACATATAATGAAGGTAATCCAAGATCTCTATTTGATGAACTAAAAAGATGTAAAAGGTTGTAGGTACTTACCCGAATCCATAGCTTGAAGATACTTGAAGATACAGTAGATTTTAGTGTTACCCCTAAGATTTGGACAAAATCTTCTAAACCTTGAAAATGGACGTTGTTTCTGATTTCTCAAAAATGGGAGTTGGGAAAATCACGTCTTTATTTCTGGTTTAGGGATTTGCCCTGAATAATGTGGGAACTGCCTATGTGGTTACTAGCAGTTCCCTAATTAATTATTAAAGAGCCCATTATTCTTTGATAATTACTTTTGAGGGCTCTACACATGACATATTGTTAATATGTTCCCCACACTTCAAACTGATATTTATGGTTCATAATGTATAAATCGATTAGATCACCTTTTGGGATCCTTAAGTGAAATAACATGTATTATGTAATTAATACATATATTAGTCCACATAAGTTATTAGTATTAGAAAATACTAACAAATAATGCTAAGTAAATAAAACTAGTACGACGATTACCTTAATCGCTAATTTTTCTCTCGAACTTGTCCAATCGCTTTTGAGAAGACCAAGAGCTTCAAACGTAGCTCCTCTACTTGGGGCACGAGCAATCAACTTGATCTCCCACCTTGTTGTTAGCTAGAACTCCAATGGTGGTTGGATGAAGAATTCCTTCTTCTTTGACTAGATAGATGGTTGGGAATTAGCTCACTTTCTCCTCTCTACTTGATGTGATAGAGTAAGAAAGTTATATGAGAAATTCCACACCTTATTCTCTGCCCTACGAGTCTTTATATAGAACCCTAATAAGAATCCACCTCCAATTAGGTTTCCTAAAAGACCCTTTAGAATAAGATTTAAGGAAATTGCCGAAAATAGCAACTAGTTGATATTTTCTCAATTCCTTGAGGAGGTGACTTCCAAACCCATTCAAAATTTTCATAATTTATTTTCCTAACATGAGGAACGTACCCTCCAAAAATCAGCCAAATCCGAGCCCTAAAAGTGCTCCAATCGGTTTAGGCTCAAAACGTTGTTTTTTGGCCTTTTGTACTATCTTTGCCTAATTTCTCTTTAGGCCTATGTGATATGTTTATGGGACACTCCCATGATAATATCTCACTCTCACTAGTCATATCCTTTGATCAAATTGACACTCTTATGTGTAACCCGTTGTAGGATCTGATCGAAGTTAGCCGCGAATTACTTCGTAATTCGACGATCGTAGTTGGTTTCTAACTTAAACTCTACGACCCCTAAATTAACCGTACTTGATGACCTTCTTCATCAATTGTCCTAGCCGACAAATTTCTCTCATTACAATCTTGGTCGAAGGACATCTCCTTCACCTCCCAGTTAGGGGTGTAGGTAGCGGAGTACTGAGGGTTTAGCCGTTCTGTTGCCTTAAGCCGAGTTCACCCGTTGAATTTCATGTCCATTCTTGACTCTTTGACGTTAGTCAACATCTGGACAATATATGCATCATCAACTAGTACTTCAAATTTCTGAAACTGTTATTCAAATGGGTTGCGAGATAAATTATCTAAAGCAAAAAAACTAAATCTTTTAGAGGCAAGAAGGATTGAGATTTGATTGTTTAGTAGAGGTTTCAATATGTTATTAGATCATTTGTTGTAAGATAGGCTGTCGTTTTGAATAGATATAATTTGTAAAGAAATGTTACTTTTAGTATGTTTAATTACAACAAACACTGAATGTTTTATTTAAATATAGTAGGTATAACCCGTGAACGCTTCTTACAATATTTTACGCGTTCGGACCTTTAAAATATTTGATATGCGCTTGAACGTCTTAAACAAAAAACAGAATGAGCATTAATTTAATTATATACTATTAAAGTTAAATACACAAACTTGTTTGGGGTTATTTCTTCTTTTACAATGTTAATTTGTTAGAAACATTCAACCATTCATAAGTGAAGGAAGAAGCTGGCGGACTATATTCCTGTATTATCTATCTCTTGTTTTTTACAGTGACATTTTATTAAAAGGTGAAGTATGGAGAGCATTTTTAAGAGTAATGTAGAAGATTTTAAATAAGGGACGGGCTACTTCTAAGAAAACCCAATGTTGATCTCACTCAACAATCCAGATTAAAAGACGATTTGTTGGTTTTAGAGAAGGGACTAAACCAAAATAAATAAAAGTTTTTCAAGGAGAATCTAAAATTAAAATTTGGCCCCTGGACAATACCTTTATTAAAAAAGGGTGTTTGTCCCATTCAACCTTTTTTTTCTGTTTTATTATATAGATTTTGGACTTTTTACCCACTAAATTCACGTGAATCCAAGTAATTCTTCATCTTGTCAAAATCATGCACCAAGTTCTTCTTTTGTTTCTCTTATCAATTTTACCCATCAATACTCAGATTCTTCTTCGATGCTAATGTCAATAGATACTTCGAATCTTTATCATCCCATAAAAACTGTCGAACTCTTTATTTGAAAAATTGTCCGTCAAATGAATCTGAGCGGCTTACATTATTCAAAGGAAGTGCGTCTCTATACGCTCCGCTCAAGAGAGGGGCACCTTCACAAGTTGTGTCGACATAAATACATCAATATCAAAATCTAGTAGCTCATGAAATTTTGAGAAACTCAGACCATTACAAATGAAGGTAATCCAAACATGTGTTATCTCTTTATGACGTGAGATCAAACCACTTATATTCCTTTCTATTCTTGAATACGTATTGACATTAATAAGTGGGTGTGATGTCAGGCAAGTACTAACGGGTTGGGTGCGAACGGAATATCGGATAATATTTCAAAACCCAACTCGACCCATTTATTTTATCAGACCGGTCGGTTGGTGCTACTTTCAGGTTTCGGGAGTCTATGACCTCTAACTGGCTCAGCTGTCAATGACCTCTAACGAATTTAATTGGGTATTCATCACAGATTTCAGATTCCCACATTTTTTTCCCCAACCTCATTTCCAAGGCCTTCAATTATTAGCAACAAAAAAATGTTTTTGAGTATATATGATGGCCTTGAATCATGCATTATCTCCAGCCTTGTTAGCTATGATAAAACACATTTTAAAGAAAAAAAATGCTTCCTGATATTATGAGATTCCTTGCCTTACCTCCCAGCAATATGAGGAGATTCTTTATATACTTGAATGAAATCCAAGGTGTAAAGAAGAGACAGGACTTAATGTTCCTCTTCAATCCAACATAGTAAGCTGGTTTCTATGTTAATCTAAAGTCTACCTACTCACTTTTTATTCACCTTATTAGTGATCAAGTACAATTAGTACATCTATTATCACCCTAGCTTCATTCAACTCAAAACCCTAAATATATATATGATTAAGAACAAGTATTGAACAAAATAGTGCTGTTTTTGTCTGGTCTAAGACAAGAAAATCTTGAATGTCTCTGTCCTTTTTGATAGGGGATAACTACTTTTGACAGCTTCATTCTTGGTTAGGTTTGTTTGTCTCTTGTTGTTTGTTTGGTTCAAATCCCAGAATCTGTGATTTTGATTAGAGTGATAAACCTAACTCTTATTAACCTCAATAAGTACCCATCCTTTAGGGTGACAAGACAAAATCAATACTTTCATGACTAGCTATTTTATGAGCTCTTCCTAATTAACCTAATTTCAGACCATTCATGATAGAATAGAAATAATATGTAAGGACTTTAAAAAAAAAAAAAAAAAAAATAATATGTAAGGACATTAAGTTTAAAATTCTTTATTCAAATTCTCCCTGAAATTTTACTCATATACGAGAAATTAACATACAAATTTTAAGACTTTAACAAGGCTAATTGTTTTCTAATAATAATAAATAAGATCCAATTAACTCTTGCTAGTAACAAAAGAGCACCCGAGGCGATGAAAGACACTCCCATCATATCATATTATCATGCATGGTCGGAGGATCTAGAGTTCGCAGGCCAACTCAAAATCAACCTAGCTAGCTACCCTATACCAACCCGAGAAGGGAACAAGCCTAATATTTGGTTCTTGAGTGTTCTACTTTGGAAGAGTAACTTCAACGATTAATTCTTGAATACAATTTTACCTTCTTCCAAAAAAAATTTTGAACGAACTTCTCAGGTATTAATTTTTGTTTTGTGGAACTGCGGTAACATTTAGCTACCTGTTTATGTTTGTTTAGAGTCAATAAATATAAGACTTTTTTCTATCAACGTCAACCAAGATTAAAAAGAGAAAACATTTTTCTATTTACCGTGTAAAAGTAACTTGCACAATATTTTTTTTCCATCTCTCAAATAAAAATGACAAAATTCTCACTTCTACATAATTACACACTAAGTAAAAACCTCAAAACAAAATTAAACTAAAAACAAAGAAAAGAAAAAGTAAAAAACAAATATTGCATGTGTATATATATATATATTCCTTTCTTTCTTTCTTTCTTTTTATCTCTTTGAAATTGATCTTTCTTCCACTGAAAGACTTGCAGATTTCTTAATAAACTCTAAACAATCCGCTATTGCTTCCGAATAAAATGAATTTGATCGACAATATGATTTTTTTATCATACTACAATCTCTCCGGCTAGTCTCTGTTTGTCGTCTTCGACTCTCACTCGACTGAGCTTTCCCACTTTGAGTACTACTTTTGCTGCTAGTAGTAGTACTACTACTACCACTAAACGTGATACCTTTCTTTACAGACTCAATAGCTTGTCCACATGAAGATTTAATTAAGTTCCATCTACTCAAAAACTTGATTAAGAATATGAACTTAACCCTTAATTTGTTAACTGTAAACCTTCTTTGATTTAATCGAAAACCTTTCGTTCGGTTTGACCGCCGGTAAACAACGTTCTCGCTGGACTGATACATTTACTTAATTGTGTATGTTGATGGGTAATGTGGTTTACTTGTGATGAGAAAGGGAAGAAGAAGACTGTATTTATAAGTGTATTAGTTAATATGATTAATGTTGAGGTAGTGTTTAATTTAAATTAATAGAAGTTGGGTGGAAAATGAGTTTACCTTTAAACAGTTTCATTAATTTATATGTAGTGAAAAGAGTAAAGTCTAAAGTAGGGATTTATTATTTATAAATGAATAATGAAGTATGTAATAATATAATATTCAATTAGCCAATTGTATAATGTGTTCTAAACAAAACAAATGCTTGTCCAATAGATTACACTAGAACCCTCTTCTGGAAAGTCAAAAAAAATCCCACATTGGTTGTGGAAGGAACATGGAGTGAGTTTATGAGTGTGAGAAAAAAATCTAATCTTTTTAACTAGTTTTTGAGATGACAGAAGC
Source organism: Eschscholzia californica (assembly GCF_041429995.1). Classification (NCBI taxonomy): domain Eukaryota; kingdom Viridiplantae; phylum Streptophyta; class Magnoliopsida; order Ranunculales; family Papaveraceae; genus Eschscholzia; species Eschscholzia californica. The sequence continues at coordinate 31,306,874 of NW_028238198.1, forward strand.
CAAAATCTCCCAACACTGATATTAGAGTTCTAATTATGACAATTATTTTGACATTGATTAATGAAAACCAATTATACGTAAAAGTTGTCAAAATTTTAAGTTTTGTGTAAGTAGTTTTAAAATAATTTAGAAATGGGAAACTAAAGCCAATTATACCATTAGTCTACAAGATTAAGTTGACTAATAGTATTTTGTTCTTTCTAGAGTTCTACCCATGTAGGTAATTTACCTTTTTCGTATAGAAAAAGGTAAGATAGATATTAGGGTATCTCCCTTATGTCCCATTAAAGTAAGGTCAGGTCCCATAAAGTATGGCTTTACAACATAACAAATCATGAACATATCTCTAAGTTAGGTTGTCCATCAAAACCCTAGCTATCATTCTCTTCATCTTGTATATTGTATTTGATGATATTGTCTAGAAGTAGGTGAAGTTAAAGGAACTACTAGTACTTGTCACACTGTCACACACGGTAGTTGTTTATACGTGTGGCTTACGATCGCTAATTAAAATTTATGTTCCGATTTTATACTCCCCTTCTGATTATTATTAACACAACATTGTTAAATATAAAAATGAAACGATAGTTTAATAGAGAAATGAAGCATTTTTTTATGTTCCCACGAGGGCACGAAAAGGATTCTTAATATTCCAATAAAGAATAATTGATCAGGTGAAGTTAGGTACGTCTAATTGGAATTGGAATAACTAGTATATTTGAGTTTGGAATTTAGACAAAAAATATATGAAGTACTTAAGAAAGATTAGGTATTTGGATCTACTATATTTAATTTTTCAGATGCAATCCCATATAAACAAACATATATTTGTTTAATCTATATTTTCTATGGTTATTTCGGTTGCTCGTGTCCTTCATGTGTCGATAATTTTCACTCGCTTTTACTTTTCCGTTGGCGTCGGTCAAGTGATCTAATTTTGTTAGTTTGAATGGGGGTGCCCCCATACCGGCCATATTGCTGAAAGTTAGTTTGTGGAATTGTTGTTGGGAGTGTTTATCTAACTACCAATACCAGAATCGCAGAACCCAATCTTGGTCCACTTGGGAAATTTTTTAGGCACTCTAGCTTTGTTCGGAATTGATTATAATCTGAGGACATTTCAATTTGATTCAGAGGGATAAAGATGAATAGATTGTGGTTTTAAAAGTTTTCTCTCGGCCAAATCAAAGATTTATACGAACTACATCTGCAATGGAATCTGAGGCTAGGGCAGCATTACTAGCCATAGAGTTGGCACAAGGCTTTCGACACCAAATAGTGGATATAGAAGGAGATGCTTCTACAATTTTTTGATGAAGGAACATTGCATTGAACCAACAAGAGTACTACAATCCAACCAACTAAAGTAAATGCAAAATAAAAGACGGTACATCATTCCATTCTTTTCTAACTACTTTCTTTCTTCCCCATTTCGCTATTGCATCGGCCGGAGCGTTGCCTTCCCTTGAGATATAGGTGAACATGATTCTGTCAAAATTGTTCATAAGTGATTTGATCTGCTGTATTATCTTTAAGGATTGCCATTGTAGCACAATACTATGTCCATTTATGTAATTTATCAGTGCTTGGTTATCACTTTCTATATGAGCATGGGTAATATTTAGGTGTAAAGCCCATTGCATTCCTGTTAATATGGCCAGTCCTTCACATTCTTCCGCATTTTGGCTGCGCACTGACGATGCTGCAGCTATAATGAATTTTGACTCCTCATCTCTGATAATACATCCAACTCCTGCTGGGTCTGTAGCTTTGGTAAACGAGGCGTCAACGTTAAGCTTTAAATATGGTGTCGATGGAGGTCTCCATTTTTGTTTCTCAGTAGATTTCCTGCATTTGTTAGTGATCACCATCTTAATCTTGAGTGGAGTGATAGATACGTTATTGATTCGATCTATAATTTGTCACGGATTCTGTTTGTTTGTGTTGAAACAGTTTTCATATCTAGCTTTCCAGATGAACCAAAGTATTTTGGTGTAATGATTAGTAGTATCCTCCTTGAGGGTTTTCCATTGTTTTATCCATTGATTAGTCGAGATAATCTGGTTAGTTCCCACACCATAGTTGAACCAAATTGCTTTAGCGAAAGTACAGTGAAGCATTACATGGTCTAAAGTTTCGTATTCATCACAGTTAATACATTGGAATTGGTCGCCAATGAATTTGCCAATTTTCGCTTTAACCGGTAGGCTATTAGTACAGCATTTCCATAGGAATAACTTCACCCTTGGGATAGTATTTAAATTCCAGATAAATCCCCAATCAATTTGTTCCTGCATAATATTCATGCTTTCCGTTCTTAAATAGTAATACATCGATTTTATCGAGAAATTACCTGATTTGGTTAATGTCCATCTTGGTATGTCCTCTTGATTGCTTTGAAGGTTGATGCTAAGGATCGCATTGCATATGTCATCATTAAAATATTGCTGCAACATCTGAAAATTCCAAGTATTATCAGTAATAAGTTGGGCCACCCATTTAATGTTAGCCCCCGAGTGGTTAGTAATGGGAGGGGGTGGTTGGGTATCCAATAATCACTCCAAATGTTTACTGTCGTTCCTGTATTAATATCCCAGAAGATAAGACCTGCCATAGTATTATAATGTTTGATAATAGATTTTCAAGGCCAAGAATGAGTGGTTTTTGGGGGAGTGGGTCTATGGGTATCAGGGAAGTATTTACTTTTGAGCACACGAACCCACACCGCATTAGGGTTATGAATAATACGCCAAATAATTTTATTAAGAAAGGCCTGATTATCAAGGTGAGGAAGACGTAACCCAAGCCCACCAAGCTTCTTAGGCTTACAAATAGCCGACCAGTTACTAGTATGGAAAGTTTTGGATTTTCCCCACCAGAAAGTCCTTTGAAGGGACTCAATGCTGTTGCTAATTCCTTTCGGGATCGCAAAACACTGCATTTGGTATCGGGGAACAGCCGCTGCGATAGTTGAAATTACCACCGAGCGACCAGCTTGCGAGAGGAGATTAGATTGCCATTTGGCTAGTTTGTTTTTGATTTGGTTAAGGAGAGGTAGAAAGATAGATTTTTTGTTTTTCCCAATGAATAGATTAGTGTCAAGATATTTGTCACCATTCGAGGATTGGTGAACCTTAAGTTCACGGATGATCATCCGTTTGAATTTCGGATGGGAGTTCTTGGAGAAGAAGATGTTGGACTTCGAATAATTAATCATTTGTCCCGAAGCATCACTGAATTCTTTCAGAATCATCTTGAGATTGTGAATGTTCTCAAGGGAGTTTTGGCCGAAAATAATACAGTCGTCAGCAAAGAGAAGATGATGAATAGTGAGGTTTGAATTGGCAATCGGAAAACCAGTGAAAGTGGACTGACTGTTACGACTGTCCAGGAGACGGCTGAGGTCTTCCATTGCGATAGCGAAGAGAAAAGGCGAAAGAGGGTCGCCTTGGCGAATACCCCTGGTAACATTAAAAATGTGCCCAGGACGCCCATTGATCAGAACAGCCATGGAACTGGAGTTAAGACAAGACTGGATAAGCCTGATCCAGCTAGGGGCGAAGCCCATCAGAAGCATGATTTGCTCTAGATAATGCCACTCAATGCGATCGAAAGCTTTGGACATATCCAGTTTGAGACCGAAGTAACTCTTCGCTCCTTTGATTTTCTTAAAAGAGTGAATAATCTCCTGGCTAATGATGATATTGTCCGTGATTTGCCTTCTCGGCACATAAGCTGCTTGGAAAGGGGATATGATCTCATCCAGCGTAGATTTGAGTCTGTTGGCCAGGATTTTAGTGAGGATTTTGTAGTTGGTGTTTAAAAGGCTGATCGGTCTGTAGTCCGCCGGAGTTTGGGGAGTTTTGGTTTTAGGGATTAAACATATGTGCGTATGGTTGGACATCATAGGGAGAGTAGCATCCCGAAAGAAGACTGAAACCATCTGAAGAAGATCTTCCTTAACTGTATCCCAGTTGGCTTGATAGAAAAGAGGAGGATAACCATCTGGCCCAGGAGCAGCTCCGGGTTTCAAGGAGAAAGTTGCTTTACGAATTTCCTCTAAAGTCGGAATGTCGGTAAGGGTGTTGTTTTGGATTTGGGATATCTAAGGGGTAAAGCAATCTGTCATATTATTTGACAAGTATGAACCAGCGGAAGTCGAAATGTTCTGGAGGTGAGAAGCGAAAACATTAGCAATTTGAGCTTCATCATGAGTCCAAGTGTTGTCAGCTAGCTTAATGGAATGGATTTGGTTTTTACGATTTCTCGTAGTGGCTTTCGCATGGAAATACTGAGTGTTGCGATCCCCTAAATTTATGTTAGCTATTCTCGACTTTTCTTTCCACAGGCTTTCCTGTTGAAGGAGCAGATTCTCAATTTGATTGGAGGTATCCTTGAACTGATCAGCGTTCTGGATGATTTGGAGTTTCTGAGTGAGGCTTTTAATGTTATTGTCAATGTGGCCAAAGACCTCTTTATTACACTGGGAGAGTTTGATTGCCAGAGAGTTAAGTTTGGATTGAATCTGGACCGGCAAGGCGTTCTAGTTAGTTTTAATGAATTGAGCATAGTCAGGATGGGACAGCCAAGTGCGAATGAATTTGAAAGGTTTGCGTCCCAATGTGGACTTGGGTCTAGTGGAAAGTAAGATGGGGTTGTGGTCCGAGCCTAAAGTAGGGAGATGAGTGAGCTTGGAGTGAGGGTAATTGGTAAGCCAGGTGTAGTTCACTAAAGCCCTATCAAGTCTCTCTCGGATTAGATTTCCGTTAAATTGTTTATTAGACCAGGTAAACGGGTAGCCAACATAACCTACATCCTGAAGACCCATTCTATTTATAGTCCGCTTATTACTATCAATAACACTTTGAGGCATGGCTTTGCCTCCAAGTTTCTCAGACTGGTCGAACACACAGTTTAAGTCTCCTATAACTATCCAAGGGTTATGGGCGTTAGGGGCGAAATGGGCTAAAACATCCCAAGGTTTAGTTTTGTCCTTGCTATATGGGCTTCCATAGAAGCCCGTCATGTAGAAACTGTTGTCCTTGTCTAAAAGATGTCCCTGCACATGAATCATATTGTTGTCAGAGTAAATAACCTTAATATCGTATTGGGGAGACCAATATAGAGCGAGCCCACCTGCTTTATTAACCGGGTCAATAACATGCTTATCATAGGTGCTATTTAGATTCAGGAGTTTATCCAGATTAATGTTGATACACTTAGTTTCAGAAAGAAAGAGAAAATCTGGATTAAACTCTTTAATTAGCCCACTAAGATGTTTACGATTAGCAAAATTACCACACCCACGTACGTTCCAAGCTAGAATGGATGGCTCCATCGACCGCAAGTCAATATCTAGAGGGCACTAAGAAGAGGCGCAAGAACTAAATGGAAACCTGAGGCCTGACCCCCAAGAAACGAAACCAAGCTAAACAGCTAAGTTAGGGGCACTTCCTCACAGACAAACCTAAGAAACGTCTAAGCCACTCCCTAAATTTCTAGAAGCCCGGGGCCACCCACAAAACTAATAAAACTATCTATCAAGGTAACCAAAGGGGTCGAACCACTAAAACTGAAAGATCTAAACACACCTCCCCTAGATGAAATGCTCGACCCTACCAAAGATGACCAACTATAAGTGGCTGCCCACCACAATAGGTGGCCACCCCCTAAAAATTATGGCCGACTAAGGCTCGCCCCTAAATCCCAACTTAAAAGGCTACTAAGAAGCCCAATGGGACCAACCAGAGCCCACCACACTGAAAATGAAGGCAACCTAAAAAGAAGAAATAGTCCAAACCAATAAGCAACTCAGGAACCTCCAAAAGGATTAACTGCCACCGAAAAGAACAACCAGGGCAAGAAACAGGCTAAAACAAACTACTAAAACTCATGAAAGCAAAGAAGAGGAAGAACAACAAACTAAAACATAAAAACCATAATATATAACACTAATAATATATAAACCCGAGATAAAGAAAAACAACCCAACTAAACAGGCCACACCTTAATAACACACAAAATAACCTAAAACTGACCACTCTCTCTGCTGCAACCACCAGACCAGAGTAGGCTACACGAGCCCCTCTAACCAAAAACAAGGTTGCTGATGGGCCTAAAATAGGTCTATTCCCGCAAGTATACAGGGTCAAGTTATAGTATTGAAAATAAGATCGAGTATCGTCCCAAGGGATAGGTAGGTAACTTCAGATATTGACGGCGAGTTTAGCCCCATAATCAAAATGTCAATAGCTAACTTAGACTAACACACACACACCCCACTTCATAGAATTGACGATTGATTTGTAAAATAAAGAAACAAATACAACTAACTAAACTATCTAAGAAAGAGGTAAGAAGATATCTAAGGTTATAAAATCCACCACATAATTTCACTTTATAAAACAAGCACTTAATTACTTAAATCTCTTTTGTATTTACTCGGGATCCAATATAATGAACTATTTGGATTCCGGATGATATTTTAGATAAAACAATTTTATAATTAAGAATGTATGATTGACTACCATATAAAACTAATTTCCTACACTATCATTCAAGATCTAAAAGGCATATCTCATCTAATAAATCAATAAAAGCATGAAATATCTAATTATAATACATGAATGATAATAAGGTTATAGAATCAACATGAAATGACAATCAATAGGCATTGAAGCACATCAAAGGATTTAATTAATCAAGAACAAGTATTATAAAGATCCAAAATGGGTTTCATTCACAACCTTAGATTGCTAAATTAACTATACATGGAATCTAGAATAACATTCATTGACATTGTAAAATAAATGAAAATACTAAGAAATTAATGGAAAGAAATCACCAAGAATGCTCAAATTCCATATCCCCATGTATCTCCAATTTGTCCAAGATTTGCTCCATTTATGCTCAAGAATGTTACTCCAAGAAATCCAAGTAATAGCTATTTTATTGCCACCCAAATAAGAAAAAGAAGGAAAAGAAGGGAGAAATTAGATGTAGAAAGAAGTTAGAAAGAAGAGATGAAAGGGGATAAAGATGATGGAAGAATATGGAAGAAAGAAGGAGATGACTATTAATGGTAGAGAAGAAAGTAGTAGTATTAATAGAGAAGATAGAAAAAGAATGGGAAAAATGGATTATGTTGAAGAAAGAAATAGGTAAGAAGAGGTAGAAGAAAAGAATGGGGGATTAGGGTTAGAAGATAGAAAGAGAAGTGGCTTGGAAATTAGGTAAGGAAGCCATTTGAGAGGGTTGTTGAAGTCTAGGGTTTAATGGAGGAGAAAGGGACTTATTTATAGGTGGGTTTTGGTTGGGTTAAATGGTAGGAAAAGGTAAAAGAAGGGTTACTTTTGGAATTTGGGAGGGTTTAAAATTGAAAAACCCTAAAAGCACACAAGTGTCGGCGGCTGGTAGGGTTTGGTTGGGTTTCGGATGCTATGGTGCTTCTCGGCCGAGCAATTAACGTGCGGCAGCAAACAGTAGCCGTCAGATCAAAGGATAACGCGGATCTGGATGGTTTGAGAAGGGACACGTGTCCGGGAGTATGTTAATAAGGTGCTTCGGCTCACACGGGAATGGATTAAAGGTCGGGACTCACAGCAGCCATCGGATCTTCAAAACGCGGAAGCTAGCGGTGAGGATTAAAACATGGACCCGGGAGCATGGAAGCTAACTACTTCGGGCAACACGGGATAATTAATAAGCACGGGACTGTCAGCAGCCGTAGATCTTGAAACCGCGGGAACGACCGGCTGAGATTAAAACGTTGGATCGGGCCTACCGAGTTAAGTTGCGGCGCGTCACACTGGATCAGGCCTATAAGAGCCATTTCGCTGCTTAGCGTGAATACGGGAACCGCGTGTTCCAACCTCCATACGTCGACACGTGTCCCTAGCGTACCGCGGGCCAGAAACCTCCCCGAGCTTGTACCGAATGTTGACCAAATGTTGACCTGACTTTGACCTTGGTTTATTCCTTCGTCCGGACTCCGATTTGACTTCCGTTTTCTCCTACGGACTCGTCTCGACCTCTACTTTTCAACCACGCACTGACCTTGGCCAAATTTCCAGAATGTCCTTGACTCCAAATGACCAAAATACCCTTCATGCATCTTTTCCTCATTTTTAACCGTTTTTCGCATCTTACTCCGCAAAACACACCTAATCAAGAAAATCAAGCATTTTATTATAATAAAGACCCGAAACGAACTAACTCGACTAAATTAAACGACTTAAATGGGACATTTTCATGACCCATCAGTTGCACACAAAAGTCCTAAAAGGACAGCAGCAGAAGAGAGAAGAAGCAGATAACGACTCGCAAACACAACCAACCAACACTAAAAGCTGAAACAACCGACCAAACAAAACTAAACACCAGCACTACTACAAACTGAAAACAACTAAAACCAGACCCAAAAGACTACTGGGAGAATGATTCTGAGGGAGTAGCTTCATCCCTATCTTCTGCATTGGTTAATATATTTAAACTTCGACTGAGCTCCAATGACTCCTCCAATAACCTCCTTGCTTCCAAATTCTCGATCAAATCCCCACCCTCCATGGAATCTTCTCTGGAAGAATTAGAATTGCCTTCAGACACAGGGATAGGACTGTTTCTGATTCTCTTGCCCGAGACCTGAAAGAGTTGATGTGGAGGGATGATTCCACTAGCTGGAGAGGGAGGGGGAGCAATAAGTTGAAGGGGTTCTGGCTGAAATTGATTCTCCTCACCCATAACTTCATCCATAGGATTTGGATTAGATTCAAGTTCATCATCAGACAAGTTGACCACTATTAGGCAACTATTTAGAGGGTGTTCCAAAATCCTACATAACTGGCAGATGGCTCCTGGGAATTATTGGTAGCTTATCTTTATCTCTTGTTCTCCATCCGAGAAAATCGGGTTGATGACAGCCAATAAAGGAGCCTTAATATCATACATGAAGTGCACTCTTACAGTATTGTTGTTCACTCTTCCAAAATTTCTAGGTTTAATACTAATTATCTTGCCCATACAGCTGAAGATGAAATCAAAGTCTTCTTTGTTCTGCAATGCCTGAGGGACCTTGTACAAAGTACATCTCATCGGCTCGAAGAATAAGTCATCTGTGGTGTCATTCAAAGGGAACACCACCTCCTTAAGCACCAAAATCATACCTCTTAATATCCATGGCCTTCCAAAGTTCAGAGCATCCAATACAAATTGACTCTTTGGCTTGATCAAAAAAGTGTTCACCGGCCCATCTATAGGAAGATAATCACAATCTCTAAAGAACTTCGATTGAGGATACAACATTTTCTTTATAAACGATAGCCCAACATCATAAGGGCAGACCCATCGAGCTATAAATCCAGCATCAATCGGCTGCAACTCCTGTCTGGAAGATGGTTTGGTGTATCGCAGAGTCAGTTTGCCATGAGAGGAAATGGAGAAGTGAGAAGCCATTTGCATGCAGTTATGAGGAAGAGGATAAGAGTAAGTTTGATAGGATCTCGGCTTGTCCCTCTTTGGAGTATATAAATAAACCCAATGGAGCTTGAAGAAGACAAACAGAAACCCCAAAATAACATCATTGTTCGACATGCAGAACCTCGGGAATCCACTACCCCCAAGAATCATCTATTCTTCAGACGTGAAGTGGACTATTGACATACTTGAAAGACAGTAATGAAAGACGGCTACCTAACCGGAAAAACAAATCGACCGCAGAAAGAAACCAAACCAGCAAGAAAAAGAAGTTCGACCGACGACCAGCAAGACAAGTGGTGAAGAGTTACCTTTACATGTTGGTTTTGGTGGTCAGCGTATCTTGGATTTGTGGAAGTCCGATCTTTAGCCCCAGGTTGAGTTGAAGTGCCTCCAATCCCGAAGGTTTCGAGCTTGGGAATACCCCTTTTCGCGTGCTTGGATAATAATGATTTGTTGTCTTTTGTGAGCTTGAGATTAATTGAGGGTGGTTGCTTATTTTGATTGTTCTTCTTGCCGTTGTCTGCTTTGATTAGGGTTAGGTTTTGGAAAGGGGATTTGGAGATAGAAAGGAGGAGAAAGGGATCGCCTAAGTGACGTCAGGCCACACTCTCTCTCTCCTAAAAAAATCTCACCCACCACTGGTTCCCTTCTACAATTATTAAGGCTTGTTCGGATAAGAGGGAGATTCCTCCTTGGAAAATCAGACCCATTATTGAAGAAATCCACCATTTTAATGACTTGATTCACTCAATTTCCTTTAAACATTATCTTCGTTCAAACAATATTGTAGCACACACTTTAGCGAAGTTTTCTTTTAGAAATGAGTCGAATAATGCTTGGCAATGGCCACAACCCCCAAGTTGTATCTCAGTTGAATTGGGTATCGATAAACCCAATATTGTTCATGAAGATATTCTTCAGGAAAATATAGACTATAAGTCTACTTTCATCAAAAAAAAAAAGAGCTCAAACCCAACAAAAAACACTAATGGTGTGTTTGGTTGCAGGCTTCTTAAAAAAAATTGGATTTGGTAGAATTCAATTTCTTGGTCTGTTTGCCTACCGAAAATTCTAGGACTCTTGAATTCTAAGAAGTCCTAAGTCCAAAATTTCTATTTGACCAAAATCTTACCCTACTCCCTAAGATATGTTTTAATTTCGGATTATTGAGCCAAAATGTAAAATACCAAGAAAATACTTCTTTAAACAGATTTTTTTGGTGTACACTCGTAAGATTGATCGGTAAAAAATTCACTTGTATCCCGAAGTTTAGGTCATGCATTAGCAAGAACTAGTAGTGGCCAACGTATTGTGATGGATCATGCTAACACGCCGCAGGGGCGTGATGTGTCTGAGATTTGGAGGTTCTAGACACATCGGTCATGAAGATTAGACATGGCTGGTCACAAACATTAGACACTAACTGCTTAGAGTTTGGTCCACGACAAAGCATAGACCATGCCATCTAGGGTTTGAGAAGTAAAATAGTGAGGTGATGGAGGATGTTGTTTACTAGTAGTAACCGGGAAAGAAGAATAAGAAGAAGAAGAAGAAAAAATAGAATGACAATTAATTAGGTTTTCTACTTTTAGTCTATTGTATTTGTTTATGATCCTTAGATTAATTATTGTTTTTTATTTAAGTCCTTATAGAGTTATAGTTGTCTCCCCTTATTAAATAAAAGTTAAGTCAAACATAATTGACTTGCCTTAAGCCCCAAATTTTTTATCCACATAAGATATTTGTTTGTCGATTTACTGGCCACCGTCCTAAATAAATGGGGTTATTGTTCGATTTTGGTTGAAACAAACAGTAATTTGCTTCATTATGTTGCTAAAATATGTTGATGTGAGGTGAAAACAAATATATAGTAGTTTGTGTTTATAGTAATGTAAACTCGCAAACAATAGTTTGGTGAAAACAAACAGTAGTTTGCTTCGTCCTATGAAACATGTGAATGTGTAAGATAAATTGACTGTGACAGGTGTAGGTTTGCTAAAACAAACAATTGCGTGTATTTTCGATCTTTACTCCATTTTGGTGTTACATCAAGAAACTACTATTTTTTTGTTGAAGACAAGAAACTACTATTTGTTTTGAACAAATTGTTTTTTGTTCATTGTTTTTTTTTCATTTTATCTTTTTCATTCTTTTTCAGGTAACGTGTTGTCTCATTAATCTCACATTTGTATCGAACAAACAAAAATTTGTATCGGACAAATGAATCAAACAAATAATTGTCGTTTTTGAACAAACTAATGATTGTCGTTTTTGAACAAACTAATGATTGTCGTTTTTGAACAAACTAATGATTGTTCATTGTATTTTTTTCTTTAATCTTTTAATTCTTTCCACGTGACCTTTTGTCCAATTGGCTCAACCATTTGTATCGAACAAACAATAGTTTGTTTCGAGCAAACAATTGTTGTTTACCTTAAACAAACTGTTGTTTTGTCTTGAACAAACTGGTGCTTCTCTTATTAGAATCAGAAATCGAAGATATTTATTAGATCAAGCCGTTTAGATCATATAATACAGTGTGATAACAATCTTCTTAAGAATTTGAAGATCCCACTGCATATCGTTTTTCTCTAAATCAACCTTCATCGAATTTTTATGAATATGTCCGTGAAAAGAAATGGAAAAAAGTGGTTTTCAAACTCGTTTAATAATTAATATGTTTTTTCTTTTTGTTGAAAGTAATTTGGTGCTTCTTAGTTGATCGAAGAAGACCAGAATAATTAAGAGAGAAAGAGTCGAAGAAGAAACATAATAAGGAAAGACAATTTTGTCATTATTAAAGAGTTATTTCTTTTTTCACCCCTTACTTTGTGACCAACTTCCTGTTTGACTCTCTGTTTTTCGTAAATTCAAATTTAACCATCTTTTGTTAATATCGTCTTTTAACTTTACTAGTTAATTTTTTTGTTTCCATAATTGTCCTTCTTATAAAAATGATTTTGTAAATTCAAAATTAGTCCCCTTTTAAATTTGGGTTAATTCTCAAATTTTAATTTGTTTAGGACTAATTAGGGGGGCAAAATGAAATTCATTTAAAAAAAATAAAACACCTCATTTCTCCTCCACATCATCTTTCGCCACCTCATCATATTCATTGGCGAAGGATCGCCGATAGGTCAAATTTTATTTCGACCTTCAAACTTTTTTTAATCTCTCTTCTTTTTCTTCATTTTTTTTTCTCTAATCTCTCTCTCTCTAATCTCTCTTTAATCTCTCTACCCTCTCTCTAGCTCCTGCGAAGGGGAAGAGCCCCTTCACTGAAGAAACCAAATCCCAATCTAGTTTCAAACCAGACCAAGATCTGGTTTCAACCAACCAGAACGAGGTCTGGTTTCTCTGGCGAAGGGGAGCCCTTCACCGGAGCTATAGAGAGAGGGATGGTAGAGAAACATGAATAAAAAACAGAAGAGAGACTTAAAGAAAAATTTAAGTTTGAAGGTCGTTGGAAATTTGACCGTTCGACGACCTTCGTCGGAGAAGATGACGAGGTGACGAGAGATGATGTGGAGGAGAGAGATGATGAAATGGAAGAGATATGAGGTGTTTTTTATTTTTTTTAAAAAAATTGTTTTAAAATAGTTAAATTTTTTTTGGTAATTAATCCAAATTAAAAGGTCATTTTTGAATTTTACAAAATCATTCTTTTAAGAAGGGCAATTAATGAAACAAAAAAAATTAACCATTAAAGTTAACCGACGGCGTTAACTAAAAGGAGGCAAAATTTGAATTTATAAAAAATAGGGGGCCAAAAAGAAGCTGGTCACAAAGTAGGGGGCTAAAAAGGAAATCTCTTATTAAAAAAAGGATGTCTAACGTCACCCGCGACAGCGGAAAGTGCCATTAGCATTTCTTTTCCCCCGTCTTCCTGTGTTGGATCCAGCGGTATACTACTCTGCCGGTGGTATGTTTCTTCTCTCGTTCTTTTAGGCGATAGATCTTCTTCTTTCACTTAACTTTCTAGGGTTCCCCAAATCTTCCAAAACCCACTATCATACTATGCTATCACAATCAGAATCATCCACTACAACTACATCAACAAGTTCTCCATCACAACCTGAAGATAATAATAACAATAATCACTCAACTTCTAATGGATCCACACCATCTCCTCAGATCCCTCTTTCATGGCCACCCACCGGAAAATTAACCCTAGATTGGATCAATGACCTAATTTTAGCTTTTGAATGGTCTTCCAGAAATCTTCCCCCTTCTGAATTACCATCAGTTTTACCTGTTTCTGCCTTTGATAAATTAGTTCTCTCAGCTTCAAAGATTTTGCATAAAGAACCTAATTGTTTGAGAATTGATGATTGTGGTGAAGATTCTAGTGTTGTTGTAGTTGGAGATGTTCATGGACAATTGCATGATGTGATCTTTCTTCTTAAAGATGCCGGCTTACCTTCTGATAATCGATTCTTTGTATTTAATGGTGATTATGTTGATAGAGGAGCTTGGGGTTTGGAGACCTTTCTTCTTTTGTTAGCTTGGAAGGTAATTTTATATACTCTCTCTCTCTCTCTCTCTCTAGAACTCAACTTTAATGTACATATGAAGAAGAATTGATCTGATTACTAGCATGGGTCATTGTTGTTTTCCTCTAAAGTATGGAACTTTATATCTATTTTGGTCTATTTTGAATTATTTAAGAAGAGGTGTTTTTTTTAGAACTAGGCTCAGTATGTCTATATTGCATATGAGAAGCATTTGAATCTGGTGGCCATCTTGTTTGTGATGAAGATGAAGTTTTTTTTGGCCCTATGATAGACACATAAAAAATGTATTATCTTATGAAATTGACTTGGTGATTTTTAATTTGTTTATTTCTATAAGAAACTGATTACTGCATGTAGTTAAGTTCAAATTGTTGAATTCCTCTTTTAATGTAGATAATATGTATTCTTATAAGATCCCTATATGATTTTTTCTCAAATAACAGGTCTTTTTGCCTAATCGAGTATTTCTACTACGTGGGAATCATGAATCTAAATATTGTACATCTGTATACGGATTTGAACAAGAGGTGATGTCTAAGTATGGAGATCAAGGGAAACATGTTTACAGAAAATGTTTAGGATGTTTTGAAGGTCTTCCTTTGGCATCTATTATAGCTGGGTGTGTTTACACTTGTCATGGAGGTCTTTTCCGAAGCATTACTGTTACCCCCACAAAAAGACCCAAGGGGAAGAAGGGTCGGAAGATTATGTTAAACCCCGAAGTAACTTCTTTATCTCTTGGTTCTCTCGAAGAATTATTGAAAGCAAGGCGATCTGTTCTAGACCCACCATGGGAAGGTCTAAATTTGATACCAGGTGACGTGCTCTGGTCTGATCCATCAATGACCCCTGGTCTTTCTCCAAATAGTGAAAGAGGTATCGGACTATTATGGGGTCCTGATTGCACTGAGGAGTTCCTCAAAAAGAACAATTTGAAGGTACGATTTGAAACTTACTTCAATTGTTAAGGTTATTATTTTGCTCTTAAACATACTAGTAGTGCGTATTAATTATTTCTCATGTAATTAACATAGTTTTGTACGTCAAAGCCCAAGATTTCCCTGAGTTGGAAATTTCATCTACTTCCCTGTCCTGATTTAGGTAAAAGAACCATGTTAAAATCAGTTTCATTGAAGTTAATCCTACTCCATGATGTAGCTCTATGGCTCTTTTTCTTCAGCGGGGGAACAAAGTTAGGTTTATGATCGAAGTTGATTTTGGAGTGGCTGTTACTTGCCACTTAGTTGTTCAATATCCACAAGTAACTAATCCTGAATTGATCAGCACAATTGCATGTTGTTTCTTTCCGACTTCTTTGCTATAATGATCATCCCAGTCCTTTCTTCTCCTATAATTTACTCCAATCAGGTTGGACTACACCTCCGTTGAATCTAAGTCACTTTCTTTATCAACTTTAGCCATACATTCAAACTATCACTTAAATATTACAAAACGTTCTTTGGCAGTAAATACATCCAAATATGTTTGTGAAACTAACATCTTTCGCTGGAATAGTGAACGGTCAGTTTTCATTAGCTTAACTTGCTTGAGGGGGTTGTAGGTATTTTTTTTTATTTTAAGTGAAAAGGATTCTGTTTATAAAAGTCGTGAGTGCTTTATACCTGGTGGTCGATCCAAACTATCACTTAAGTATTACAAAAACATTCTTTGACTGTAAATATGTGCAAGTATATTTTGTGAAGCTAAATATGTGCAAGTATCGCTGGAACAGTCACTTTTCACTATCTTATCTTGCTTGAGGGGTATCTTCTGTACTTTTATATTTTTAAGTGAAAAGGATTCTGTTAATAGGAGTCAAGAGTTCTTTATACCTGGTGGTCGATTGAAATTCGTTAAAGAACCTCAACGGAAAACAGAAAACAATCATGAAAGAAACCTAATATTTATAGCACAAAGTTGTTTATGCAGCAGTTTTATTTAGCTTTTCTATGTCTCACCTAGAAAACTTCTCATCTAGTTTTCTTTGTTCTTTTTGTATCTCTCATGGTCATCAATGAAACCATCCTAAGTGGTAGATTTTGCAATGCTAATTGTGTAAGTGTTGCCTATTGATCAACCTAAAGTTGATAATCAGGTCACATGAAGGCCCTGATGCACGAGAAAAGCGGCCTGGTCTTGGAGGAATGGAAAACGGTTACACAATAGACCACGAGGTCGATTCAGGGAAGTTGATTACCCTTTTCAGCGCTCCTGATTATCCACAGTTTCAGGTATTGTAGATCTCCTCTTTTCAATTTTGAGACTTTACTTCTCTAGGTAATGCATCTCTTTTTAGCAACTTATCTTGTCTTAGCTATACCTTTTAGTACTTATTCTAGAGAAAAACTGAAATTTGACCACTTCTTTTTTATTAGCCTCCGTCCAATGATTTGGGCTGCAAACTCGATAATTCTCTTCTTCTGGGTTTCTAGAATACGGAATATGAACTTTTATTGTATATCTTTCCTTCGTTGCCATCAAGTTCCCAATTTGGAATTTCCAATTAACAAACCTTGAGGTTAATATGTTTACCTCCAAACGAAACTTTCATCAAAAGATTACCTTCTATAAGAAAATTTGAAATGGTAAGATTCGAACTCTAATCTTTTGAGTTGAGTGGAGAAGCTTACATGTTACCAGCCAAGCAATGAGGGTCTTGCTAATTCTATAAACTTATTATTTGCGCCTGCTTCTTAATATTCATCCCAAGTTTCTATTGGCAGGCAACAAAAGAAAGATACAACAACAAGGGGGCGTACATTGTGTTGGAAGCTCCAAATTTCGATACTCCGGTTTTCCATAGTTTTGAAGCTGTAACACCAAGACCGAAGGTATTGCTATAACAAGGAAGTTTGAGTTGGTCGACCTACATAAACATGTGATATATATGGGTCAATTATATCTGAATGTGATTGGTTAGGAATCAAATGGTTTATAGGACAGTTGAGTCCAGACGACCATGTGGTTGGATCTAGTCGAATGTTAAAACATCGATGATCAAGTATAAAATCTGTATTAATCTTAGGTAAAAGCAGCTACAGGTATTATGCTTATTCTTTCTCTAAATGACGCCACCTTCTATTTCCCTGCAGGCGAACGCATTCTATAATTTTGTGGATGTTATTGATTCAGATGAAGAACTGGACTTGGCATCAATGACAGAAACCCTATGAAATACTACCTTCATCTGGCATCAGAAGAATTTGTGCAGAGGGACAAAAAATGTTCAAATGCAGCAGGTAGTAGCTAGGACGATACTGCAAGGTTTTCAGGGGCTATCTCTCTTATCTCAGCCTGCATTCTTCCTGTATAATTTATTTTCACAATTTTTTTGTTTGATGATTCTTTCTTAGTTGTTTGAAGTGTTGTAGGTACAAATATTTATGGGTTGGATATGGGCATGATGGTTCTATATCTTAAAATTATTTCTTATATACTGAGAGAATTTTGGACTTCGATTGAATCTTGGTTTTTCAGTATTTGAAAGCTAAGGAATTAAATTTTTGAAATTTTTCGGCAAAAATATTTCTATTTCTCTATGCCTATAAGTTTCACTACTTTCTCTTAACAACGGCTGATCAAGGAATTGAATTTCAAAACATTTCGACTGAAATAACCGAAACATTTATATTTCCATACGTATTGAAAAATTCATTAGAAGTAGTGATAATTTGGAAGAACTTCTCCAAGGTGACTTTGGTTTGAGCTCCTTCCAGTTCTGCCCCCAACTTGGGATTGACTAGAAAGTTCGGTCTCATTTGTTCTAAAATGACTTCCAAAACCATATTAATGTTAGTCAATTTTAACAGTTAGCTTTTTATTTCTATCTTTTATCTTTTCTTTCAAAAGTTTCTTTTTTTTCCGCTATCCTTCCTCTTTCTTACGGCACGAAACCAATCATCCAGCCTTCAACGATATATATTTTTATGTTCTCTCTTCTTCTCTTCCACCACCACCTCTTCGTTTCAAACGAGACACCAAGAAAGAAAAAAATATCCTCTCAACAAAAAAAAAATATCAGCATAAAGTAGTTCACAGAATCTGCTTAGATAAAAGATAAAGTTATGCTAAAACAGGGATCAATTAGGAGTACTGAGTACATATACGACACGATTTGAACAGTGAAAACCTTTAGATAATAAAAATTCAAAATATAGGGAGATTAGATGTCTGTTCCCCTAGGATCCACTCACTAACTATATAAACCTTAAACATGATTTTGTTATACCAGGATAAATAAACAAAGACACAGATCTATTTATAAGGTTTGGTACTGATGATGACGGTAATGTTAGATGTCATTTGACTGATTTCTTCCACAAATTTTCTCTTTTGCTTACTGCTCGATTGATAAAGATGGAGAAAACTAGGAGTCTGACTGCTCGAATGGGACACGAACAAATAACTGTCCATGTAAAGTCACCACGGCAGATGTCTGATGTGGGTCTATTCTCGAAGGTAATGTCACAACCTGCAACCAAACCCCCGGTTATGATCGATTAATAAACAGCCTCAAATAGCTATAACTCGTAAAAAATAAGGCCTGCATTAAGCGGCCTAGTACAGATTCAAGACGAGTGCTACGCCCCATTTGTGGGTTCCACATGGTACAGGTTTATATAGACATATATGTAAATTTTCTATTTTTTTGAAGTCTATGGACAAGACTGCGTTATGTAAATTCCAAACCTTTTTGAAGGGTGTGACACCCCATGGATTATCTGGCTGTTCAGGATCCCCAGAGATAACCAAGCGACCTGCTGGATCTGACTGTACACGCACCTGAATCATCATGAAATAAATTTATGAACTACGAACATCATTTTCCAGAATTCAACTAGTGAAGAATATATACATGAAACAGGAAAATATTTCATTACCTCCTCGCGTAAAAGCCCAGGAACTAAAGCATATACCTCAAAACAATCTTTCTGCACAAAAACAAAATTCAGAGACCTTGTTAGAACTTGGTCAACAAGTTCGATAATCTTCGACGGAGCAGCTTAGTGCATAAAAATACTTAACAGTTTTCTGAACATTTATCTTCACCCAATCAGCAGGTGGCCCAACATCAATAACTACTGTATCCACTCTGCAGAACAAAACCCAATTCAAGAATAGCACTGGACAGATTCTGCTTTAAATTTCTTTCTATATACCATAAACAATGCGAAATTCTAGGATGAAAAAAAACTAGAGGTCAAGGGCTTACTCTGGCTTAGAATATTTAGTCATTGTGCGTGCATTTTTGACAGATCGGTCAAGGTCCAGGCTAGATGGCTTTTTACGCTTAACTAAACCTGAATCAATGAAACAAACAAACACTTGGCTCGGTAACAAATCTAAGAATAAAAACTAAATTTAAATCCTCTGAGGAGTCATACCTATAGTTTTAAGTTGTTTATCACGCTTTGGCACAGAAACAGGGATCTTATCCTACCAAACATAAAATACAGATCTGTTTAGAGGACATCACGAAAATTGAGACAACACAAAAATCAGTGTACATATACATAGGTTGAATCTTTGAGATACCTTAGTAACTGGGTCCCCAACCTCACCATTACCAAGTAACCGTTGAGAATGCCACCCCTGCATAGCTCGTGCAGCAGCATCCCTTCGTGCCCTTCCAGATCCAGATGGCAGATTACCACTCTGCATAGAACGTTACCAGAAAATAGCATAACATTGTCGCTAAGACAGAAACAGAGGTTTACCTCCACCAACAACTAAAACATATCTTACTGAATGCCATATAATGAATCCTACTTGGAATAACGTATGACTTGCATGTCAAAATAGTTGCAAAATACAGAAGTTTAATGCTCGCAAGTGATGACATGACGACACCATTTGTGACCATTAGAAATTTTAACATATTTTGTCTACCATATTCCAGTTCTAAATGACACCAGGTATTCGCTAGAAACCTTAACACTCATATTTTTGAATCCTTAACTCGTAACCATTTCAACCTGCAATAGATGGCGTTTTACGTGCAAAACATGAGCAACTAAAGTTTATACAGCATACTGAAGGTTGCGGCACTTAAATTCAAAGAACCATAAAGCAAGTGTTTCATATGGGCAAAATGATGAAAAGTGCATGACCGTGATAAAGTCACACAAAATTGTAACTAAAGTGTTTTAATTCAACGGTTGCAGATTTCACATAGCTCTAACATGAACGCTTAGCCTCAATACAAGATGTGAAAAGAAGTCCCAACAACACTACCATGCAAAATCATATACAAGACAGGAAAAAGATAAAAACCAGAATTACACAAAAAAAATAAAACAAGGTAAAATACCTGAGGGTCGGCACTGGGAGACTCTGTGAAGGCAGGAACAGGGATATGGAGCTCGCCGCCACGAATTTTATGCTTTTCATATTCAAGAAGTGCCTGCAAGAATTCGTCCGCAGTTCAACAGGCCGTTAAGGTCACATAATCACGTGAATATGACACCTCTTGTTAACCACAAATTTTTAGTCAGCCGTTGTTTAACTATTTCAAGATTGCAAATTGCAATACCCATCTTTAGCATGTTCACCCATGACAAATACATTAACAGCCTAGACATGTTTTAACTTCACCCTGGTTCTACTTAGTTTTGATCTCATTTCCAACACATGGAAGGATAAATATAATCTCAACAGGTCATTTTGCTCCACAGCAGACCCATCAAGGTCCTTCCGGGAATATGCACGCAAAATGTTGTTGAGATACTCGAGAAGCCTTAGAGATGTAATTATGTAGCCTTGTACAAACACAAACGCGAAAGCAGGTAGAAATATCAAAACCTTGTTTTTCTTCTCACAATTAAAAATGCGAGAATTAAATACTACAAGGACATATTTAACTTTATGGAATATTGAAATATCACCTTCTCATAAAAACATCGGAATGACCAAGAGACAGTGGTACAAGTCCTGCAGCATGGGGAAACATTGATGGAATTAGTCACTACTCACTAGCATTATCCAGAGAATGAAAAACTCTAATCTTCAAAAAAGAAAGAAAAATGTCTAATCAATATTTTATCAGGATTCCAGAATTTGTATTTGATCGTGAAGTACTCAAGAAATGGGCTAATAAACATCACCAAGATTAGAACACCACAATCAATCACTAGCAGTCCGTACGAAGAAAGTTTTTGTTTAATAAGTGTTTTAATTACTTAGATTTTTTACCTAAAAGTAGAGCAAGTATGTTTTAAGGATCAAAATTACTGCTTGTGTTTCCAACTAAATTTTGATAGCACACTTCCACTTTTAGGAATCAAATAGATAAACACCAAACTCATGTTTACACTCGAAACATGAATCCTATAAACAGGAGTATAGTAATATCCCTCTTCCCTGCCCCGTAAACAAAAAACTAAACCATAAAAAAATGTCAAAACTCAAATTTAAAATCATTAAGATCATGCAAGTAAAGCATGATAACCAAGAAACAATCATGATATAGATTATCCCCTTACTTTGGAGGATGGAAAGATTCCCCTACTTGTCTCCATAACTTGCATGAGGTCACCTGCAAAAGAAAATATTTGAAGTACTATATTTTGTGCTTGATATGAAATCCTCAAATATCATCAAATTAAAGTTGATCAAGAAACATACAAACTTAGATGAAAAAATTGGTAAATAACTTTGACAGAAAAAAGTATTTTTCAACAAATGATGAACTAAGGATTTGGTAAAAATGGCAAACTGTAATACTGTCAATACCTGTTCATAGCCACCCAGCTTGATCACAGCCCTCCATAACCTTATAGTGATAAGAAACTTTCATTAGCCGGACTCCAGAAACTGATATATCTACTTGATCATTTAATAAAGAGACTTACTTGAGGCAATTTAGTCCTTCCCCATAGAACTTAGGTGGTTTAAATTCCAAGCTACTCTCTTTACAGAAATTTTCGAGTTCCTTCATGAATGCAGCTTGCTCTTCTTCAGTTCCCGATTCATCGCCCTCATTCATTGGTATCTCACTGGAAAATGTCTGGTTTGAACTCTCTCTGTTAACGGGGTACTCTTCCTCTACAGCTTCCTCTTTTCTATAATTTTCTTTTGGAGTTTCAAGCTCTACCTTATCGTTCTCGTCGTTCTTCAATTCCTCTCCATTCCCATCTTCAAACTTCTCCTGCACTTCCTCTGTGGGCTCTGCACCTGCTAAATGATCTCCTTCAGCTTCATCGTCACCGTCATCATCTTTACTTTTTTCCAATCCATTTTCATCTTCATTTATATCACCATTAACTCCAGTTTCTTGACGATTTTCTGTAGAAGTTTCTAGGCTATCTCTTAAATTAGCCTCTTTAGGGGATTCATCGGTCTCTTGTTCTTTAGCAGTGTGAACAGATCCTTCTTGTTCAAAAGCTGCATCAACCAATTCTTCATCACCCGATGTATTATTATCACCTGATGAATCTTTTGTCGACATTACCCCATTATCCTCCTCCATCTCACTCATCTCAACTTAAAACAACAGTAAACAACTTAAACCCTAAAAAAGCAATCAAACACAAAATCACCTCAGAGTAAATGTAAAAACCCTAAGCTAATAACTTAATACTATTCTACCATTGATCAACAATCATCAAGGAAAAAAAAACCCAAACAGATAAAATAAATAACACAATAATTTCTGTCATTTTCATCAACAATATCACAAATTGACTCAACTTCAACACCTTAAAACCTAGGGTTTAGGCATTTAACCAAGACAAATTTGCTCCAAAAATCATCATTTTTTTTTACTAAAATTAAGGAAAATAGAAATGAAGCCTACCCAGTTTAACCCTTATGGGTTACAAACGAGATGATGAAAACGGAGTTTGTAAGTATCTTTAATGGAGGTTAATGTTTGTATCGGGCGAAGAATTTGAAGTCGTAGAAAAACCCTAAGTTTGATCAGGATAAAACGAGGAAGGAGGAAGAGGAGAATGAATTTACCGTAAAAGCTTTGGATTCGAACGCCTTGTGTTTCTAGAAAGCGCCGTATGCGGAGAGTGAAGAAGATGAAGTGGCAGAGGAGAAAAATATGATCGGCGATTAATAGTCTGATTCTTTTCAATGATAGCGGGAATATTGAGTTAGTCAGGCGGGATATTTTTGGGTGTCATTAGCATTTTTTGATACGGAAGCGACGTATCCAATGCAACACTTGGCATTTAGCAAAAACTCAATGAGAAGTTTTATAGGCCCCCATTTTTGTTAAAGGGGTCCCTCTTCTAAATTTATTATGTGTCCACCGAATTCACACCTCGGTACGGGTCTACCAAATTTACAAAAATAAATTATTATAGTGAATTTCGGTGGGCACATACCGAATAGTCTCTTGTGAATTCGGTGGGCGGTGGGCTCATACCGAATAGTCTCTTGTGAATTCGGTGGGCTCGTATCGAATTCACAAGGAGATGGCCTTTTAACAAGAATGGGGAGCCCCTATAAAACTTTTCAAACTCAATTTATCCAATTTGTTGAGAGATCTCTAATGGGACACTCAAACTCTAACACTTAGAGTGTCACTACAGATTTTTAGAGATTTAGAGCATCTCCGATGCAAAACTCAAAAAAAAAAAAAACTCAAATTGTCCTATGTGTCAAGGCTCGATTGAGTTTATCTTTCCTGGATGTCAATATTGAGATATTTAATTTAAAAGACATATCCAATGCAACACTCTAAAAACTTAAAAGTAACTTAAGTGTCATTTCTTAGCTGGGTAGATTTGCTTTTAATATTGAGTGGCCAATTGAGATCTTCAAAAGAAATCTCAAATATTGAGTTTCTTTTTTAGATATCTCAACATTAAATGATGCCACATCATTTTAAGATCCAAATTGAGTGTTGCATTGGAGAGAGTTTTTTTTGTAAAAAACTCAAAAAATCATGAGTGACACTTTGAGTTAAAAATCCCGAGTGTCTCTTTAAGACTCTTTAAGTGTCACTTTAAAATTTTAACCAATAGGAACCCCTTGCTTTTTAACTACTTTTTATCTATTGAATTGAAGAGTAACATGTGCATTAAGTAGAGGTATTTTAGAGATGGATTATTTCTCAAATGGGCCCCAACTTTGTGACCAGCTTCCTGCCTAGCCCCCTACTTCGGTTGTGGAGGGGGCATGGGGTGTGTTAGTAAGTGTCGGAGAAGCCTTACCTTCCATCTTGGAGGGATTTTTTGCCGCGTTAAATAATCTTCGTGTCTCTGCTTACTTGTGAACAAGTTATTTAGATTATTTTTTAAAACAATAAATGTATGGTCAAGTAGGTTCCATAACTCGGTCAATATCAGGAATAAACCTTTTCAAATACTCAAGTCAGCAGATACGAGATTTTTAATCTTTCAAGTTTTCGATCAATACCATAATGTTTTTACAAAAAACACCAAATCGCTTAAGGCCCAACTAAATGGTGGTCGGGACCCACATCCTTGTTAAAAAATGAGCATGAGACTGGTAACACCCTTGTTCAAAAATGAGCATGAGATGGGTACGTATTATCAAATAGTTTTCGTTTGCAATTTTTTTCCTTCACATGAGACCAAGAGGATACATGGAGTTTAAAGAGAGAGTCGAAGTTTTACCGAAAGAAAGATTTAGTAGAGAGAAGAGATTAAAATTTTTCTATAAAATTTTAAATTTTGGAGGCAAAGAGAATTTTCTTCTTTTTCCAAAGGGGCGACCTTCCCAAATCCCACGTGGTACAGCGGTAGAAGTCTAAAAGATTATGACATATTTGTTTAAGGAAGACTAATGGGAAATTAAGTCTCTGCGCATCTTGACATTCCTCGTAGTGGATGGCAATTTTCTTATCTGCCAAACACTACTTTAGCTATTTTTTTTATGAGAAATCGACTACGATCTACATTAGTCGTTCATACATCGAGGCGATGTGATAAACACGATAACTGTCAAAATACTACTAGGCCTAAAGCAGGAAAGGAACCAGGATTTTTGTTAGAAGGGGATCAAATCATTCTAGTCATAAACTAATTTACAAAATTGTTTATAGCATCCACCACTTGAAAATATCAATCTAAGTCTCAAAAAATTATAAACAAGTAAGAAGAATAAACT